>NC_092337.1:148355000-148955000 GCF_046630445.1 Rutidosis leptorrhynchoides
AGAAAACAAAAATATAAATATTTTTAAGAATTTGTTAAATATTTAAGTTTTGTAAAGTTTCTTTATTTTTATTTTATAAAAATATAAGTTTTATTTAAATATTTTGTTTTTATTAAAAAAAAAACGTCGAATTAAATCCTGTACCTGAGTTGAATTTTGGAACCCCGCGACTCGCGAAGTTTGCAGCTTCGAATACCGCAACTCGCGGAGCCTCCCTGACACACGTGACAGAAACCCTAATCAGCATTAAATACGGGGTAATTATTATTTATATATTATTACTAACCCTAATTACTTATTTATTATTATAATTAGTTTTAAGTTTTTAAATTAAATTGTATTTTAGTTAAATTAGTTTAATTAAAATATAAAATTAATAGGTTAATAAAATAAATAATATAAAAATAATATTTTTATAAAAATTGTACTTTTTACAACTTTTTGTATATTTTTTTTACAACTTTTTGTATATTTTTATATTTTGTCCCTTTTTAATTATTTTAGCGTAATATTTGTATTTTTCGCTCGTATTTAGTTTTAAGATATAGTTTTTGCCATAGTTATATTTTTATTTCTAGATTTTTAGGCTTTGCCGTAAAATCCCTTAAGTGCTTTTTCTTTAGACTAAGATTTAGGTGCTTTAGAATTTTGCGACGCCTTTTTAAGTTTTAGTTTCTTTTTAAGTTATTGCCATTTGGGATATAGTTTTTCTTGTAAGCTTTAATATTTTTAGACACCTTTTACCAATGTATCGATTATCATTCCAATTAGTAATCTCAATTTGAGATTATAATTTTAAGTTAGTAATAGTAATAAGGTTGGGTTAGTCGAGTGTTTTTAAGTTCTATAAGTCACTCTTTTTCTTTCTTATTTTTATTTTTCGACCTTTTTTCGACGCACTCTTTTTCTTTCTTATTTCTCGTCATTCTAGTTTTAGGACATAGATTTTTATTCTACTTCTTATCTAAATTTCTTAAAATTACGAAAATTTATTTTAAGTGGTTAAATTGATAGACATCAAAATTTTCTGGTTCGTAGTAATAGTTGGATTTGTACGTGGACCGAGTTATTGGACTAAACAGTCCTCAATTATATTGAGACCAAACGAATCCTGCCCCTCTGCTGCATCTTTTGGCTATTCGAAACGTGGGCAAAATCAGAAAAGTCTATTAATTGGATAACTTATATAATTTTTCTTTCCTTTTTAAAAAACTAATAGGATATTCAGTGAATGCACCGAGCAAGACGTTCACCACCTTTTGTACGTTCACCACCTGTAACTAGATCAATACATTTAGCAAATATTACCGCCGTTGATTTTTCTTTAGAATCGTCATCCAGTCGACCAAGTACTCCAGTTCAAATTTCCGATAATCCATTTTTTGAACCCGACCTCACAATTGAGAATCCGGAGAATATTCAGGGACGATTCATAGATCCTGAACCACTAAACTTTCCTCCGGAACCACCAATCATTCAAACAGAGATTGTTGAGGAATGAACCATTAAATCAGAATCCTCTAGTGATTCGGATTCAACAAATTTAATTATGGAGAATCTGGAACCTTCAAGTATGGAAGACCGAATGAGAGCTAAATGCACTGGCCAAGGTCACGCAATTACTCATCCAGACATTAATGCGCCAGATTATGAAATCAAAGGACAAATTCTACACATGGTGACTAATCAATGCCAATTTAGTGGTGCGCCGAAGGAAGATCCAAATGAACATCTTCGTACCTTTAATAGGATCTGCACACTATTTAAAATCCGAGAAGTGGAGGATGAACAGATATATCTCATGTTATTTCCCTGGACTTTAAAGGGAGAAGCCAAAGATTGGTTGGAATCTTTACCTGAAGCGGCGATTGATACATGGGACGTTTTAGTTGAAAAATTTCTTAAACAATTCTTTCCGGCATCTAAAGCCGTAAGACTTCAAGGAGAAATTGTTACGTTCACACAGAAACCGAATGAAACTCTATATGAGGCGTGGACAAGATTTGGAAAGTTATTAAGAGGATGTCTGCAACATGGTTTAGACACCTGTCAAATAGTACAAATATTCTACCAAGGATGCGACATCACTACAAGAAAAGACGTCGATATAGCAGCTGGTGGTTCTATTATGAAGAAAACAGAAACTGATGCTTATAAAATTATTGATAACATAGCTTCCCACTCACATGAGTGGCACCAAGAAAAAGATATCGTTAGATCATCTAAAGCAGCTAGAGCCGATTCTAGCCATGACTTAGATTCCATTTCCGCAAAGATAGATGCTGTCGAGAGACGAATGGAAAAGATGACTAAAGATATACACTCAATACGAATTAGTTGTGAGCAGTGTGGAGGACCACATTTGACAAAAGATTGTCTCAGTATTGAATTAGCAATGGAACAAAGAGAGAATATTTCATACATAAACCAAAGGCCTGGAAATAATTATTAGAATAATTATCAACCGCCAAGACCGATCTACAATCAAAACCAGAATTATAACAAAAATGTTCCATACAACAACCAACAAGGTCCTAGCAATCAACAAGTGTCCAACAATAATTACAATCAGCAAAAACCTAATTTTCACAACAAACCACCACAACCCGATGATAAAAAGCTTAATTTAGAAGATATGATGATGAAGCTAGTTGAAACTCAAACGCAGTTTTTCACATCTCAAAAACAAACCAATGAACAAAATGCTCAAGCATTTAGAAATCAACAAGCTTCTATTTAAAACTTGGAACAAGAAGTAAGTAACCTAGCAAGATTAATAGGTGAAAGAAAACCGAGAAGTTTACCTAGTGATACAAATGCAAACCCCCGGAATGAAACAGCTAAATCTATTACCACAAGAAGTGGTACAACACTTAAACTACCTGAAATACCTGTAACTTCTGATGAAGCTATTCCTACTCCACAAGAACCACAACCTGAACAAGATAAGGAAACAGAACCGGTAGTTGAGAAGGTTAATGAAGATAACACAGCTAAGGATAAACCTTATGTTAAACCATACCAACCACCACTTCCTTACCCGAGTAAAATGAAGAAAGAGAAACTTGAAGCCGAGCAATCCAAATTCTTGGATATGTTTAAACAGATAAATGTAAATCTTCCTTTCATTGATGTGATTTCAGGAATGCCTAGATATGCTAAATTCTTGAAAGATTTGATCACAAATAGAAAGAATATGGAAGAACTCTCGGCCGTTACTGTAGTGACCCGAACTTTTCCATGTTTATATATATTAATTGAGATTGATATTTACATGATTAAATGTTTCCAACATGTTAAGCAATCAAACTTGTTAAGACTTGATTAATTGAAATATGTTTCATATAGACAATTGACCACCCAAGTTGACCGGTGATTCACGAACGTTAAAACTTGTAAAAACTATATGATGACATATATATGGATATATATATAGTTAACATGATACTATGATAAGTAAACATATCATTAAGTATATTAACAATGAACTACATATGTAAAAACAAGACTACTAACTTAATGATTTTTAAACGAGACATATATGTAACGATTATCGTTGTAAAGACATTTAATGTATATATATATCATATTAAGAGATATTCATACATGATAATATCATGATAATATAATAATTTAAAATCTCATTTGATATTATAAACATTGGGTTAACAACATTTAACAAGATCATTAACCTAAAGGTTTCAAAACAACACTTACATGTAACGACTAACGATGATTTAACGACTCAGTTAAAATGTATATACATGTAGTGTTTTAATATGTATTTATACACTTTTGAAAGACTTCAATACACTTATCAAAATACTTCTACTTAACAAAAATGCTTACAATTACATCCTCGTTCAGTTTCATCAACAATTCTACTCGTATGCACCCGTATTCGTACTCGTACAATACACAGCTTTTAGATGTATGTACTATTGGTATATACACTCCAATGATCAGCTCTTAGCAGCCCATGTGAGTCACCTAACACATGTGGGAACCATCATTTGGAAACTAGCATGAAATATCTCATAAAATTACAAAAATATGAGTAATCATTCATGACTTATTTACATGAAAACTAAATTACATATCCTTTATATCTAATCCATACACCAACAACCAAAAACACCTACAAACACTTTCATTCTTCAATTTTCTTCATCTAATTGATCTCTCTCAAGTTCTATCTTCAAGTTCAAAGTGTTCTTCATATATTCTACAAATTCTAGTTACATAAAATCAAGAATACTTTCAAGTTTGCTAGCTCACTTCCAATCTTGTAAGGTGATCATCCAACCTCAAGAAATCTTTGTTTCTTACAGTAGGTTATTATTCTAATACAAGGTAATAATCATATTCAAACTTTGGTTCAATTTCTATAACTATAACAATCTTATTTCAAGTGATGATCTTACTTGAACTTGTTTTCGTGTCATGATTCTGCTTCAAGAACTTCGAGCCATCCAAGGATCCATTGAAGCTAGATCCATTTTTCTCTTTTCCAGTAGGTTTATCCAAGGAAATTAAGGTAGTAATGATGTTCATAACATCATTCGATTCATACATATAAAGCTATCTTATTCGAAGGTTTAAACTTGTAATCACTAGAACATAGTTTAGTTAATTCTAAACTTGTTCGCAAACAAAAGTTAATCCTTCTAACTTGACTTTTAAAATCAACTAAACACATGTTCTATATCTATATGATATGCTAACTTAATGATTTAAAACCTGGAAACACGAAAAACACCGTAAAACCGGATTTACGCCGTCGTAGTAACACCGCGGGCTGTTTTGGGTTAGTTAATTAAAAACTATGATAAACTTTGATTTAAAAGTTGTTATTATGAGAAAATGATTTTTATTATAAACATGAAACTATATCCAAAAATTATGGTTAAACTCAAAGTGGAAGTATGTTTTCTAAAATGGTCATCTAGACGTCGTTCTTTCGACTGAAATGACTACCTTTACAAAAACGACTTGTAACTTATTTTTCCGACTATAAACCTATACTTTTTCTGTTTAGATTCATAAAATATAGTTCAATATGAAACCATAGCAATTTGATTCACTCAAAACGGATTTAAAATGAAGAAGTTATGGGTAAAACAAGATTGGATAATTTTTCTCATTTTAGCTACGTGAAAATTGGTAACAAATCTATTCCAACCATAACTTAATAAACTTGTATTGTATATTATGTAATCTTGAGATACCATAGACACGTATACAATGTTTCGACCTATCATGTCGACACATCTATATATATTTCGGAACAACCATAGACACTCTATATGTGAATGTTGGAGTTAGCTATACAGGGTTGAGGTTGATTACAAAATATATATAGTTTGAGTTGTGATCAATACTGAGATACGTATACGCTGGGTCGTGGATTGATTCAAGATAATATTTATCGATTTATTTCTGTACATCTAACTGTGGACAACTAGTTGTAGGTTACTAACGAGGACAGCTGACTTAATAAACTTAAAACATCAAAATATATTAAAAGTGTTGTAAATATATTTTGAACATACTTTGATATATATATATATATATTGTTATAGGTTCGTGAATCAACCAGTGGCCAAGTCTTACTTCCCGACGAAGTAAAAATCAGTGAAAGTGAGTTATAGTCCCACTTTTAAAATCTAATATTTTTGGGATGAGAATACATGCAGGTTTTATAAATGATTTACAAAATAGACACAAGTACGTGAAACTACATTCTATGGT
This sequence comes from Rutidosis leptorrhynchoides, assembly GCF_046630445.1. NCBI lineage: Eukaryota > Viridiplantae > Streptophyta > Magnoliopsida > Asterales > Asteraceae > Rutidosis > Rutidosis leptorrhynchoides. The sequence goes on from NC_092337.1 coordinate 148,360,752, forward strand.
TGAATTATCGAAATCGAATATGCCCCTTCTTATTAAGTCTGGTAATCTAAGAATTAGGGAACAGACACCCTAATTGACGCGAATCCTAAAGATAGATCTATTGGGCCTAACAAACCCCATCCAAAGTACCGGATGCTTTAGTACTTCGAAATTTATATCATATCCGAAGGGTGTCCCGGAATGATGGGGATATTCTTATATATATGCATCTTGTTAATGTCGATTACCAGGTTTTCACCATATGAATGATTTTTATCTCTATGTATGGGATGTGTATTGAAATATGAAATCTTGTGGTCTATTATTATGATTTGATATATATAGGTTAAACCTATAACTCACCAACATTTTTGTTGACGTTTTAAGCATGTTTATTCTCAGGTGATTATTAAGAGCTTCTGCTGTCGCATACTTAAATAAGGACGAGATTTGGAGTCCATGCTTGTATGATATTGTGTAAAAACTGCATTCAAGAAACTTATTTTGTTGTAACATATTTGTATTGTAAACCATTATGTAATGGTCGTGTGTAAACAGGATAATTTAGATTATCATTATTTGATAATCTACGTAAAGCTTTTTTAAACCTTTATTGATGAAATAAAGGTTATGGTTTGTTTTAAAATGAATGCAGTCTTTGAAAAACGTCTCATATAGAGGTCAAAACCTCGCAACGAAATCAATTAATATGGAACTTTTTTAATCAATAAGAACGGGACATTTCAGTTGGTATCAGAGCGTTGGTCTTAGAGAACCAGAATTTTGCATTAGTGTGTCTTATCGAGTTTGTTAGGATGCATTAGTGAGTCTGGACTTCGACCGTGTTTACTTGAAAAATGATTGCTTAACAAATTTTGTTGGAAACTATATATTTTTAACATGTGAATACTATGTGATATATTAATCTCTTAACGCGTTTGATATTATGTGATAGATGTCTACCTCTAGAACAAGTCCCATTGACTCACCTAATAATAATGAAGAGCCAAATGTAAATTGGAATGATTCGTGGACTGATTCACAAGTTCCCGAAGAAGAACCGGAAGAAGAGTCGGAACCGGAAGAAGAATCGGAACCGGAAGAAGAATCGGAACCGGATGAAGAAATAGAACCGGTGGGGGAAATAATAAAACGGTTAAGTAAAAGAAAATCCTCAACCAACCGACCAAGGTTAATTATGGTCAATGGTGTTTCCGCTAAGGAAGCAAAATATTGGGAGGATTACCAATTCTCCGATGAATCGGATTCCGACGAGAATTCCGATGATGTTATAGAAATTACCCCAACTGAATTTAAAAAGGCAAAAGAAAATAATAAGGGAAAGGGCATAAAAATAGAGAAATCTAATTCCAACCCCGATGAACTTTATATGTATCGTCAACCCCCGAAGTCCTTAAGTTGTAACAATGACCCGGGAACCTCTAAACCACCAGGTTTTTCTAAACCAATGTGGATAACGACGGCTCGTATTAGGGGAACATCATATATCCCTAGAAACTTGGCAAAACGAACCAAAACCGAAGAAGAAGAAACAAGCGAGTCAGAATAAGATAGTTGTATTCGTGTGGTGTAATATATGTAATATAGTGTGCTTATGCTTTATGATATATGTAAAAATTGCTTGTATTAATAAGTATTTTTTTTTATGAATCTAACTCTTGTCTATTTTACAGTATAAAAACACAAAATGGATAGACAACCCAATATTTTAAGAGACCTACCCGGAGACATGATTGATGAAATCTTGTCTAGAGTCGGTCAGAATTCTGCGGCACAACTATTTAAGGCAAGATCAGTTTGTAAGACATTCGAAGAAAGTTCCAAGAATGCCTTGGTTTATAAAAGGCTTTCGTTCGAAAGATGGGGGATATCACATTGGGAAATCCATAAGTTAAGATGTTTTTACTTTGACGCATATATTGCGGGGAACCCAAATGCTATTTTACGCAATGGGTTAAGAAATTATTTTGACTCAATATATCCGAATATTGGACTTCGTGATTTAGAAAAAGCGGCTAACATGCAACATAAAGAAGCATGTTATGCTTACGGATTAGTAATGTTCGCTTCTCACCAAAGTGAGAACAAGAACATCGGGCTACAACTATTAAACAAAACGTTCCCACAAGTGACGGAGTCGGTAATTGGGGTAAGAAATGAGGTTTTTAGATTATTACGGGACTGTTGGACATTACGTAACCCTCGTCCCTTTGATGACGTTACAACACGCTGTCTTATCAACGGCCATAACGGTTATGTTGCACAAGACCAAGGATGGGAAGTAGTCCTAGTAAAACCAGAATGCATGACTTGTTTCTGGACGTATGAATTACGTGTCTTTATTGCCTTTGCTGAACGACTTGTGTACTAGCTAGAATTATCTTCACAACTATCTTGTATCAAAGTTATTGTGTGCTATATTTCATGCTTTATGTAAAATAAGCGGTATTGTAAGTTTGTAAAATATTGTATAAAAGTTTGAACGCGAAATATTATTATAATCAGTTTTTCATATAGAATTGTAGTAGTTGAATTGTATATTAGCTACTAAGTATGAACTTAACGGGTAGGTACTACCCGAATTTAAACTTATAAAACGCTAATATGAAGAAAAAGCTTTTATAAATGAGTTCATATTATGCTACGAAATACTATTAACTACTCTTAATATTTTGTATGATTAACTTGTTCCATTTAACTATTTTGAAGGAAATGGCACCGACTACTCGACACACCGTGAATATGAATGAAGAGGAATTCCGTACTTTTCTAGCTTCAAACATAGCCGCAGTACAGGCTGCGCTACATACCAACAATAACCTTGGATCTAGCAGTACAGGAAATCGTGTAGGATGCACCTACAAAGAATTCACTGCCTGCAAACCTTTGGAATTTGATGGAACCGAAGGACCGATCGGATTGAAACGGTGGACCGAGAAGGTCGAATCGGTGTTTGCCATAAGTAAGTGTACTGAAGAGGACAAAGTGAAGTACGCTACGCATACCTTCACAGGTTCTGCGTTAACATGGTGGAATACCTATCTAGAGCAAGTGGGACAAGACGATGCGTACGCACTACCGTGGTCAGCATTCAGGCACTTGATGAACGAGAAGTACCGTCCCAGAACCGAGGTCAATAAGCTCAAGACAGAACTTAGAGGGTTACGAACCCAAGGATTTGATATTACCACGTACGAAAGACGATTCACAGAATTGTGCCTATTGTGTCCGGGAGCATTCGATGATGAGGAAGAGAAGATCGACGCGTTTGTGAAAGGATTACCGGAAAGAATCCAAGAAGATATAAGTTCACACGCGCCCGCCTCCATACAACAGGCATGTAGAATGGCTCACAAACTAGTGAACCAGATTGAAGAAAGAATTAAAGAACAGACTGCTGAAGAGACCAATGTGAAGCAAGTCAAAAGAAAGTGGGAGGAAAACGGTGATAATAATCACCAATACAACAACAATAGCAATTACAACAATAATCGCAACAATTATCCCAGCAATCGCAACATCAATCGCAACTACAACAAAAGGCCCAACAACAACAACAACAACAACAACAACAACAGCAGCAACTACAACAATCATCCCAACAACAATAATAACCGCAACAACAATAACAATCAGAAGCAGCTATGCCAAAGGTGTGAAAAGTATCACTCGGGGTTCTGCACCAAATTTTGCAACAAGTGTAAAAGAAATGGTCATAGCGCGGCGAAGTGTGAGGTCTACGGACCAGGGGTTAATAAAACGAAAGGAACAAATGGTGTCGGAACGAGTAATGGCGGAGCAAGTAGTGTCGGAGCAAGTTATGCCAATGTAGTTTGTTATAAATGTGGAAAACCGGGCCACATTATTAGAAATTGCCCGAACCAGGAGAACACGAATGGACAAGGCCGCGGAAGAGTTTTCAATATTAATGCGACAGAGGCACAAGAAGACCCGGAGCTTGTTACGGGTACATTTCTTATTGACAATAAATCTGCTTACATTTTATTTTATTCGGGTGCGGATAGAAGCTATATGAGTAGAGATTTTTGTGCTAAATTAAGTTGTCCATTGACGCCTTTGGATAGTAAATTTTTACTCGAATTAGCAAATGGTAAATTAATTTCAGCAGATAATATATGTCGGAATCGAGAAATTAAACTGGTTAGCGAAACATTTAAGATTGATTTGATACCAGTAGAGTTAGGGAGTTTTGATGTGATAATCGGTATGGACTGGTTGAAAGAAGTGAAAGCAGAGATCGTTTGTTACAAAAATGCAATTCGCATTATACGAGAAAAAGGAAAACCCTTAATGGTGTACGGAGAAAAGGGCAACACGAAGCTACATCTTATTAGTAATTTGAAGGCACAAAAACTAATAAGAAAAGGTTGCTATGCTGTTCTAGCACACGTCGAGAAAGTACAAACTGAAGAAAAGAGCATCAATGATGTTCCCATTGCAAAAGAATTTCCCGATGTATTTCCGAAAGAATTACCGGGATTACCCCCACATCGATCCGTTGAATTTCAAATAGATCTTGTACCAGGAGCTGCACCAATAGCTCGTGCTCCTTACAGACTCGCACCCAGCGAGATGAAAGAACTGCAAAGCCAATTACAAGAACTTTTAGAGCGTGGTTTCATTCGACCAAGCACATCACCGTGGGGAGCTCCTGTTTTGTTTGTCAAGAAGAAAGATGGTACATTCAGGTTGTGTATCGACTACCGAGAGTTGAACAAACTTACCATCAAGAACCGCTACCCACTACCGAGAATTGACGACTTATTTGATCAACTACAAGGCTCGTCTGTTTATTCAAAGATTGACTTACGTTCCGGGTATCATCAAATGCGGGTGAAAGAAGATGATATTCCAAAGACTGCTTTCAGAACACGTTACGGTCATTACGAGTTTATGGTCATGCCGTTTGGTTTAACTAATGCACCAGCTGTGTTCATGGACCTTATGAACCGAGTGTGTGGACCATACCTTGACAAGTTTGTCATTGTTTTCATTGATGACATACTTATTTACTCAAAGAATGACCAAGAACACGGTGAACATTTGAGAAAGGTGTTAGAAGTATTGAGGAAGGAAGAATTGTACGCTAAGTTTTCAAAGTGTGCATTTTGGTTGGAAGAAGTTCAATTCCTCGGTCACATAGTGAACAAAGAAGGTATTAAGGTGGATCCGGCAAAGATAGAAACTGTTGAAAAGTGGGAAACCCCGAAAACTCCGAAACACATACGCCAGTTTTTAGGACTAGCTGGTTACTACAGAAGGTTCATCTAAGACTTTTCCAGAATAGCAAAACCCTTGACTGCATTAACGCATAAAGGGAAGAAATTTGAATGGAATGATGAACAAGAGAAATCGTTTCAGTTATTGAAGAAAAAGCTAACTACGGCACCTATATTGTCATTGCCTGAAGGGAATGATGATTTTGTGATTTATTGTGATGCATCAAAGCAAGGTCTCGGTTGTGTATTAATGCAACGAACGAAGGTGATTGCTTATGCGTCTAGACAATTGAAGATTCACGAACAAAATTATACGACGCATGATTTGGAATTAGGCGCGGTTGTTTTTGCATTAAAGACTTGGAGGCACTACTTATATGGGGTCAAAAGTATTATATATAACGACCACAAAAGTATTCAACACATATTTAATCAGAAACAACTGAATATGAGGCAGCGTAGGTGGATTGAATTATTGAATGATTACGACTTTGAGATTCGTTACCACCCGGGGAAGGCAAATGTGGTAGCCGATGCCTTGAGCAGGAAGGACAGAGAACCCATTCGAGTAAAATCTATGAATATAATGATTCATAATAACCTTACTACTCAAATAAAGGAGGCGCAACAAGGAGTTTTAAAAGAGGGAAATTTAAAGGATGAAATACCCAAAGGATCGGAGAAGCATCTTAATATTCGGGAAGACGGAACCCGGTATAGGGCTGAAAGGATTTGGGTACCAAAATTTGGAGATATGAGAGAAATGGTACTTAGAGAAGCTCATAAAACCAGATACTCAATACATCCTGGAACGGGGAAGATGTAAAAGGATCTCAAGAAACATTTTTGGTGGCCGGGTATGAAAGCCGATGTTGCTAAATACGTAGGAGAATGTTTGACGTGTTCTAAGGTCAAAGCTGAGCATCAGAAACCATCAGGTCTACTTCAACAACCCGAAATCCCGGAATGGAAATGGGAAAACATTACCATGGATTTCATCACTAAATTGCCAAGGACTGCAAGTGGTTTTGATACTATTTGGGTAATAGTTGACCGTCTCACCAAATCAGCACACTTCTTGCCAATAAGAGAAGATGACAAGATGGAGAAGTTAGCACGACTGTACTTGAAGGAAGTCGTCTCCAGACATGGAATACCAATCTCTATTATCTCTGATAGGGATGGCAGATTTATTTCAAGATTCTGGCAGACATTACAGCAAGCATTAGGAACTCGTCTAGACATGAGTACTGCCTATCATCCACAAACTGATGGGCAGAGTGAAAGGACGATATAAACGCTTGAAGACATGCTACGAGCATGTGTTATTGATTTCGGAAACAGTTGGGATCGACATCTACCATTAGCAGAATTTTCCTACAACAACAGCTACCATTCAAGCATTGAGATGGCGCCGTTTGAAGCACTTTATGGTAGAAAGTGCAGGTCTCCGATTTGTTGGAGTGAAGTGGAGGATAGACAGATTACGGGTCCGGAGATTATACAAGAAACTACCGAGAAGATCATCCAAATTCAACAACGATTGAAAACCGCCCAAAGTCGACAAAAGAGCTACGCTGACATTAAAAGAAAAGATATAGAATTTGAAATTGGAGAGATGGTCATGCTTAAATTTGCACCTTGGAAAGGCGTTGTTCGATTTGGTAAACGAGGGAAATTAAATCCAAGGTATATTGGACCATTCAAGATTATTAATCGTGTCGGACCAGTAGCTTACCGACTTGAGTTACCTCAACAACTCGCGGCTGTACATAACACTTTCCACGTCTCGAATTTGAAGAAATGTTTTGCTAAAGAAGATCTCACTATTCCGTTAGATGAAATCCAAATCAACGAAAAACTCCAATTCATCGAAGAACCCGTCGAAATAATGGATCGTGAGGTTAAAAGACTTAAGCAAAACAAGATACCAATTGTTAAGGTTCGATGGAATGCTCGTAGAGGACCCGAGTTCACCTGGGAGCGTGAAGATCAGATGAAGAAGAAATACCCGCATCTATTTCCAGAAGATTCGTCAACACCTTCAACAGCTTAAAATTTCGGGACGAAATTTATTTAACGGGTAGGTACTGTAGTGACCCGAACTTTTCCATGTTTATATATATTAATTGAGATTGATATTTACATGATTAAATGTTTCCAACATGTTAAGCAATCAAACTTGTTAAGACTTGATTAATTGAAATATGTTTCATATAGACAATTGACCACCCAAGTTGACCGGTGATTCACGAACGTTAAAACTTGTAAAAACTATATGATGACATATATATGGATATATATATATAGTTAACATGATACTATGATAAGTAAACATATCATTAAGTATATTAACAATGAACTACATATGTAAAAACAAGACTACTAACTTAATGATTTTTAAACGAGACATATATGTAACGATTATCGTTGTAAAGACATTTAATGTATATATATCATATTAAGAGATATTCATACATGATAATATCATGATAATATAATAATTTAAAATCTCATTTGATATTATAAACATTGGGTTAACAACATTTAACAAGATCATTAACCTAAAGGTTTCAAAACAACACTTACATGTAACGACTAACGATGACTTAACGACTCAGTTAAAATGTATATACATGTAGTGTTTTAATATGTATTTATACACTTTTGAAAGACTTCAATACACTTATCAAAATACTTCTACTTAACAAAAATGCTTACAATTACATCCTCGTTCAGTTTCATCAACAATTCTACTCGTATGCACCCGTATTCGTACTCGTACAATACACAGCTTTTAGATGTATGTACTATTGGTATATACACTCCAATGATCAGCTCTTAGCAGCCCATGTGAGTCACCTAACACATGTGGGAACCATCATTTGGCAACTAGCATGAAATATCTCATAAAATTACAAAAATATGAGTAATCATTCATGACTTATTTACATGAAAACAAAATTACATATCCTTTATATCTAATCCATACACCAACGACCAAAAACACCTACAAACACTTTCATTCTTCAATTTTCTTCATCTAATTGATCTCTCTCAAGTTCTATCTTCAAGTTCTAAGTGTTCTTCATATATTCTACAAATTCTAGTTACATAAAATCAAGAATACTTTCAAGTTTGCTAGCTCACTTCCAATCTTGTAAGGTGATCATCCAACCTCAAGAAATCTTTGTTTCTTACAGTAGGTTATCATTCTAATACAAGGTAATAATCATATTCAAACTTTGGTTCAATTTCTATAACTATAACAATCTTATTTCAAGTGATGATCTTACTTGAACTTGTTTTCGTGTCATGATTCTGCTTCAAGAACTTCGAGCCATCCAAGGATCCATTGAAGCTAGATCCATTTTTCTTTTTTCCAGTAGGTTTATCCAAGGAAATTAAGGTAGTAATGATGTTCATAACATCATTCGATTCATACATATAAAGCTATCTTATTCGAAGGTTTAAACTTGTAATCACTAGAACATAGTTTAGTTAATTCTAAACTTGTTCGCAAACAAAAGTTAATCCTTCTAACTTGACTTTTAAAATCAACTAAACACATGTTCTATATCTATATGATATGCTAACTTAATGATTTAAAACCTGGAAACACGAAAAACACCGTAAAACCGGATTTACGCCGTCGTAGTAACACCGCGGGCTGTTTTGGGTTAGTTAATTAAAAACTATGATAAACTTTGATTTAAAAGTTGTTATTCTGAGAAAATGATTTTTATTATAAACATGAAACTATATCCAAAAATTTTGGTTAAACTCAAAGTGGAAGTATGTTTTCTAAAATGGTCATCTAGACGTCGTTCTTTTGACTGAAATGACTACCTTTACAAAAACGACTTGTAACTTATTTTTCGACTATAAACCTATACTTTTTCTGTTTAGATTCATAAAATATAGTTCAATATGAAACCATAGCAATTTGATTCACTCAAAACGGATTTAAAATGAAGAAGTTATGGGTAAAACAAGATTGGATAATTTTTCTCATTTTAGCTACGTGAAAATTGGTAACAAATCTATTCCAACCATAACTTAATAAACTTGTATTGTATATTATGTAATCTTGAGATACCATAGACACGTATACAATGTTTCGACCTATCATGTCGACACATCTATATATATTTCGGAACAACCATAGACACTCTATATGTGAATGTTGGAGTTAGCTATACAGGGTTGAGGTTGATTACAAAATATATATAGTTTGAGTTGTGATCAATACTGAGATACGTATACACTGGGTTGTGGATTGATTCAAGATAATATTTATCGATTTATTTCTGTACATCTAACTGTGGACAACTAGTTGTAGGTTACTAACGAGGACAGCTGACTTAATAAACTTAAAACATCAAAATATATTAAAAGTGTTGTAAATATATTTTGAACATACTTTGATATATATGTATATATTGTTATAGGTTCGTGAATCAACCAGTGGCCAAGTCTTACTTCCCGACGAAGTAAAAATCAGTGAAAGTGAGTTATAGTCCCACTTTTAAAATCTAATATTTTTGGGATGAGAATACATGCAGGTTTTATAAATGATTTACAAAATAGACACAAGTACGTGAAACTACATTCTATGGTTGAATTATTGGAATCGAATATGCCCCTTCTTATTAAGTCTGGTAATCTAAGAATTAGGGAACAGACACCCTAATTGACGCGAATCCTAAAGATAGATCTATTGGGCCTAACAAACCCCATCCAAAGTACCGGATGCTTTAGTACTTCGAAATTTATATCATATCCGAAGGGTGTCCCGGAATGATGGGGATATTCTTATATATATGCATCTTGTTAATGTCGATTACCAGGTTTTCACCATAAGAATGATTTTTATCTCTATGTATGGGATGTGTATTGAAATATGAAATCTTGTGGTCTATTATTATGATTTGATATATATAGGTTAAACCTATAACTCACCAACATTTTTGTTGACGTTTTAAGCATGTTTATTCTCAGGTGATTATTAAGAGCTTCTGCTGTCGCATACTTAAATAAGGACGAGATTTGGAGTCCATGCTTGTATGATATTGTGTAAAAACTGCATTCAAGAAACTTATTTTGTTGTAACATATTTGTATTGTAAACCATTATGTAATGGTCGTGTGTAAACAGGATAATTTAGATTATCATTATTTGATAATCTACGTAAAGCTTTTTTAAACCTTTATTGATGAAATAAAGGTTATGGTTTGTTTTAAAATGAATGCAGTCTTTGAAAAACGTCTCATATAGAGGTCAAAACCTCGCAACGAAATCAATTAATATGGAACGTTTTTAATCAATAAGAACGGGACATTTCAGTTACTATGAATGCTAATTGTTCAGCAGTGCTGTTGAATAAGATACCAGAAAAATTATCTGATCCAGGAAGTTTCACAATTCTATGTTTTCTGGGTAGTCTTAGTTCAATAGAAGCATTGGCAGACTTAGGTGCTAGTATAAATTTAATGCCGTATTCACTATACGCTAAACTAGACCTTGGAGAATTGAAACCAACCAGAATAAGTATACAACTAGCCGATCGATCAATAAAATATCCTAGAGGGATAATGGAGAATATGCTAGTTAAAGTTGGTACTTTAGTATTTCCAGTAGATTTTGTTGTTCTGGACATGGAAGAAGATTCTCAAGTTCCTCTCATATTAGGAAGACCATTCTTAAACACGGCTAAAGCAATGATAGACGTGTTCGGTAAGAAATTGACCCTAAGTATAGAGGACGAGAGTGTTACCTTTTCAGTTGATAGAGCAATGCAACAACCGCAATCTGCAGATGATACATGCTATTATATTCACACTATAGATTTACATGCAGAATTGTTAGAAGAATTTCCAGAATTACAAGGAACAGGAGAATGTTCTTTAGGAGAAGGTAATGAACCAATTGATGAAGCTGAAATGTTAGCTACACTTATAGCTAATGGATATGAACCAACAACAGAAGAAATTCAAATGTTAAAAGAAGAAGACAGATATCGATATAAATCATCGATAGAAGAACCTCCGAAATTAGAGTTAAAGCCACTTCCAAACCATTTGGAATACGCTTATTTACATGGTGAATCTGAATTACCTGTAATAATATCGTCTTCTCTTACTGAAAATGAGAAATCACAACTCATTTCGGTGTTGAAAGCTCATAAACCAGCTATTGCATGGAAGATTCATGATATTAAAGGAATAAGTCCTTCGTATTGCACACATAAAATCCTTATGGAAGAAGGTCATAAAACGTATGTGCAACGCCAACGAAGACTAAATCCGAATATGCAAGATGTTGTTAAAAAAGAAATAATTAAACTACTAGATGCAGGTTTAATTTATCCAATCTCTGATAGTCCATGGGTAAGCCCAGTTCAATGCGTGCCTAAGAAGGGTGGCATGACTGTTATCACAAATGAGAAAAATGAGCTTATTCCTACTAGGACTGTAACAGGATGGCGTGTGTGTATTGATTATAGAAAATTAAATGACGCCACCAGAAAAGATCACTTTCCCTTACCTTTCATTGATCAAATGTTGAAAAGATTAGCCGAAAATAGTTATTATTGTTTTCTTGATGGATTTTCCGGATATTTTCAAATTCCAATAGCACCCGAAGATCAAGAGAAAACCACGTTCACGTGCCCTTATGGTACTTTTGCTTACAAACGCATGCCATTTGGACTTTGCAACGCCCCTGCAACCTTTCAAAGGTGCATGATGGCAATTTTTCACGACATGATAGAAGAATGCATGGAAGTTTTCATGGATGAATTTTCAGTCTTCGGTGATACATTTGAAACATGTCTAGCTAATTTTGAACGAATGCTTATTAGATGCGAACAATCAAATCTAGTACTTAATTGGGAGAAATGCCATTTCATGGTTAAAGAAGGCATCATTCTTGGACATAAAATCTTAAAGGAAGGAATTGAAGTGGATAGAGCTAAAGTAGATGTAATTGATAAACTTCCACATCCCACCAATGTTAGAGGAGTTAGGAGTTTTCTAGGGCATGCCGGTTTTTACCGACGTTTCATAAAAGATTTTTCTAAAATTGCCACTCCTATGAATAAACTCCTAGAAAAGGATGCTCCATTCATCTTTTCAGATGAATGTATCAAATCTTTTAATATTCTTAAAGAGAAACTCACTAATGCGCCGATCATGACAACACCAAATTGGAATCTACCATTAGAACTAATGTGCGATGCAAGTGATTTTGCAATGGGAGCCGTTTTAGGACAAAGGATTGAAAAACGATTTCAACCTATATATTATGCTAGTAAGACGTTACAAGGAGCACAAACAAATTACACAACTACTGAAAAAGAACTCTTTGCTATTGTCTTTGCTTTTGACAAATTTCGATCATATCTCGTTCTAGCAAAAACGGTGGTCTATACCGACCATTCTGCTCTTAGATACCTATTTTCGAAACAAGATGCTAAACCAAGATTAATCCGTTGGATCTTACTCTTACAAGAGTTCGATATTGAAATCCGAGATAAAAGAGGAGCAGAAAATCTCGCCGCTGATCATCTTTCTAGTCTTGAAAATCCCGAATTAGAAGTTCTAAATGAATCGGCCATACAAGACAACTTTCCTGATGAATATCTATTGAAGATAGATTATAATGAAATTCCATGGTTTGCAGACTATGCAAACTATTTAGTATGTGGATTCCTTAAAAAACGATTATCGTACCAAAAACGAAAGAAATTCTTCAGTGATATAAAACACTATTTCTGGGAAGATCCACATCTGTTTAAAAGTTGTCCCGATGGAATAATACGCCGATGTGTATTCGGAGATGAAGCTAGTAAAATTTTAAACCATTGTCACACAGGACCAACAGGAGGGCACTATGGGCCTCAACTAACAGCAAGAAAAGTTTATGATGCTGGATTCTATTGGCCTACAATTTACAAAGATGCACACCTTCTTTGCAAATCCTGTGATGCTTATCAAAGGGCCGGAAAAATAAGTCAACGTGATGAAATGCCACAAAATGTCATTCAAGTATGCGAAGTATTTGACATTTGGGGTATTGACTTTATGGGTCCATTTCCAAAATCTCATAATAATCTCTATATTCTTGTAGCCATTGATTATGTATATAAATGGGCGGAAGCACAAGCTCTCCCAACTAACGATGCACGAGTTGTAGTCAACTTTTTAAAACGTCTTTTTGCAAGGTTTGGAACACCGAAAGCTTTAATAAGTGATCGGGGAACTCATTTCTGTAATAATCAACTTGAGAAAGTTCTTAAAAGATATGGAGTAACTCATAAAATCTCCACTGCTTATCATCCACAAACAAGTGGACAAGTTGAAAATACCAACCGAGCTTTAAAACGTATTCTAGAAAAAAAACGTAGGATCAAATCCGAAGGAATGGTCCATTAAATTGGAGGATGCACTCTGGGCTTTTAGAACAGCCTATAAAACTCCAATTGGAACCACACCTTTTAGACTCGTTTATGGAAAAGCATGTCATCTTCCAGTAGAAATTGAACACAAAGCATTTTGGGCTTTGAAGACATGTAATCTTGATTTACATGAAGCTGGACGTCTACGATTAAGTCAACTAAACGAATTAGAAGAATTAAGACATGAAGCATACGAAAATTCGTTAATCTATAAAGAAAGAACGAAGAAATGGCATGATAAAAGAATCAGAAGTTTAAAAGAATTTAAAGAAGGAGACAGAGTTCTTCTTTTCAATTCACGATTCAAGCTATTTCCTGGAAAATTGAAATCAAGATGGTCTGGACCATTCATAGTCAAAAGAGTTTTCCCATACGGAACGATAGAATTAATAAATTCAAATGGAATTGAATTTAAAGTTAATGGTCACAGAGTTAAACATTACATAGATAGTCCGATGGAAGTCAACAACGAAGTTAATCACAATTTCGATACCACAGCTAACTAAGTGTGGGGAGAATCAAGTCTTTAAAGGATAATATGTATTTCTGTTAGAGTTAGATTGTCTGTTTTCGTGTAGTTCTCGAAAATGGAACCCGAATGGTCTTTCCCTAGCAGACCCTAAAGAACTAGTCTTCTTCCCCCATTCTGAATTTTTATTTTTTTAGGAAATGAAGACTGCCTGTGAACTAAACCATGGTCTAATGCTACACGCTTTGATCACTAAACGTAATAATGACACACTACTGAGTGAAATAGTATCAGTAATCAGAGAAAGATTGGACGGAGTAAGAAAAGAATCCAGATGCGAAGATAATAAGTTACAATTTGGTAAAGGAAAATCAAAATCCGCAGCGAAAAGAAGAGCACGACACCTAGAAAGATGTCACAAATGCGGAAAATGGTCACATGGAGGTAAATGTTCAAATATCAAACCTATTCAAATATCGAATTTGTTACTTTATGCAGAGACGGACCGTTCATATGTTTAGAAGAAAAAACACTGAATGCTCGAGGTTACGCCTGTATAGCCATGGAAAACCAATTAAACCGACTATCTTATGAATGAGATAGATCATATAACTAAGAATACTATCTCACAGGTAAGTCTGTACAGTTTTTATTTTTATTTTTAACCTTTTGATAATAAACGCTAATTTGTTCGCTATAAAGTATCAAATTGGTATTGAATAAAATTAGGTTTGGCGACCGAAATTATTGATATCATTCAAAAATTTATTACATCACTGCAAAATTTAACGTTTATTCTTAAGGTATAAATATCTTTAATCAATCAACCCAAAATATTTCAAAAATTCGTCATGAGTTAAATTAGGTCATGGAACCGAAATTACTTTACCGAAAAGAGGGGCGCATATTTTTGATAATATTTAATTGATTAAAGTGGGATAAAAAGCCAAAAAGATTTTTAATTTTATTTTTACCATGTTTTTAAAATTAATATATAAATCTTAAATTAATATTGTAAACTTTGTAAAAATAATATATTTAAAATTATAAATATTTGAAAAATTAATATAAGTTTGGTGTGAATTTATAATATGAATTTTTAAATTAAGTTTGGTGTGAATTTTTAATTTTTAAAATATGAATTTTATTTTTATGCATTTTAAATTTTAAGTTTGGTGTGAATTTTTAATATTAATTTTGAATTTTATATTTAAGTTGTGTGAATTTAAAAACAAAAATTTACTTTATTTCGCTAATTTAAAAATATGATTTTTAAAATTCGTCGTAAGTTGAAGACTAGGTCATTGAACCGAAATTGCTTTACCCAAGGGAGGGACGAGAACTTTTATTATCATTATTTTTAATCTTATTGAATTAAAGTATGCCAAAAACATTAAAAAAAAACCAAAAATCTTAGCTTTTAAAACAATCGCTACAAAAAGACAAATTTTAAAATTTTATCGAAGGACGGACTAGGACATCGATCCGAGATGACCTCGTCCTAAATAACAAGGGAAACAAAATTTTAAAATTAATTACTTAATTATTTTAATTAGTATAAGATGTTTAAAAAAAAAAGTACAAACTCCGTGACTCGCGGAGTTTGAAGGGTAAAAACACCGCAAGTCGCGGAGGATCCAAAACCCAGAAAAAAAATAAAACGAGCTGAACTGATCAGTCCCCATCCCCACACCACATAAACTGCGAAATAAACCCGAAAAAATCCGAAAAACACACACCAAATTCGCAATTTTTGACCGTTAATCATCAAATCTTTTACTAAAATCATGTTGAGAAGGATGCTATCAAGGAATTACTCAAGAAAAACGGTAAATTTCTACACCTAAACACCATTTAATCCGAAAATTAGTGTTCTTGAGCAATTTTATACCCAATTTGATTTTGATGCTTTTTAGTATAATTATGTTTAAATTGTTTATGTATTATGCTTGAATAACCTAGATTGATGCTATTTAACATGATTAGAAGCCTTAAACTTCAAATTTTGAGTAATATAGGGTTTGTGTTCTTGAGCAAATTTGGGGCTTTTTGATATAAACAGGTTATGGCCGATTTTTGTCATGAATTGTTGCTAAATTAAGTAATGTAACATGTTTAGGTAGTTAAATGATCCAAACTTTGAGCCTAAACATGATTTTGAGAATTAAAGTGGACTTTTTCAAGTATAAAATTCATGAACTTGATTTTTGAGAGATAATGCCATTTGAAACTTGTTTAATTGCTAGTGATGATTATTTTGACATGTTATTTGAGTTGAATGCTTATGAACTTGGCGAACATTTTCGTATATGCTTATTTGAAAAAGTGTAGATTTGATGAAAATATGAAAATGAGCTTAAGTTTGATATAAATTGATCATGTCATTGTAATTATTTTGATTGATGATTTTGCTGACACTAATGCATATTTGGATGCACAAAAATTGTGTTTGATGTGTTTTGCAGACTGAAAGGGGTGAATCTTCATCCCAAGCTCGCAATGCTCCTGCTGAGAATGCGGAACAACAGGAGGTGGATAACTACTACAAACAAGATATACCTCATCCAGTCATGACATTTTCTGATATGCACTTGGAAGATTTGCACCCGAACCTGAGATTTGACAGACTTTGGATAGATTATCCAAAATACCAAAGGGGCTTGCATACTCTTCATTCTAAAGCTGTTGAAGTATCTAGGGTCATAGAATGGGGACCATTAGAAGCTGTAGAATTGGCTGGGCCAATTAGGGAATTACTTGCACAGAGGTATGGTAATTCTACTTTTAACGATTGGGTACGGTTATTCAACATGCGTAGACCTGTATATAAAGTATGGTGTGAAGAATTGTTGTGTAGTATAGAATTAAATGATCGGGTAGCTAGTTTAACCGATCGATCTTTTATTAGATTTTTGTTAGGAGGTTCGATGCGCCACATGTCTTTACTAGACATGGCTCAGGCTTTACGTATATATACGCCTGAGGAGTTAGCATCTGCCGATTGTAGAGGGTTGATACTAAATGGTAGAAAGATAGACGAAAATTTTGATATGCATGGTGTATGGAGTCAAATGACTAGCCATCACCGATTTAAAGGGGGAAATTACTCTTATTTGGATATAGATAGAGCAGAGTTAAGAGTAATTCATAGGTTTTTAGCTAATTTGATTACACAAAGAGGTAAGAATAAGGAAAAGGTAAATGAACAGGATTTGTTTTACCATATGTGTATTCGAGACCGACAAAGCGCTGTAAGTATACCTTATTGTGTGGGTTATTATTTATCAGCTATGGTTAGGGGGATGAGACCGCATAGCATAATAGGAGGTGGTATATTTATTACTTTGATTGCTGAATATCTCGGTGTGGATATAAGTCGGGGGGGATTACTAATCGAAGAACCAGAACCCCGCGATACAATAGGTTTAAATGTATACCATGGTGCGAAGGTTTTGAAGAGGCGAAATAACTCCGCAGTACAATACCATGGTAGACATCCACAGGTTGAGAGTGTGACAACCCGGAAATTTCCAACCAAATTTAAACTTTAATCTTTATATGTTTTCGACACGATAAGCAATATTTGTTAAGTTAAATTTCAAGAATTTTAAACTATGTTCATACATTCATTCAACCTCGATCAAGTTCTAACGATTCACGAACCATTAAACGAATATGATTATATATGTATATGTGTATATATATTATAACTTGAAACGTAAACAAAATATTAGATTAAATACTTTATATGATTGTATCTATTTCAAAATGTTTATCAATGGAATTAGAAGATAAGATCAAATGATTGAATTATCAGATATATTGAATTATGATTACAAGCCTCTGTTGAAAGGCCCACGTTGATTTGAGAAATCTTTCTATTTTAACAATATTCGAAAAATGGTAAAGTGATTTATAAATAAGAACAATTTGTCAATCATTGAGAACTAGACAAAGGATAGTGGAAGATTGAATCTCATAAAGACTCGATTGATCTATTTAGTTTCAAACATACAAAAACGTTTTCAGGTTAAAATGAACTTTATTATTAAAACGTATATAACTTTTATAAATATCTAGAACCACTTTTGACAACTCATTACTTAACTAGTATGATAAAGATAAAGATATTTATATTTTATTTTATTAAATATATATAACGATTTAAATTAATATTATATATTTATACGCGTATTATACGTACATAGTTTTATACTTTTACTATACTTAAACTTTACCTTTACTTTATTTTTACTTTACTTTAACTTTAATAATTCACTTTAATAATTCATACTTTAATAATTCACTTTAATAATTCATACTTTAATAATTCACTTTAATAATTCATACTTTAATAATTCACTTTAATAATTCAAAAATCTATTATAAATAGAATTCAATAGGTTTCATTATTTCATGGAAACTTGAAAATATTTTTCTCTAAAATCTCACAATCGATTTACATATATATATATATATATATATATATATATATATATATATATATATATATATATATATATATATATATATATATATATATATATATATATATATATATATATATATATATATATATATATATTTACTCCGTATTATTTCAAGATATTATTAGTATACATAAAATATTACGACGGAGTGCTGCCCGAGTGATTTCAAAATTGTTTTTCGAGTGTGATAGGATTAAGGAAATTATGGGTTATAGCTATGGAGGTGATTGAGTATGGTTCACGGGTATGCTCGTGAGGTCAATATAGTGTTTATCATTTTCGTTGCGTCTACGTACCTTTCCTACAATATTGAATCTCAATATTGATACGTGAGTACTCATAATTTAACTTTTACATACTAATAGTGTATCCCTGACTAGTGCTCGAGTATTTAGGATTATGCATGCTTGTACTTTTGATATTGCCCTTAGACAGGTTAGGTTGAATCTTGAATTAGTTACACTTGCAATTGAGATAAGGTATAAGATATGCATGTCCTTGGAAAGCTAGCGAAAAATTAAGAACTTTTCCTTTAGATATCGAATGGTTTCGATGAACGGATTAGAAGTTATAATCAATTGAATTTTCGATATTTTTAAAAATGATTATTATTATCGTCGTTTTTATTGTCATTCTAGTTTTATCTTATTATTATCATTATTATTATCTTTATCAATAAAAGGGATTTATCATTAAAAATTGTTATTTTTTTATTACTATCGTTATTATCGTTAAAGTTATGATTAGTATTATTATTATTATCCAATTATTATTATTATTATTATTATTATTATTGGTATTATTATTATTATTATCATCATTATTAATATATATATCATTATTTAAAAATGGTTATTGTTATTGTTATTATTATTATTACTATATTATCATTAAGATAATTATTAGTATTATCGTTAATAATGTTATAGTAACTATCATTATTAATATTTGTGTAATTAAAATAAATATTTGTAACACCTAATTATTTTGATTACTATTATTATCATTATTATAAATACGATATAAAAGACGATTAAAAGCTATTAAACGAAACGATTAGGAAATAATGGGTAAAAGTATCATGATGAAATTAAAATATTATAAGATATTGATTTAGACAAAATTATCGTTCTTATTATTTTTATCATTACTATTATTATTAAAAGTATCGTTAGTATTAAAACTATCATTTTAACAAAAATTATCATTTTAATAGAAATGTCATTGTTACTATAAAATATCATTATTATTATTATTTTAAATAAAATTATTATTTTAAAGATAATATTAAAAATTATCGTAGTAGAATCATCGTTTTATCATAATGTCATCTTAGTAATTATAAATATTGATATTTTTATAATAATTATTATTATTACAAAATAATACAACTTTTACTTACTATCATTATAGATATTATTTTATCAAATAAATATGTGAGACAAACATATTTTACTACGTGTAATAACTTACTTTAATAATACCTATCATATTATCTTTATGATATTAAATGAACCCTATAAATTTTATTACTTAATATATATAAAAGTATATTTTATTATATAAATTTAATATAAAATTTTATTTATTAATAAATAAATTATATTATTTACTCTAATAAATCTTTTAAAAATATTTAAAAATATAAAAACGATGATATTTAAACAATATATTAATCATGTATAGATTTTTTAGAAATTATTTTGAGTCAAATTTACTTTTGTTGACTTTTGCATATTAGTCTCGAGCATTAGGATTGTGGTACACTATGACTTGACCTAATTTGTTAGACAAATATTGACCAACACATAAATATATATAATTAGTTTAGGTTCGTGAATCCGAGGCCAACCTTGCACTTGTTCAATGACGTTATATGTATTTTTACTACGAAATACAGTATGGTGAGTTTCATTTGCCTTTTTACCCTTTATATTTTTGGGACTGAGAATACATGCGCTTTTATAAATGTTTGACGAAATAGACACAAGTAATTGAAACTACATTCTATGGTTGAATTATCGAAATCAAATATGCCCCTTTTTTATTAAAGTCTGGTAATCTAAGAATTAGGGAACAAACACCCTAATTGACGCGAATCCTAAAGATAGATCTATTGGGCCTAACAAACCCCATCCAAAGTACTGGATGCTTTAGTACTTCGAAATTTATATCATGTCCGAAGGAGGATCCCGGAATGATAGGGGATATTCTTATATGTATCTAGTTAATGTCGGTTACCAGGTGTTCACCATATGAACGATTATTTTTGTCTCTATGCATGGGACGTATATTTATGAGAACTGGAAATGAAATTCTTGTGGTCTATTAAAATGATGGAAATAAATGATTATGATAAACTAATGAACTCACCAACCTTTTGGTTGACACTTTAAAGCATGTTTATTCTCAGGTGTTAAAGAAATCTTCCGCTGTGCATTTGCTCATTTTAAAGATATTACTTGGAGTCTTTCATAGCATATTTCGAAGAATGTTGCATTCGAGTCATTGAGTTCATCAAAGATTATTATTAAATCAATTTATAGTTGGATAGTGGATATTATGAAATGGTATGCATACCTGTCAATTTTCGATGTAAAGAAAGATTGTCTTTTAAAAACGAATGCAATGTTTGTAAAATGTATCATATAGAGGTCAAATACCTCGCAATGTAATCAACTATTGTGAATCGTTTATAATGTATATGAACGGGTCCTTTCAGTTGGTATCAGAGCGGTGGTCTTAGCGAACCAGGTCTGCATTAGTGTGTCTAACTGATAAGTCGTTAGGATGCATTAGTGAGTCTGGACTTCGACCGTGTCTACATGTCAAAAGTTTTGCTTATCATTTCTAGTCTGAAATCATCTGCTTATCATCCTTAGGAAATTACTTGCTTATCATTATTAGTCTAAACACGTTTTGCTACATTAATTGCATGAGTAGTGTATAGACAAAATTCATATCTTAGTGTATCTGCTAAATCATATCTTATCGTATCTGTAACTTTAAACTTTGTCTGACATATTCCGTAAATTCCTCCGTAATCTACGAAATCTTTTGCTCTATATATATAGATATTCTATGTAATTAGAATACCATTCGATAGCCGAAAAATCATTTCATATCGAAAAATCCTTTATTCAATCATACGAAATGGAATTCGTCATTAGTTCAAGTTCCTCAGATTATGAAATGGAATCCCACTCAAGCTCCGAAAGCAGTGTGACCGGAATGGATCAACCAATCAGTCATCACCTATTCTGGATGAATTGGGGATTGGTTCGTAGCCTCCTCAATCATTGGAGACAAGAAGAAGGTGATCCCTTCCATCCACCACATTGTCCTCTTGACGAAGAACCTGAAGCACTTACCGGTGAACCTGTCCGAAACACCATTTTCTCTCTCATTTCCAGAGTATCTCGTCACGATTATATACTACATCAAATTCTAGATTTTATTTATCCGCTTGTCCGAACCGACAATCATCCCGGTGTAATAGAAGAAGTCAACGAGCTTCGCGCTCGGGTAGTGGCTTTGGAGAATATGGTGCAAAGGTTACAAACACCAGCAGCAGCACCAACAGCATAATCAGTACCACCAACATCAACGTCAACAGTACCATTACCACCCCCAACCACAACCGCGTCGTAAACCTCAACTCCACAATCTATCCTACGAGCATCAAGGTCATACGTCCTATAAATAATATGGAAGACCAACAACAACAAACGATGAAGTATTAATTCATGACTTCATCGGAGAAATATTTTACGGTGATTATGTAATCTCTAAAATTTTAGAGATTACTTATTCTAGATCTAACCATAAATCAGATGAGTGAACCGAAATGTTAAAAGAAACCCTGACCAGAATGGTGCACGATTTACAAACTAGACTTGTTTTACCAACAGCATCAACAGTACCGCCAGCATCACCAGCATCGTCAGTGTTGTCAGCATCAGCATTAGCAGCACCTATAACCTCACAAGCTCCGTCAGTTCAAGAATCACCGCGGACATCATTATGAATCAACAACGAGTATATTATATCAACGAGTTATGAAGAATTAACTCATTTCCACTAAAGGATTTATATGTATATCTTATATATAAATCTTTAAACCATAATAAATCTTTCCGTACTAAGCTATTATGTGTGAATCTTAACTACTCGGTTAATTCATATTACTAATATGCAATAATGCACGTCCTTCGTCTGCAACTTAACTATCGTTAACTACAACCTCTGTCTCAATTCAATAAATTCCAATTCATAATAAATCAAGTGTATTATTCAAATATATGTTGATTTTACACTTTCGTCATCAATGTACTCGAAACTTTTCAGATAACATCATTCGTACTTTGCGAAGTTCACAAGAATTTAATGAAAACCAACATCATGCCCCAACAAATAACGAAGTATTGATTCATAATTTCAATATTATTGAAGTAATACTTATGTAATCTCTAAATCCTTTAAGGGATTATTCAATTCTAGTTTCAACCGTAAATTAAATGAGTTTAATTTAATATTAACTCATTAAATCGATGTTACATCTGAAGAAAATATACATATATATATATATATACATATATATATATATATATATATATATATATATATATATATATATATATATATATTTTCAAAAAGACTGTAATAAAAAAAAAAATTCTTTTGTACAAAATATTAATTGTGAAATATTTTTTTTTAACGGGTAGGTAATACCCGAGAGATATATAAATTCACAATTAATATGTTACATTCTTCGAATCTGATTCAGCAATCATCAACTATACTCACTATTTTCTCAAACAATATATATTCTTTTATAGAAATCAAAACAACCACACTCATTCAAAATTTACTTACATATTCTGATTTTGAAATCTCAGAATTCAACTCGAGATATGACCGAAATCATCACCCTTAGATCCTTACATCTTTCACAAGCTATACTTTGACTTCAAAAATGTGTTAGAACATCATATGTATATTAACGATTACAATCTGTGCTCAAAACCCTTCGAAATTCCTAAAGACACTTCAAATAATGAACAATCGAGATGATGATCCAACCACATATTAACCACAGTCTTGCATCTGAAAAGCTCTCGAAACCAGAGTCATAATTTAACACGTATTCGTGTCAGACCCTTTGGCATTTTTTAGCAAAAATAACTTTGCGATTCCTTTTCAAATTAGTCAGTTTTGTCACAGCTTTAGCAAGCTAACTTCGACTTTTCAGTTGAAACAGTCTTATTATAACCTTGATATAGATGTTGCCCTTTCGTCATCGTTACCGGAGAACCTTTTATGTCTCACCACATTAAAAATAAACTTACCAACAACTTCACTGATCTTTGACTTTCTGAAAAGTCATTATATTTATCGAAACCCCATAATTTACTCATCCGCATCTTGTAACAAGAATTGTCATGCCAATTACCGGGAATCAGCAATTAGTATTTTGAAATCTTGCAGCATGTCTCTGCCAACAGTTATAGGTGTATATATAACGTCTATCTCCTAGACTTATATACTTTGAATGTGAAGTTTCTGAAAAACACCCTAAACTGCGAACTAGTTCTCCGAAGTTTGGAAAATGCTGATGAAGCAGCAAAAACTGTAAACGACCTTAACAGTCAAAAGTTTGATAATAAAGGATAGTGTGTTGGAAAAGCTTAGAAAAAGAGAAGGTATGGAACTGGAAAACGGATTAAGCAAACCATGAAGGAGGCTATGGACAAATCACAAAGACTAAACCTGCCTTCAAAGAATCCAAATGATTCAGTGTCTGCTGAAATTATTATCAAATACCTTACTCCTGACTCTAAACCCTTGTGAATAATATTCTTCATCATCCTCTGATCTTAGATATTCTAAAATATCATCATATCTTTCATTATAAATATCCTCCATATTTCTGAAGATATTTTCTTAATTTTTCTTATTTGAAATCATTTACCTCTTCGCGCTATCTGTATTACATCATAAAAGAAACTATTTTAGTTTCTAAATTCTGAAACATTCAAGTTTAAAATAGGAATATTTTGAAATAGTGTTGGGAACTGAAGCATGAATTAGTATAATATAATGACACTTGATCAAGGTGATTATATTACAGTAAGTCATGCTGAGTTTCTAAATGGAACGTGATGATTCACAGATCATAACATCATCATGTGCCATGTTATACGACTCTTGTATTCTATTTAACCTCTAAAATATCAAGAAAATATTTCTTGATGATTCGGCCTTTTCCAAGGTATTCTAGTAATTTGACAAGTCAAGATCGTGCCATCACAATTTCCTTCCTAGAACATTAACAATGTTCATTCCAAAATTCATATCTGTGAATTCTGGACCATTACAAGCGGTGCTTAATCGCAAGAAGAAGAAACGAAAGGACAAAACTCCGAAATAGAAATTGGGGTATGAATTGCAGCAAATGAAAGAGAGCATTAACTGTGAATGATAATGATTATAGAAGACAGAAGCAGAGACTTTGAAATATAAGGGAACATATAAAGCCCAACAATAAACCAGAAATTATAAACTATATATATCGATGCATATAGCAATATAAAGACACGGGAGAACTAGAAACACTATAAACCCAAGAGTATAGTAGAAGTAAATAGATTCTTCTGGTGGTAGATGAAAAAGAAGAATGACCGATATGAAAGTAAGAAGTATATCGAGAATCAGAACTGGATGGAGCATATTGATGAATACTTTAAAATATGAGTTGAGGGGGAAAGAATAGAAGGTGATGAAACATGACTAGGAACTTAGAAATCAACAGATTTAACTCACACAATGGCGGAATAAGTGAATCAAACCCTCTAGTGAATAGGTTAAGTTTTTTTTTTTTTTTTTTTGATTAATTTAGTCAAACCACAACTAAATCAAGTGTGATTAGATCAACACCTAGAGCTATTATTCACCACCTGGGTGATTTGGACTGAGAGAGAATCGGAGGAGCTCACTAGATCTGAGTGTGTGTAACAAATGAGAGGCTTAACTTAAAATGAAGAACATAAGACTTTATATACCCCTGTTGTTGACTCACCCATACGATTCATTCATTACACGTACGAGTTAGCTTCATCAGCCGTACGGGTGATCACTCACTCGTGTCTTCTCATTTAGGTTGTAATTGTGACTTAGCTCAGCATCAACCGTGCGTATGAGCCTGTCACCCGTACTAGTGAGGCTTCACTCGTACGTCTGACTAAGTCGAACATAGTCAAACATCTAAATCTCGTTCCTGCCATTCATGTAACCACATACAAACACGGATAGTATAATAACGAGCAATCATGGTGGCCTGTAAACTGTTGTACCTGCAATGGACGAGGGTAGATGTCTAGGGACTTGCATAAAATGCATCAACAGAAGGTGTGAGTTGTAAGGAAACGAAGGAGGTGAATTTATAAGAAAATCTCCGACAGAACAATTAAAATGGACGATCGCATTTAAAGCGGATCCTAATTCCCTTGATTACCAGAGAGTCAAATCTTATTAAGAAGATTTTCTTCAAATCCCTTGAAATCTGGGAATCTATCATATCTACGTCAAATGATAAGATGAATCTACACTTACTCATTTCACTCTTCTATGTTAGCTTCATTCGTACTCTTCATATAAATGGATTGTTTATCCAAATTATTCGCTGATAATAAAACTCTAATTTTCAGCCCGTATGCATCATGAAAACATACTTATTATCATTCACGACCTTTCCACTCAAATTTCGGGACGAAATTTCTTTAACGGGTAGGTACTGTGACAACCCGGAAATTTCCAACCAAATTTAAACTTTAATATTTATATGTTTCCGACACGATAAGCAATATTTGTTAAGTTAAATTTCAAGAATTTTAAACTATGTTCATACATTCATTCAACCTCGATCAAGTTCTAACGATTCACGAACCATTAAACGAATATGATTATATATGTATATGTGTATATATATTATAACTTGAAACGTAAACAAAATATTAGATTAAATACTTTATATGATTGTATCTATTTCAAAATGTTTATCAATGGAATTAGAAGATAAGATCAAATGATTGAATTATCAGATATATTGAATTATGATTACAAGTCTCTGTTGAAAGGCCCACGTTGATTTGAGAAATCTTTCTATTTTAACAATATTCGAAAAATGGTAAAGTGATTTATAAATAAGAACAATTTATCAATCATTGAGAACTAGACAAAGGATAGTGGAAGATTGAATCTCATAAAGACTCGATTGATCTATTTAGTTTCAAACATACAAAAACATTTTCAGGTTAAAATGAACTTTATTATTAAAACGTATATAACTTTTATAAATATCTAGAACCACTTTTGACAACTCATTACTTAACTAGTATGATAAAGATAAAGATATTTATATTTTATTTTATTAAATATATATAACAATTTAAATTAATATTATATATATTTATACGCGTATTATACGTACATAGTTTTATACTTTTACTATACTTAAACTTTACCTTTACTTTATTTTTACTTTACTTTAACTTTAATAATTCACTTTAATAATTCATACTTTAATAATTCACTTTAATAATTCATACTTTAATAATTCACTTTAATAATTCATACTTTAATAATTCACTTTAATAATTCATACTTTAATAATTCACTTTAATAATTCATACTTTAATAATTCACTTTAATAATTCAAAAATCTATTATAAATAGAATTCAATTGGTTTCAATATTTCATGGAAACTTAAAAATATTTTTCTCTAAAATCTCACAATCGATTTACATATATATATATTTACTCCGTATTATTTCAAGATATTATTAGTATACATAAAATATTACGACGGAGTGCTGCCCGAGTGATTTCAAAATTGTTTTTCGAGTGTGATAGGATTAAGGAAATTATGGATTATAGCTATGGAGGTGATTGAGTATGGTTCATGGGTATGCTCGTGAGGTCAATATAGTGTTTATCATTTCCGTTGCGTCTACCTACCTTTCCTGCAATATTGAATCTCAATATTGATACGTGAGTACTCATAATTTAACTTTTACATACTAATAGTGTATCCCTGACTAGTGCTCGAGTATTTAGGATTATGCATGCTTGTACTTTTGATATTGCCCTTAGACAGGTTAGGTTGAATCTTGAATTAGTTACACTTGCAATTGAGATAAGGTATAAGATATGCATGTCCTTGGAAAGCTAGCGAAAAATTAAGAACTTTCCCTTTAGATATCGAATGGTCTCGATGAACGGATTAGAAGTTATAATCAATTGAATTTTCGATATTTTTAAAAATGATTATTATTATCGTCGTTTTTATCGTCATTCTAGTTTTATCTTATTATTATCATTATTATTATCTTTATCAATAAAAGGGATTTATCATTAAAAATTGTTATTTTTTTATTACTATCGTTATTATCGTTAAAGTTATAATTAGTATTATTATTATTATCCAATTATTATTATTATTATTATTATTATTGGTATTATTATTATTATTATTATCATGATTAATATATATAATCATTATTTAAAAATGGTTATTGTTATTGTTATTATTATTATTACTATATTATCATTAAGATAATTATTAATATTATCGTTAATAATGTTATAGTAACTATCATTATTAATATTTGTGTAATTAAAATAAATATTTGTAACACCTAATTATTTTGATTACTATTATTATCATTATTATAAATACGATATAAAAGACGATTAAAAGCTATTAAACGAAACGATTAGGAAATAATGGGTAAGAGTATCATGATGAAATTAAAATATTATAAGATATTGATTTAGATAAAATTATCGTTCTTATTATTTTTATCATTACTATTATTATTAAAAGTATCGTTAGTATTAAAACTATCATTTTAACAAAAATTATCATTTTAATAGAAATGTCATTGTTACTATAAAATATCATTATTATTATTATTTTAAAGATAATATTAAAAATTATCGTAGTAGAATCATCGTTTTATCATAATGTCATCTTAGTAATTATAAATATTGATATTTTTTTAATAATAATTATTATTACAAAATAATACAACTTTTACTTACTATCATTATAGATATTATTTTATCAAATAAATATGTGATACAAACATATTTTACTACGTGTAATAACTTACTTTAATAATACCTATCATATTATCTTTATGATATTAAATGAACCCTATAAATTTTATTACTTAATATATATAAAAGTATATTTTATTATATAAATTTAATATAAAATTTTATTTATTAATAAATAAATTATATTATTTACTCTAATAAATCTTTTAAAAATATTTAAAAATATAAAAACGATGATATTTAAACTATATATTAATCATGTATAGATTTTTTGGAAATTATTTTGAGTCAAATTTACTTTTGTTGACTTTTGCATATTAGTCTCGAGCATTAGGATTGTGGTACACTATGACTTGACCTAATTTGTTAGACAAATATTGACCAACACATAAATATATATAATTAATTTAGGTTCGTGAATCCGAGGCCAACCTTGCACTTGTTCAATGACGTTATATGTATTTTTTACTACGAAATACAGTATGGTGGGTTTCATTTGCCTTTTTACCCTTTATATTTTTGGGACTGAGAATACATGCGCTTTTATAAATGTTTGACGAAATAGACACATGTAATTGAAACTACATTCTATGGTTGAATTTTCGAAATCGAATATGCTCCTTTTTTATTAAAGTCTGGTAATCTAAGAATTAGGGAACAGACACCCTAATTGACGCGAATCCTAAAGATAGATCTATTGGGCCTAACAAACCCCATCCAAAGTACTGGATGCTTTAGTACTTCGAAATTTATATCATGTCCGAAGGAGGATCCCGGAATGATAGGGGATATTCTTATATGTATCTAGTTAATGTAGGTTACCAGGTGTTCACCATATGAACGATTATTTTTGTCTCTATGCATGAGACGTATATTTATGAGAACTGGAAATGAAATTCTTGTGGTCTATTAAAATGATGGAAATAAATGATTATGATAAACTAATGAACTCACCAACCTTTTGTTTGACACTTTAAAGCATGTTTATTCTCAGGTGTTAAAGAAATCTTCCGCTGTGCATTTGCTCATTTTAAAGATATTACTTGGAGTCTTTCATAGCATATTTCGAAGAACGATGCATTCGAGTCATTGAGTTCATCAAAGATTATTATTAAATCAATTTATAGTTGGATAGTGGATATTATGAAATGGTATGCATACCTGTCAATTTTCGATGTAAAGAAAGATTGTCTTTTAAAAACGAATGCAATGTTTGTAAAATGTATCATATAGAGGTCAAATACCTCACAATGTAATCAACTATTGTGAATCGTTTATAATGTATATGAACGGGTCCTTTCAGAGAGAAACCAACAGCCAGGTAATGTGGGAGGGGGAAATGAAATGGCAGAAATGCAAAGGTTTATAGCTTCACAAGAGTATGAAAATGCTAGACATCGAGCATTTGAAGATTGGCAAGTTCATCAAAACCAAATCATAGCTTATTGCCAACAAATAGGTAGAAACTATATTCCTACTCAATCGCCCGTATTTCCTCCCTGGTCTATAGAGATGCAACCACCGTATCCTACGTATAACCCATGAGAAGCATTTTATAGCACATATGGTTATGCATGGAACCCCTTCTGGTATCAGTATCATCCCTAGTCTACTTAGTTTTTTATTTATTTTATAATTTGTAATGTTGATACATTTAATACTTATGTTAATATTGTAATAGTTTTTATAATTTTCTAACTTTTATTATTAGATTTTAATAATTTTTGAATGTGGGGTAATATACCAAACTTCAAAAATATGTATATATGTTTGCAGTTTATCTTATGTACACAACAGGGTAAAACAACGCATTTTCAAAGACTGGCATTAAGTTCAGCAAAAGCAACTAATTTTGACGACAAGATGCAAAATATATGTGAAATAACAACAAGACGGAATGAACAAATGATATGCACCATTTATCATTCAGCAAGCAAACACAAATATGTTTGGAAACTTTGGTAAAATTTAATCATTTCTACGCTAATCACCCTCAATAATTTAAATTGTTACTGATTTCTTGCAAATGAGGGCATTGCAAGATCTTAAGTGTGGGAAGGGATTAAATTCTTTCAGATTTTTAAAATTTTTATCTTAAACACTTGGTTACCATTAAAAATACTAGTAAAGCAGTAGTTGTATTAGAACCTAGTGCTCTCTGATAATAAAGAACAGCCCTAGTCTTATATACTGACTACCCAATTCTAGTAAAATTTTTCAAAATTTTCAATTAAATAAACTCAAAATCATGTTTATACATATTTATGAACGATAAAACTAGGTGTTAACACCGAAATTATTGTTACCTTGGAAAGGACATAAATTGAGAAACAAACCAAAAAGTTAGAATTCATTTAAAATAGAATAGAGGACAATAAAAAGTAAAATAAAAGCCAAGTGTGGGAAAAATTACCAAGTTATCTTAAACATATGTCACATATTTCTGTAACAAATAACTGAAAATACTTTTGCTTTGGACTAAACTAAACTGTTTTACCCGATGAAAGAAAAGAAGAGATGGATCTACACGATGAATCAATTCCATCATTAAAAGGAAGTAAAGTCTTCCGAAAAAGAAACGCGCTTCTTGATTTAGGTCAAGAAGTTGTCGTCCAGACCAGCTGTAGGTTGACGAAAAATCTAGAAAAGTCATCTCTAAAATCAGCAGGAAATCCACGGACCTCAGCATCAAACAGGGTCGCCAAGTGGTCAGATTTATCCTAACCATGAGAAGGATTTATCTCGTACAATGGGGGGGCACCGTGCAAATTAGCTTGATAAGACTAATAAATCAGATCCCCAGAAAGGATAATCTCCTTAAAGATTAAAAATCAGCTTTTAAGACTGATATTACTCAATCCTTGAGATTGACCTTAAAGATTGAGAATTACAAACTCATGGAATTCAATGATATCTAAACTCGAGCCTGAACGAGAAAATATTTTGATCAAAATTACAAACCGATTTGTTTTCTAAAAACCCATTTTCAATGCGTTCATTACCATTGAACGTAAAATCCTAGGAATTCACCTGCAATTCATTAGGTCACCTGAACCAAATCGGGTGTCAACCGTAAGAACGGTGGTTGCATAGCATGGTCAAAGACAGGACCTTGTGCCAGACCGAAAAATCATAAGGGTGAGCTTTACTATTGCTCCTACCAAGGATAGTAATTGCGTCCGACACGTTATAGACCATAATTAAAAGCATGTAAGGGGACATTGCCTTAACAGTTGCTTGTTCAACGCTTTCCTTTACAACCGGACGGTAGTTTACCGAAAGGTAATATACGGGACAAGTAAACTGGACGTGTTGCTTTCCTAATACAAGGTTAGCAAGTGGGTGACACAAAACCATAAGTTTTGAGCTAAAATTTTCAAATATGAAACTCACCAAACCCACAAAAATATTTTGCAAACACCGGTGAAGGGTTATTCCGGAAAACTTATCTAGGGTAAAAGGTAGATTTAATTTTCAAAAGATCAAATGTTTTCATAAAGATCCAATTTCCTTAAAGGATCTAAATTTTTATAGTCATATAGAAATCACTGATGTACAAAGTATGAAGAATAAAGAAGTGATTCTAGTATTTCAAGACTATATTGCTTGAGGACAAGCAACGCTCAAGTGTGGAAATATTTGATAATGCTAAAAACGAACATATATTTCATAGCATTATTCCCCAAGAAAGACAAGCTTTTAGTTGCAATTGTTCTATTTACAAGTGATATTCGTTTAAATATTAAAAGGTGAAGACAAAAGACAGATTCGACGAATTGAAGACGCAAACGACCAAAAAGCTCAAAAGTACAAAATACAATCAAAGAGGTTCCAATTATTGATAAGAAACGTCTCGAAATTACAAGAGTACAAGATTCAAAACGCAAAGTACAAGATATTAAATTGTACGCAAGGACGTTCGATAATCCGGAACCGGGACCAGAGTCAACTCTCAACGCTCGACGCAACGGACTAAAAATTACAAGTCAACTATGCACATAAATATAATATAATATTTAAATAATTCTTATAATTATTTAAATATTATAATATATTAAAAATTCGTCGGCAAAGAAAGACTCCAAAGTTGGTGAGCTGGAAAATCAAATTTCGCGACTCGCGGAGTTTGAAGGCAAAAATTGCCGCGAGTCGCGGAGCCCCAAATTCTGAAACCGCCTATAAAAGCAAACGCAGTTTGATCGCAAAAATATCCATAATTCAATCTCTCTCTATATATGTATACGTAAATATATTTATATTTATATTTTAATTTTAATTTTAATTATAATTCTAATAATAAGGGTAAGTTAGCAAATGTTGTAAGGGTGTAAGTCGAAATTCTGTCCGTGTAACGCTACGCTATTTTTAATCATTGTAAGTTATGTTCAACCTTTTTACATTAATGTCTCGTAGCTAAGTTATTATTATGCTTATTTAATCCGAAGTAATCATGATGTTGGGCTAATTACTAAAATTGGGTAATTGGAATTTGTACCATAATTAGGGTTTGGACAAAAGAACGACACTTGTAGAAATTAGACTATGGATTATTAATGGGCTTTATATTTGTTTAACTAAATGATAGTTTGTTAATTTTAATATAAAGATTTACAATTGGACGTCCCTATAAATAACCATATACACTCGATCGGACACGATGGGCGGGGTATTTATATGTATGAATAATCGTTCATTTAACCGGACACGGGAATGGATTAATAATCACTAGAATTATTAAAACAGGGGTGAAATTATGTACAAGGACACTTGGCATAATTGATAACAAAGTATTAAAACCTTGGGTTGCACTCAGTCGACATCCTGGTGTAATTATTAAACAAAGTATTAAAATCTTGTTAGAGTTTAAGTCCCCAATTAGTTGGAATATTTGACTTCTGGTATAAGAATAATTTGACGAGGACACTCACACTTTATATTTATGACTGATGGATTGTTATGGACAAAAACCAGACGGACATATTAAATAATTCAGGACAAAGGACAATTAACCCATGGGCATAAAACTAAAATCAACACGTCAAACATCATGATTACGGAAGTTTAAATAAGCATAATTCTTTTATTTCATATTTAATTTCCTTTATTTTATATTTAATTGCACTTCTAATTATCGCATTTTATTTTATTGTTATTATATTTAATTGCACTTTTAATTATCGTACTTTTTAATTATCGCAAGTTTATTTTATCGCACTTTTATTATTCGCAATTTCATTATCGTTATTTACTTTATGCTTTAAATTAAGTCTTTTATTTATTTAACATTTTACATTTTGTTTTAACTGCGACTAAAGTTTTAAAATCGACAAACCGGTCATTAAACGGTAAAAACCCCCCTTTATAATAATAATATTACTTATATATATATTTGTATTTTTATAAAATTAAACTAATATAGCGTTAAGCTTTGATTAAAAGATTTTCCCTGTGGAACGAACCGGACTAACTAAAAACTACACTACTGTACGATTAGGTACACTGCCTATAAGTGTTGTAGCAAGGTTTAAGTATATCCATTCTCTAAATAAATAAATATCTTGTGTAAAATTGTATCGTATTTAATAGTATTTCCTTGTAAAATTTAATACTATTTTATATACACCTCGCATAACATCATAACAACTCCTAAATCAATTAAAGAGTAAAAAAGTGCACTTATCGCATTGTTTATGTAGGATCGTTTTCAGCTCCACCACCATGTACAACATATAAGCTCATGAGTTCTACTCTAAAAGCAATTGGTGATAGAGGGAACCTACACAATGAACCAGATGATGGGCAGTACCCATCGGGCCTAGTAATTGGGCTTGGTCCATGGGTCGCTATTAAGTCTCCCTCCTAAACCCTAATTCCCTCTTATAAATAGAGGGGTCACCAATCAATTAGGGGATCCATTCAACACACAATCTTCTCTAGGGTTTTTACCTACCACTCCTTGTAGGGTTTTTCCCTGCACCGCCAATCGGAGCCGTCCATCGGCCGGCGGTCAGCCTTTAACCACCCTCCCGAGATCATCATCTCGGCTAGGGTTATCACGGTAACCGGACCGGAGGTTAACTTCGCTGAATCTAAATAAAACTCCTCCCTCGCTCTCAAGCATGTTTCTATCCTAGGCGGAAATATACTTGATCAAGTGGTGCTTTCATTGAGAGTCGATCAAAGACTCTAACGTTCATATCATCGGATCTGGTTGTAAGCCTTCTTTTTTTTATTGATGTTTTTTTTATATATATACGTCGGATTGACAATCAGTTATACAATACAATAACATGGAATACTTTTGTCATTACGTGTTGTGGCTTGTCAGAATTGTGTTGTTTGAAATCTTTGAGATGCATTCACACGATATTCGGTTACATATTATAGCGACTTAATAACTAAATAATCTGTGAAATTGGAATTGGTTTATACATACGCATACGTCGACGACGGCGATGATAAAGCCCTTTGCTGTCGATAACACCGTTAATTTCATAAAATTAAGCATCAATATTGAACAAACAATGCCGTGCGGATACGCTCCGGCGTAGATCATAGTGCTTACGGGCAGATCGCATCGCCTCCTGGCAGATAGCAACGCCTTCGGGCATATCATAACGCCTTCGGGCATGTCGGAACATCTCCAGGTAGGTTGCAGTGCCTTCAGGCAGATTGTAACACCGATCTCCGGACATATCATTATGTCTCCGGGCAGATTGTAATGCCTCCAGAAAATGTACACGCTAGTTGTGTGGTCACAGATTTCTCAGCTTGATTTGTTTATTACTCAACTTGATTACGAGGTTATAATAAACACAGACCAAAATATGGTAACAATTATGGTTTCTATGTTAAGAATATCTCCCAACCATTTATTTAGTTGCTCAAGGAATCTCGCATTGATCTTGAGGGATAAATGCAATTTATTCTTAAAATAAACCTCACTGTATATATATATATACTCCTATTAAAGGGGGAGATATAAACTTTTTGATGGGCACATTAATTCTATATTTATTTTAGTCAAAGTGATATTGGCTACCTCCACTAGCTTGGACAGTAGCTTATTTTCTGAGCTGTGGGACGGCACATAATTTTTAATACGATAATCATTGGGTATGATGTGCCATTGCTTTATTCATTAGGATTAATCATTATTTATGAAATTTCAATTGAGGTTTGCGTGAGGCTTATTTCGAGAGGTTTTTTCTTTTTTTTTCACGAGGACTTAATCAGCGTTACTCAGTCGCTATCGTGCCTCGCTTGTGCATCGCACAGTTATGCGGCAGGCCTCACAGCTAATTTGCGCAGTCCTTTGCGCACTTTACGCAGCTTTTTGCGCATCCATTCGCACGGTTATTCGGACGGTACTTCGCGTAGTGCTTTCCAGTCTTTCGCGCCCCCATTTGTGGTTCTTTGCGCGGTCTCGTACAGCCTTTTGCTCGCCTCTTTGCGCGGCCTTACACAGCCTGATTACATCCCTTTGCATGGCCTTTGCGTAGATTTTGCGTGGGTTTGAGCAGCCTTTGCGAAGCCTGGTTGTAGTCATGGGTGGGATCTATTATCGCCTTGAAAACACAAGCCTTTGCGCAGGCTAATTTAAAGCAGCCTTTGCGCAGTCTTCGCAGACTGATTTACACCACATTTCGCAACTAAATTGCAGCAGCCTTTGGGGCTGATTTGCAGCAGACTTCATTGCAATATGCAGCAGCTTTCGCGGCGTTTTGCTGGAACCATCGCGGCTGATTTGCAGCAGCCCTCATGGGTAATTTGCGCAGACCTTTGTGTCCTTTACGCAGCTATTCACGGAGTCTTTTACGCATCCCAATTGCGAACATAACTTGCGTTGTCAAGATTTGAACATATATACCCGGTTATTGAAAACCACACGAACACGTGGCTGTTATGTTTACCTGACACCGTTTGCATTGTGCACTGTCAGATATTTCACGGTAAACATTCTGAGTATTGTTAATAATTTAACATATGGTTGAGTTGTGTTCGGGCCTAGCAACTTATGGACACGTTAACCAAAATACATCTACATCTTACATACAATTATAATTATTATTTTGCGGTTTGTCGGATCTCTTCGATCGAAACTAGAAATGTACCAGAGTTTTACGCACACAGGAACCAATGTCAAAATTTACATCGTTGATTCTATATATTGTCACAGTGACTGCATAAGTGCGTCATGGGTAATGACCGTCGTAACCTTACAGTCGATCATGCTATCAATAAACACTCTGTTGAGTTACTTTGCTAATCCGATCACCTTTGTTGCATTTTGGTTTAGCCCAGGTTACATGTTTTAGTTTTCTTTCTGGCAATGATAATCCTTAACTGTGGATTCGGTGAGGAGTATTCGGAAACAAAGCTTGTATATGGCTACGTTTCACTCAGCATTATCTATGTATCAATTTCAAAAATCCCAGCAATATTTCCCGACTAAAGCAGCGTGTGTACGCGGTTCCCATGTTGTCATGCGTCGTTTGTGACTTCCGCAGTGAAGTGGAACATTTATTTGCATTGAAAAAAAACCCACTGGACACATGTTTTATGATATCCATGTTCGATGAAAGGTTTATTATATTTTTAAATATCAGCCACGCATCATTTTCATTTGGTCCGTTAATCTATAATAAGATATTGTGGCTCATAGCACAATTGTCGTGGTCGGCTCAAATATATCACCATATACTTTATTTGTGGAGCTTATCTGCGATGCTAATCCGCGAAGCTTTAATCACGAGGATTAATTTATCATAGCCAAAGTATTATGCATGGATCCTTGCGATGTATCTATTAGCATAGCCAGCTTAGCTTATCTGCCATAGTTGCACGCACTTTGCATTTGCACCTTGGCCGTGGTCGTAGGATTATTTGTTCGTTGCGCATCAATTTGTATGTGTTGCGTGCACTTTGCTTTTCACCATGGTGGCTTCGCATAAGTCCATGGTTGTAGTTTATGTGCTTTGCACGATCCTTGTTGCATTTTCATTACTTGACAATGTTAAGTTGTGACACTTTATTTCTTTTTCCATACGCGTTTATCGCCCCTGAAGGTGGTGTCAACCTAATGCTGGATTCCAACACCACAAAATACTTTAGTAGTATTGAAATGGGGGCTAGCATGGTACTAGGTTATCAACAAGGAAGGTGTGTTCCATTGTCATGTGCGGCCATGCAACCCATTTTGGGTGGTCCCATTAGCACAATATGTTTTCACAGGAATGTCTCCCCTTTGAGAGGAGCGTCATTATGCCTCTGGATAACACCGGGTCGCTCCCGGTTCATGTTCTATAAAGTCGCCATCGACTATATACTAGTTTGTCAGAACTGATGCCCTTCATTACCTTCTTGGTTAGGGCATAGATTTGATACGCAAATATTCCACAACACGCTTCAGTAATACAAGATATCTTTCCTTAATTCCTTTCGGTGCCATTATACTACGTCTTATTCATGTTTTACGTACACTATGGTTGCAGCTTACTTCATGCTTACACGCATTGCGCCATGGCAGCTCCACGTAAATCCATGGCAGCAGTTTTGCTCGTCCTTTGCGGACATTGTGTCATGGCTGCTCTACGTAAGCCCATGGCTGCAATTTGTTCGTGCGAGTTGCAACATGCAACACATTGCACACTTCTTAGCGTCGTGGCGGCTCCTCGTAAGTCCATGGACGCGGTTTCTTTGTGATCCGCGCACATTGTGCCATGGTGGCCTCACATAAGCCCATGGCCGCAGTTTTACTTCGCGCACCTTGCATAGTTCTTTGAGCGGTTATTTGCGCAGGGTCTTTTGCACAACGCAATGCGCGGTCTTTTCTATGCCCCTTTTGTGCGCCCATTCGAGTGCAGTTCTTTATGTAATGCTTTGCGCAGTTCTTTTCTATTAGAATATCTATGCGCGTTTATGTATCACCTTTAAAGGTGGTGTCAACTTAATGTTGGATTTCAACACCACTAAATACTTATTAGTCTTGAAATGGGGGCTACCATGATATAGAGATATATGGCTTTAACTGATGGGGAAGATTTGTTTCCTTTGGCGACGACCCTAAGCCTAAGACACTTTTACGCATTTTGTATTGCGCCAAGGCGACTCCGCGTAAGACCATGGTCGCAAGATTATTCGTGCGCTGCGCAACACTTTGTGTGGACTGCGCGCACTTTACTTTCCACCATGACGGCTCCATGTAAGCCCATGGCGGCATTTCATTTGTGCATTTCGCACATTGCTTAAGACCATGGTGGCTCTGCGTAAACCCATGGCCGCACCTCATTTGGCATGCGGCGACATTAAAGAGGTAATATATAGCTAGTTGGACTTGATCACCCAAATTATCAGCTTATGTTCTTTACGACCACGATACACCTCTTCTTCATATGGCTTCTTGCCTACTTCCTTACCTAGAATCGTCTTCACGATTGGTTTTTGGGTTTTAACCGTATGATTATATATACGGGTTATTCCCGGTTTGTCACACGATTACGATCATTCGACGGAGGACGCAACATTACGTAGATCATACTTTATCGAATCGATAGTCAAATTACGTAAACCATCATTATCATAATTCGTGGTTAAGGTTAACAGGAGAGTCTATCGCGACGGTAACCTACAACCTTCACGGGGCCATTGATCAACGAACGTTATCAATGGTGGACTTAACATTTAACCACCCCATCGATATCATCATATCGATATGGGTTAGTCACGGTAGCCGGACCGGAGAGTTAAATTCTAAGATCCTTAAACCCCACATTACTTGCAATCTCGCTAGGATTGTCTACGGTTTACGAATCGAAGAGTGGAATTCTGTTGTCCTCAAAATTCTATTGTTCATGGCAAGATTAAACGTGTCGCGGATATAATGACTTTCAAATGCCAATAAATCTTTCGCACATATTTTATCAATAGTTTATTGTGCGGTTCCTACCTACTTAAGGGGTGTCCTCTAGCCCCCGCGCGGCAGAAGCCTGTTTGGTTACAAGGCTAGAATATAACGGCAGGTGAAGGGAATTGGTTTTCCCCTAGCCAAGCGCCACGCAGACTAGATGGCTGCCAAGTCGACTTAAAATACGAGCATTGGTTTGCTTGTGCATATTAAATTATCCTAAGTATTGGTTTACTTGGGGAAACTCTTAAGAGTAAAAACATTGGTTTGTTTTTAGTTAGCATTGCCTTACCACACAACTAAGTGCACCCCTAGTACGTGACAGAGCAAATGATGCTGTAACTTATGAGTATAAACACGCTTCGTGTGGACTCGCACACGGGCTTTTTGTTAAAATATTGGTTTATTTTGCCCATCGCCCGAAATTGTGCATAAGTTTTGGTTAACTTATGCGCACATTGTTTGAATTGTCTTAATTCGTGATGATAGGCAATTACAATCAAATGCATAAATGTCCATGATTACGCTGCGTAAGCGCATGGTTACTTGATATCCCTCACGAATATGTGGTAGGGATGCCTTAATATGACTCTGAGATCGGACTCCGCGAGTCTGAGATGCCTTGTATACAACTACAAGTTCTGATAAGCTAGTTGTTTCAGGATGTCATTTTGACGTGGTCTTATTTATAGTTCGCCATGACATGCTTTCACATTTCATACCGAACTGGGGAGAGTGATGGTATACTATCAGTATCCCTTCAGTTTTGTTTTTGGTGCATTGTGGATGGTAGTGGAAGTTAGCATGCTCACATCGCTGCATTGCGTTAGGTGAAAGGATGCATCGCGAGTAGTTGTGGTTAACATGCATGCGTCACATTTGGTCGTATCACGCATGATTGCAATGCGTGGGACTGTGTCGCGCATAGTTATGATGTGTAGGTCGTACTGTGCAGGGTTCCACCCTACGGATTCCCGCTCGCCTCATGACTGCATGGCATGCGGAATTATTACATCACGTCATCACATTACTATGTGGATTCATTATGCATTGCGCTTGACTTCGTAGTCGGTGCGGGTTATGTGATGAGTTATCTGCGGTGGCATATTCATAACTTCGATATGACATTAATATGTCACACCGAACTTGGGGGACTTGATGATGGGCAGTACCCATCGGGCCTAGTAATTGGGCTTGGTCCATGGGTCGCTATTAAGTCTCCCTCCTAAACCCTAATTCCCTCTTATAAATAGAGGGGTCACCAATCAATTAGGGGATCCATTCAACACACAATCTTCTCTAGGGTTTTTACCTACCACTCCTTGTAGGGTTTTTCCCTGGGCCGCCAATCGGAGCCTTCCACCGGCCGGCGGTCAGCCTTTAACCACCCTCCCGAGATCATCATCTCGGCTAGGGTTATCACGGTAACCGGACCGGAGGTTAACGTCGCTGAATCTAAATAAAACTCCTCCCTCGCTCTCAAACATGTTTCTATCCTAGGCGGAAATATACTTGATCAGAACCGATTAGCTCCAACAATAACCCCTTAATTGGTTCATAAGCTCACGAGTTCCACATTGCTCTAAAATTAATTGGTGATAGATGGAGGTTCTCATAATCTTATATATGCACATTTATTTATTTTACTTTTCGATGTAGAACAAAATGAACCTATTAGCTCCAACCAGGGGCGGACCATTGAAGGGTCAGGGTGGGTCGGCCGCCCCCGGTGGATTTGCAATTTTTAGTGTAAATTTTTTCGGTTTTTCGATTTTTCCCCGGTGGAATTTTTTTTCCCCAAACCCTTCATATTTTGTCCCAAAACCTCCATATTTTGCCCCAAAACCTTCGTATTTTGACAAAAAATCTCTAAATTTTGCTCAAAAAACTCTATATTTTGCTCCAAAACCTCCATATTTTGCCAAAAAAAATCTCCACGTTTTAGAAAAAAATTTCGCCCCCGGTGAAAAAATTTCCTGGATCCGCCACTGGCTCAACAGTTTAAGAATGTACAGTTTAAATAGTGAATGATAGATTGTACCTTATGGAGGTTATGCCATTAGTGTTCATGACCCCGGATAGGCATAAAATGATTGATTAGCAGTTTAAATTGAAAGCATTCGGCAATTAACGATTGAGCACAAGTAATTAATATCTTTTAGGAACCTTTTTAGATGAGGCTATTTGTGCAGCCAATCCTAGAGCAGTAGCTGGCAATCCTTCAATTTCGATGGCGTAATGTTTAACTTTGTATTTATCAAAATAGGTACAATTTTGTAAAATGTATATTGTATTGTATATACAATATACAAATATACAAATGATTAACTGCGTATTTATCAAAATAATTAAATGGTATGATCATTAAATTTATTTTTTGTATAAGAATACGAAAAAAAAAAACTGCATTTTTACACTTCACACTTGTATGACAAATAATGGTTAGGCGTCTTAAATTAGAATTGTGGACTAAAGTTGTTTGGGCTATTGAATACTCAACAACAACACAATATTCACACCGTTGAATTCTTAAACTAGCCCAATTTTTGTGTTAGCGTATAGCAAATATTTGGCCCCTTTTTGGCCTTTTCTAGGCTTGCACACAAACC
Organism: Rutidosis leptorrhynchoides; assembly: GCF_046630445.1. NCBI lineage: Eukaryota > Viridiplantae > Streptophyta > Magnoliopsida > Asterales > Asteraceae > Rutidosis > Rutidosis leptorrhynchoides. Next base: position 148,403,044 of record NC_092337.1, read on the forward strand.
GTTTTTATTAAGTAACAAAACATCAAAATAAGATGGAAATACCTAAAAAATCAATTTGTATATTGCAAAAAAGTAAAATATTGTTTCCTGTATCAATTCATCCTAATCCTAATAATTATCATAATATGTTAGGATTGTGACAACTGTCATCAAATAATCTTTTTCTTCAAATCATGCTTACTAATTCTCTCAACTGTCGATCTTTAACTGAATATGATCATGATTTATGATAAAGATAAAAGGATAAGATGATAAATTATTACTCAATCTTTGGTCAAAGGTTAGGTTGATTATCCGTAAACAAGAATATACTTAAACGGCCCATACGGAAAATAAATAAATAAATAAATGAGCCCTTCATAGATTCAAACTCGGTATCAACACACTATCAAAAAAAGACTCAATTCAATTACCCAAACGACCCTTATGTGCACGTGGTCCATATCATCATCTTACGATAAAATCAAAACAATCCAAATCACTATTGAATCTTTCTTAGTAAATCAAAACAGAAACAAGCAATCTCTCTCCTTAGAAATATGGGCAACAATCCTCACCATAATTCATCTTATTTCACCGGTTGCATATCCCCTTCATGCATTCCCGTTCACGAGCAATACAAACCCATCAATCGACGGTCAAAAGTCAATGGTTGCGATCGATTGAGACGAAAATGGAGGAAGCTAATTAATAAGGTTATTCAAGAAAGCAAGAAGACCATATTTGGATCACCAAAACCTTTAACATTTCGATACGATGCTGTTAGTTACTCTCAGAACTTTGATGAAGGTACAAGTCGTTACGAGTATTATGATATTAATGGACATCGATGCTCACAATTAGTCTTGAGAAAATGTACGTGAAGTTAATTTTTTGATATGTGTACATGTGATTAAGTAGTGCATGTGTGATTTGTTTTGGTGATTAAATAGTGTTTTGTTTTGGTGATCTTTAATAGTGAGTTTTATCTAAGGTGTTGGTTTATAATCCAGCAATTAAAATTGAGTTATAAGGATTACTTTGATCCGAGTAAACATTTTGCTAGGTGAAAAAAAATGTGTAGAAAACAAATTTTATCCAACATTTATATTGACACCTAAATATTAGGTTGATTTGATTAGTTCATTTTTGATTTTGTGAACGGCGACTTCATTATCAGGGAAAATGATATATTCACTATCTAAATTACTCTTTCTACCAAACATATCTATTATTGAATTGTACACTACAACATTTTAATACATAATTTGTGATGAAAAAAGTAATTTAGATGATGGATATATCAATTCCTCATTATTAGTTACATTGAATTTTGTATTTAATTTTAATAGTGTTGCTATATCAATTTTTGTTAGCTAGCAGCACTAACATGATCACAGGCAGAGACAGACCTTCATGGAAGGCGTGACAGGGTGCTAGCTCTTCCAATATTTTGCATTATTAATATAAGTTTGATATTATATAATATTAAAAAATAGAACTTAGCCATTCCAAAATTTATAATTAGCCCATCCAAAAGCTTATAGTTAGTCCAACCCAGCCCTCTCAAGCTTCATGTGAGGTTGAGTTATTAGCGTAGCCCCATCCCTTTTAAAAATTCCGGATTTTGTTGCATCTAGCTTGGTAGTTTACATTGAAAAATATATTGCAAAAATATGTGTGTCATAAGTGACTTTAAAGACCTAAAAGGTCGTCGAGCCGAGTTGTAAATTCTTTTTGCTTTAAAGTCTATGTTACTATGTCTTTGTTTTATTTCATGGTACATGTATGAACTCTTTATATGCATATTTATGTGTTTTAATTTATGTTGGAACATTTTCGCCCTCTCAATAGTAAAGTTTAATATCCGCCATTGATCACAGGCAGCGAAGACACGGAATGTTGGTGATGATTTACCACCCAACTCTTTAAATATTAAATATGCTTATTGTAGTGTATTAAAAATTGTAATTCAAAAGTCAATATCCTTTAATTATAAATTCTATCATCTCTTAAATAAGAATAATATAATATTAATAATCACCTTTTCAAAAAATGTTACCCTCATCCGTAAATTTTAACTTCGCTCTCTGAACATGATATATAAATTTTATTAAACAATTTATACACAAAAACGAACAAACCCATAATCATGATTGTCTTTGCATTTTATGTAGTTCATGACCCATGTATATAAGCCGGTATATACTTAGGCTCAGCTTGGCTCACGGAATCAAATGGGATTTCGGTGAAATTGGAATTGAACTTAGATACGCGTTGTGTCTAAGTTTAATTTCAATTTCACCGGAATCTCATTGGATTCCATGAGCCAAACGGGACATTACACTTCGTTGCAGAATTATGATCTAAGGAGATATAAAAAAGGAAAAGAAATAAAAAAATGTTGATGTTCCTTAGTCTTACTAAGGAGATAATAAAGGAAGAAATAAAAAGTAAAATTATGTGTAAATTTCTCTTTAATAGACTTGTCGAATCAAAAATAGTTGATTCTTCTCTTTATTTGTTCTCTCCTTAAAAAACACTTGTGAGGCGTTAGAAAAACCTTGATGCTCATATTCTGAGCTGGCACAAATTTGACGCCTTTAAAGCCATTTACGGGGCATTAAAAATGACAAAAATTGAGCGTCAGCTTTTTTCGTAATCCATCATTATCTAATTTTAAATTATATTCTACCACGTAATTCAAAACATTACCACTCAAATTTGACACTCAAATTTGACATCGACCATAACACAACTTTATAATTTGAGAGTATCACGTCACAGTCAAAATATTCTTTCTATAATCGGAAAAACTTGAAGGTAACTATTTTTATTGATTAATTTAAAGGGGCATATTTATTAAATGTCATTGTGTCTGGTTTTGTTGTTTTATTGGCTAGGATTGATTGTGGTTAGCGGGAGCTCATTTGTTAGGCTGTTTTATTGTTCCCGATCTTAGTTGTGGCAGTGTATTCTTGTTTGTCTCCTTCATCCTTCAATGACCTTCATCCTTCAATGACCTTCATCCTTCGATGAAGAGACATTAGGTATATATTTTTCGTTTTTTTTAAGTTAAAAGGATATTTCACAGCAAAAGGTATTTCAATTAGAGGAAGCGTACCATTTTATCTATCAGATGAAAATGGCTCTTTATTTATATTTTAAAAATGCTAATGACAACCCTAAAGGTTGTTATGACCACCTTAAAGGTTGTCATCAAGAAATTTTATGCTGGTAGGTACTGAATGTACATTCTAAATAGGGCAAAATGCCCAAATAGGTAATATAAAGACCAAATTTTCCCAATAAGGTTAATATCAATTTTTTCGTTGCCCAAATAGGTGTATGATTTGAATTTTATGCGTAAAAAGGATTACGATTTGAAAATTGTTGAAATTGAGGTATGTCTTGACAGCGTGGTGTTTTTTTAAATTTTTTTTACATTTTTATTTCTGTTATGTATATCCATGTCAACATTTCATTAATGACTAGGATTTATTTAGGCTTTATATATGAGACGTGCATCACAATTAGGGTTTACATCCCCACGCCGATTCAAGAGTTGCCCTAATTATAGGCAATCTAATTACAACTATTTTAGGTGGGTTGATCCTGAATTTCCGAATGAATGGTATAATAGAAAGCTTTTTGATTTAACTTCTGAGAAAAAACAATTACAAGCAGATCCTGTAAAACGCAAGTTCAAAGTTAATGTCTTGATGTGGAGCTTGATGCTGGTTATTCTGATTGCCGTACTTTGGTAAAATAAAACAACTTGGTGTGGACGTGCTGAACTGTTGCTAGTGTTGTTAGTTGAATGTAATCTTGTAATGCAGAAGGTAGGTTTAGTGTTATATGAATTTGGGAAAAACCCATTCATGGTTGTTATGTAGCTGTTAGGTTTGAACTACTTCTTTTGTTATTTGATCAAATGTATTCAGTTAAATTTTATGTTAGTAGATGATGAATGGATTGAACTACTTTTTTTGTTATTTGATCATCTGTATGTGGTTTATGTGATGACCCTGAAATTTCCAACCAAATTTAAACTTAATCTAAATTATTTCCGACATGATAAGAAAAGTCTGTAATGTTGAAGTCTCAAAAAACTTTGAACTGTGTTCATGTATACATTTGACCTTTGAATAATCCTGACGATTCACAAACAATTGTGTGTGTGTGTGTATATATATATATATATATATATATATATATATATATATATATATATATATATATATATATATATATATATATATAAATTGTATACATAAGTAATATTATATATATTGTAATATATATAAAATGTATAAATATTAAAAGTTGAATATATTATTATAAATATATATATATATTATATAATTATTAAATATTACGTAATTAATAACATGTTACAAGTTAAAATATAGTTGTTATAGTAATATTATTACTTTCATTATAACTATTAATATTAATATCAACATTAGTATTACTAAAAGTATTATAATTATTGTATTGTTATTATAATATAACTTATTATTGTCATGATTATTATTATTAGTTATTATTATTATTATTATTATTAATATTAATATTAATAGTATTATTATTATTTATATAATTATTATTATTTATTATTATTAATATTAAATATATAAAATCACAATCAACCTTTTCATTTTTTTTCTTCAAGATTTCCTGTTTGATCTATGATTAAATGTCGACACCCTTTCATTATAAAAATCGATCATATCATCAAAAGATATTCAATTATCCACTAACATCTAAACATATGTATGTATAAAGATATTAATATATGCATATGAATATATATCTCATTATATATGAGAATTGAGTGCAGACAACAAACAACCCATCACCCCACTTTTTACCACTATCTATTATCTATGTATATGTATACAACTCTATGTGTAATCAAGATGCAAATCAAACCCAACATTATTATTAGTATTTTTTTTTGTTCGAACCAAAATTTTCAACGAACAACCAAACCACCTTCACAGCTTCACCTCACTTGCTTCGACCGTCTATCAACCTTCACCACTACAACCTTCATCACCACCAAAACACGACACCACTTGCAACACCCATTCTTCTTCTAGAACGATCACTGTTGCTATGCTATTAACCTTTCAAACAAACCCATACATCTTCTTCATAATCCTGCAGTAAACGGGAACCATCATGAATAACCATCGAAACTGTTGCTATCTTCCTTTCTGTTTTTCTTTTTCTGTTTACTCTTCCTGTATTGAACGATATCACCAAAATCACATCAACTTGTCGTCCTGATTGTTGCAGCAACTTTTGTTGTTAAAATTCTTGTTGCAACCGAGACCCAAACCTCATCAAACGAACCACTGTAATTCGCTGCCGCTGTTGCTTTTTTTTTTTTTGTAACAGTAACGAGAGAGGATGAAGACAAGCATGAAGAGATTGATGATGATGTTATTATGATGATAAAGATAAACATGACAGGATGTAGCCACTTGCTTGTGTTTATTCCTTTTGATAAACCGAATTTCTTTTTAAATTACCATGAGACATTTGATTTTGGATCTGGCTTCTATTGTACCAACCATATATTAAATGGGCTATTTTATTGGGCTTTTGATGGACGTGTATTAATGAAGACCACCTTCTGTTTTTTTTTCTTTTTTTAAAAACGCGTACAATGATGATAGCATGTATGATGTTAGATGATAACATGAATGATGATGGAGATGAGATGAAAATATTGTATGATATATGATAAAAATGAGAGTGATTAATGATGATGTCGTAAGTATGATGATGATGGTGTTACGAATGTTGATGATGTTAAAATGACGATCGTAGTGATGATGAATGGTGATGGTAACAAGGATGAAGGATGATGACAGAAGGATGATTCTGTGATTAAGTTGAATGGCGAGATGATGATAATTATAGTGATGTTGATGAAGTGATTAACGATGATTCATTGATAATAAATTGTTGATGATGTTTCATATTGACGATAAAAATTATTTTTGTGCCAAACATCTTCGGTCTTCTTCTTTGGCTACCTGATTAAACCCAACCCAAAAGCACACGCATACACCTTGTTTACTAGGTTCGAAATACTGCAACCCTAATCTTGTTTTGCTGCTTATTGATTGGATTAAAAAGAAAAGGAAAAGCCGAAGGCTTGTTGATCGAATCCATCATTCTTGTTTCATATGTCGATTAACCCATTTAACAATTAGGCCCATCATCCAAGCCGAATGTCACTAATGGTATAATTTCTTTGTAATATTATTATAGTTATTATTATTATTAATATTATTAAGTATCATTATTATTAATATTAGTATTAGAATTATCATTTAACATTAATATTAGTGTTATTATCAAAATTATTATTTTCATTATCATTATTATTAATTATTAAGAACTACTATTATTATTATTAAAAGTGTCATTTTTATTAAAACTATCATTATCAAAATTAACATTTATTATTATTATTATTATTATTATTATTATTATTATTATTATTATTATTATTATTATTATTATTACTATTATTATTATCATTATTATTATCTTTAAGTTTGTATTATTACAATTATTAATTTTTACAAGCAGAAGATATTTATATATAAAAATATAGTTATGTATACTAATAAAACATAATATTATGATTTAACTAATATAATATTATTTTGATATAACGTTAATTAAATCATATATCAAATAAGCATGTTAATATATTATAAGTATTAATAAAATTTTATATAAATATTAATCTTAATACATAGCTAAATATATAAATTTGTTCGATTACAATTATGTGTGTTAATATATATATAACTTATATAGGTTCGTGAATCCGAGGCCAACCCTGCTTTGTTCAGTTTCATCGTATGAATATTTTTACTACAAAATATTGTAGAGTGAGTTCATTTGATTCCCTTTTACTCTTTACATTTTTGGGACTGAGAATACATGCGCTGTTTTTATAAATGTTTTATTAAATGCTTTTGAGATATATTTTGAACTGAGAATACATGAACTGTTTTTATAAATGATTGACAAAATAGACACAAGTATTCAAAACTACATTCTATGATAGAATTATTTGGATTCAGAGGTTCGATTTTTATAAGATTTATTATCGACCATCGGTGAGATGATTTTGCATTGCACTACGCACTAGCTACCGAAATGGTTCGATTTAGTAGTTAGTAACGGTGAGATGATTTTGCATTGCACTACGCACTAGCTACCGTTTTAGCTACCCTCGGTGAGATGATTTTGCATTGCACTACGCACTAGCTACCGTTGTAATATTATTTATGGTTCGATTTAGTAGTTAGTAACGGTGAGATGATTTTGCATTGCACTACGCACTAGCTACCATTTTAGCTACCCTCGGTGAGATGATTTTGCATTGCACTACGCATTAGCTACCGTTGTAAAATTATATTGTATTAGCTACCACAGTGAGATGATTTTGCATTGCACTACGCACTAGCTACCGTTGGTGAGTTGTTTTGAAAGGTTCCGGTGTTCTTCATATGAATGATTTTATAGCAGGAGTAGACCTGCACAGATTGTTTTCTAAATATGAGTATCTTGTGGTCTATTATATAATTGGAAATGATTGTTTATGATAAACTAATGAACTCACCAACCTTTTAGTTGACACTTTAAAGCATGTTTATTCTCAGGTATTAAAGAAATCTTCCGCTGTACATTTGCTCATTTTAAAGATAATACTTAGAGTCATTCATGGCATATTTCAAAAGACGTTGCATTCGAGTCGTTGAGTTCATCAAGATTGATAATAAGTCATTCATTGTTTTGATATATTATGAGATAGTATGCATGTCTGTCAACTTTCGTTGAAATGAAAGTTTATCTTTTAAAAACGAATGCAATGTTTGTAAAATGTATCATTTAGAGGTCCAATACCACGCGATGTAATCAACTATTGTGAATCGTTTATAATGTATATGAACGGGTCCTTTCAGTTGGTATCAGAGCGGTGGTCTTAGAAAACTAGGTCTTGGATTAGTGTGTCTAACTGATAGTTGTTTAGATGCATTAGTGAGTCTGGACTTCGACCGTGTCTGCATGTCAAAAGTTTTGCTTATCATTTCGTGTCGAAAATCATCCGCTTATCATCCTTAAGAAATTACTTGCTTATCATTCTTAGTCTCGACATATGTTACTGCATTAATTGCATGATTAGTGTATAGACAAAATTCATATCTTAGCGTATCTGCTAAATTCATATCTTAGCGTATCTGTTAGTGTAAACTTTGCCTGAAATATTTCGTAAATTCCTACTTAATCTACGAAATCTTTTGTTCTATATATATAGATATTCTATGTAATTAGAATATCATCCAATATCCGAAAATCATTTCATATCGAAAAACCCTTTAAGCAATGAAATGGAACTCGCCACTAGTTCAAGTTCCTCGGATTCCGACAGCTATTCCGATATGGATTTCCACTCGAGCTCCGAAAGCAGTGTAACCAGAATGGATCAACCAATCAGCCATCCGAATTGGAGATGGGTTCGTAGTCGACTTAACCGATGGAGACGAGAAGAAGGCGATCCTTTCCACCCACCAACCTGCACTCTTGACGAATAACCTGAAGCACTTACCGGCAAACCTGTTCGAAACACCATTTTCTCTCTCATTTCCAGAGTATCTCGCCACGACTATATCATAACTCAGATTCTAAACCTTATTCATTCGATCGTTCTGACCGACAATCATCCCGGTGTAATAGAAGAAGTCAACGAGCTTCGCGCACGGGTAGTGTCTTTGGAGAATATGGTGCAAAGATTACAAGTACCAGCGGCAACACCGGTAGCAACAGTACCACCATCAGCAGCACCAGCAGCATAACCAGTACCACCATCCACAACATCCACATCCCATGATTCCACATCACAATCTGTATCTCGAGCATCAACGTCATACGCACCATAGATACCAAGGAGTACCAACAACAACAACCGATGAAGTATTAATCTATAACATCATTGGAGAAACATTCAGTAGCGATTATGTAATCTCTAAAGTCTTAGAGATTATTTATTCTAGTTCCAGCTGAAAATCAAATGAGCTTAATATGATATAAACTTATTAAATCTGTATTAAATCTGAAGAAAATATATATATATATATATATATATATATATATATATATATATATATATATATATATATATATATATATATATGTTTTCATAAAGATTGTAATTAAGAATTCTTTTGTACAAACTATTAATGGTGAAAATATTTTAACGGGTAGGTAATACCCGAGGAATATTTAGATTTCACATTAATAAGTTACACTGTACATTCTTCGAATCTGATTCAACAGTCATTTACTATCCTGCTTACATCCACATAAATACGAATCCGTTCACCACATAATAACCATTTTCATTCAATTTCATATTTGGATTTTGACTTATCAGAATCCAACAAGTGGCATAATGAGGAAAACATTGGACAAAATAAAATTTTTTAGTAACAAACAAATTAACTATGAGAAATTTTGTTAAGAATCCACGCTAACTGTTCCTAGCTAACTGTTCCTAGCTAACTGATTACATTTTATTTATCGCAATTTATTTATCGCAATTTATATTTTCGCAATTTTATTTATCGTCATTTAATTTCTGTAATTTATTTTACGCACTTTATCGGGACACGTATACAATGTTTTGACATATCATATTGACGTCATCTATATATATTATTTGGAATAACCATAGACACTCTATATGCAGTAATGCTCGAGTTAGCTGTACATGGTTGAGGTTGATTCTAAATAATATATATACTTTGAGTTGTGATCGAGTCTGAGACATGTATATAATGGGTCACAACACATATTAATTAATTCGAATATTATATATTAAACTATATATGAATCGTTGAACTATTAATTGTGGACTACTAACCTTGGACAATTAAAATGAATTAAAATATTGATTATAACATATGAAACTAAACAATTCTTCAAGTTTGCCACTTGATTACATCTTAAACCTCATTGGTATCTTGACGATTACAATCTGCGTTCAAACCTTTTATGATTCTTGAAAACACCTCAATCGAGAGGATGAACCAACCGTAATTCATCTATGGAAGAAAAGATTGATGCATATAGTTATGCACCTGAAAACACTCAGAATCTGAGTAAACGTTTAACACGTATCTGTGCTAGCTCCTTTGGCGTTGTTATCAAAAATAACTTTACAATCTCTCTTTAAATTAGCCAATTTTGTCACAGCTCCAGGAAATCAACTTCGACTTTCATTTGGATCAGCCTTATTATAACTTTGATATAAGTTGCCTTTCGCCATTGTTACCGGGAAACCGTTTATGTTCCACCACATTAGCAATAAACTTACCAACAACTTCACTGATCTTTGACTTTCTGAAAAATCATTATAATTATCAAACCCCATCATTTACTCATCCGCATCTTGTAACAAGAATTTTCATGCCAATTACTGGGAATCAGCAATCAGTATTTTGAAAACTCGCAACATGTCTACGCCAACAATTATATGTGTACATATAACGTCTATCTCCTAGACTTACATACTTTGAATGTGAAGTTTCTGAAAAACACCCTAAACTGGGAACTAGTTCTCGAAATTTTGAAAAATGCTGATGAAGCAGTAAAAACTGTAAACGACCTTAACAGTAAAAAGTTTGATGATTAAATAGTGTGTTGGCAAAGCTCAAAAAAAGGGAAGGTTTAGAACTGGAAAACGGATTGAGCAAAGTATGAAGGAGGCTGTGGATAAATCACAAAGACTAAACCTGCCTTCAAAGAATCCAAATGATTCAGTATCTGCTGAAGTCATTAAAGAATACCTTGCTCCTGACTCTTCACCTTTACGGACAAAACTTCCTCAGCATTCTTGAAATTAGAAATTCTAAGATATCATCATATCTTTCATTATAAATATCTTCGATATTTCTGAAGATATCTTCATAACTATTGCTATTCGAAATCATTTATCCCTTAGCGCTATCTGTGTTACATCGTAAAGGAAACTGTTTAGTTTCTTAATTCTGAAATCTTCGAGTTTGAAGTATGAATGATTTAAAGTAGTGTTGGGAACTGAAGTATGAGTTAGTATAATATAATGACACTTGATCAACGTGATTATATTACAGTAAGTCATGCTGAGTTTCTAAGGAAACATGATGATTCACAGACTATAATGTCATCATGTGCCATGTTACATGACTCTTACATTCTATCAAATCTATAAACATATCAAGAACATATTTTCTTGATAGTCCTATCTTTCCCTTGAATTCTGGTAATTTGACAAGACAGATTGTGCTATTACCGTTTCTTTATTAGAACATTAACTATGTTCATTCCGAAATTCATATCTACGAATTCTGGACCATTATTCGCTTGACTTAAAATCGGGAAGAGAAAACAAAATTATGGAACTCCGAAATATAAGGGAAAATATAAAGCCCGATAACAACACATAAATTACAAACCGTGTATATCAATGTTTATCGCAACATAAAGACACGGGAGAATTAAAAACATTATAACCCCAAGGGTGAAGTAGAAGTAATCAGATTCCTCCGGTGGATGTTCTAAAAGGAGAATGATTGTTGCGATAGTCAGGATAAGGACAATGATCAGAACTGGATTAAGCATTTTCACAATCTTTTGAAATTGGGAATTGAGTATAGGAGTGGTAAAAGTAATGGAACGGAAGAAGTTAATTTATAAGTGAAATATCTGATAAAGAAATCAAGGCAGATTTTCGCATTTTATTAGAAAGATCCTAATCTCCTAAACTACAGAAGAATCAAATCTTATATAAATTTCGAAGATCATCTTTAAATCCCTTGAATTCTGGAATTCAAACATGACTAGTGAAAAGTTATGATGAAACTTGTCTATTTCATTTCACTATCTAGTGATAGCTTCATTCGTATGCTTCGAGTAATCAAATCGTTTTATCTATATTATTCAATAGTGATAAAACTCTATTTAACAACTCAGATTCGTCATGAAAACATACATATTGTCAGCCATGATGATCTCTATCAAATTTCTGGGACGAAATTCCTTTAACGGGTAGGTACTGTAACGACTCGGAAATTTCCAACCAAATTTAAACTTAATCTAAATTGTTTCCGACACGATAAGCAAAGTCTATAATGTGGAAGTCTCAAAAAACTTTGAACTATGTTCATGTATACATTTGACCTTTGAGTAATCCCGCCGATTTACGAATAATTGTGTGTAAATTCATATATATATATATATATATATATATATATATATATATATATATATATATATATATATATATATATATATATATATATATAGTTAATGACCCGCGAATTCGCGGGATTTTTGAAAGGTTAAATTACTGTGTTAATTATATTTCATGGTTTTGTGGCTTTTAAGTGTGGTATGACAAAACAACTTTTGAAACAATTCCTAGTGTTATTAATCTAAAAAGAAAGCATCATGCAAAAGATTCCCTTTTTCATATTTTTTTATTTTTGTTAATCTTAATGAATATAACAATGGTTAAACCTTCAAAAGTTATTTGTAAAACTTTTAATAATTACATACCTAATCATCAATTTAATTAGAAAGTAAATTCATAATCATAAACATTTCTGCAGATTATAATGTACTATTTGCAGAATCAAAAGTATTTTCATATGAAAACAAACTTCTACTCCGGGCGAGTTTCATCTAGGATAATGAGGAATCCGCGTTCGTTACGCACGAAATCAATCAAACACCTATCTTCCGGAACATAACCATTTTCAGTCAAGAACTTCACCCTTTAGTAACAATCTTTGTCTTTTGTCTTCCCTCACACCCCATATATGAGTTTTGTTGTTTAGATCCAAACACTCATAATTACAATTGATTTCCTGCTCTTGTAGTTTTTGAAGTTCCTCTGGCAGCCTCTAAATATATACATAAAATATTGTTTAATGATGTGAAGGTAAATAAAGGAAACTTATACATTTAAGATCTAAAATGGTTATAGTATAAGTGAAAGACTGGATAATGATTTTTCAATCTAATTTTGACCCTGATATATACTATAACTATGTTATTATCTCTGCAACTTCTTACTAAAAGAGTTTGTTTTAATTTTGATTTTAATTTTTATTTTGAGCTATCGCAAATGTAATTATTATTCTTAAGCTGTAATATTTTTGTTGTTAGACTATTTTCAACCCTAATGAAAAAAGACCCGCGATTTCGCGGGATTTTTGAAGGGTCAAATAATTTATTAATACGATATTATATTGTTTTTGTTTGTTTGCTATTAATTTGCCTATAAGTTTCATATTCTCCAAACAATCTAACAACATAAGATAAACTATCTGAAGTCTAGCTTGTCATACGACTACTATTTGTAACATATTTATATCGTCAATTTGTTTAGAATTACAGAAGAATATGATTATACAAACATAAGATCATATAGTTTTTTTCAACAAACTGATTTTAAATTCGTGGTCCACAAGTTTGTATTCATCTTTGTCCAGTATCACATCAAAGTTGGTAATTTCAACAAAACTACATTCTTTGAAGGTATGAGTAAAAAAAACCCATTATGTTTTCGTAAACTGTAGCTCTTATTTTATTTCCCTGTAAGATCAAAAAAGTACATTAGGAGATTTATATGTAAACTTAAATACAATTTGTTTAAATATACAGATTTAAAATAACACCATAAATAATTATAGTAAAATTACATCATAATATACATATTACATGTTTAATTAGTAAAATCAATGTACAGATTACACAGATCATATATGATAATATTAGGTAATCCTAATCTAGGCCCTAAACACTATAATCTAAACCATGAAATCTAAACCTTACACCCTAAAATCTAAACCCTACACCTTAAACCCTAAACTCTTCTAAACCCTTTGATTTAAAAACTGAATTTAAACCCTAACCCTAAACCCTAAGCCTTAAGATCGAAACCATAGAATCTAAACCCTAACCAAAATCCTAAAGCCTAAATCTAAACCCTAAACCTAAACTCTAAACCCTAAAATCTAAACCCTAAATCTAAACCCAATACCCTAAACCTAAACTCTAAACCCTAAGCCCTAAATATAAACTGTAAACCCCAAAAACTCTGAACCCTAAATCCTAAATCTAAAACTCAAAATATAAACCCTATAATGTAAACCAAAAACCCTAATCTAAACCCTAAATTATAAATCTAAACACTAACCCTTAACCTAAAATCTAAACCCTAGAATCTAAATCCTAAACCTTAACCTAAACTCTAAACCCTAAATCTAAACTCAAAACCTTAAACCTAAACTCTAAACCCTAAACCCTAAATCTAAACCCTAACCTAAACCCTAATCCCTAAATCTAAACCCAAAACCCTAAACCTAAACTCTAAACCCTAAACCCTTAACCTAAACTCTAAATCCTAAAAACTCTAAACCCTAACCGTAACCCTAAACCCTAAAATATAAACCCTACAATCTAAACCCTAAACCATAATCTAAACCCTAAGCCCTAAATCTAAACCCAAAACCTACACCTAAACTCTAAACCCTATAAACTCTGAATCCTAAACCCTAAATCTAAACCCTAAACTCTAAAATATAAACCCTAGAATCTAAACCCTAAACCCTAAAATATAAACCCGAAATGCAGACAATTATAAAATGCTGAGTATAGGCAGCTAAAGGAGCACCACCACAGAGCATGAAACAGATATCTCCTCCGAGTACAGAACCAATCTTCTTGAAAACAATGGCATCCCACAATAGCTTCTCTAACCCCCATGCACCGAACCAACTTCCATCTACTGCTAGCAAACGCCTTTTGTATGCTATAATGTAGCAAATACAAACAAAGAATAATTAAGAATAATGAGCATAGCATTACCATAATCACTTTTTACTTGCTTTTTGGGAAAACGTGAAAACTGCATAGAGCGTAAAAGGATTTAATCTTGACACAACAATATACAGTTCATGAAACACGTTATATAATCGATTTATAAATTATACCAATATGATCTGGTGGAAAAGTGTAGAGATTTACGTGCATAAAGTATTGAATCTCACTTGCAGATAGCTTTTCATTTCATCATTAGTAAGGCCTGCAACTTGCATAATTTCTCTAATCTGCTTAGGTGTTACAGCTGCAAAAGTGCAAACAAAACATACATGAATAATGATCATATAATTATCAAAACACTCACATATGAAATATAATATTACTTATAGTAATACCCTTCACTAGCATGTAGCTTATCAGTTGAATCACATATGAAATTACCGATTATCATAACGCTCCCATAACACTCACATATGCAATATTAGCAGCTGAATCATTACTTCTTTGTCGCTTTAAACTCTCACATATGAAACTGCCAATGATTTAATACTACCACACGTTCGTTTTGATCAGTTTCTCTCCAACATTTATACACCAACTGTAGTGACCCGAACTTTTCCATGTTTATATATATTAATTGAGATTGATATTTACATGACTAAATGTTTCCAACGTGTTAAGAAATCAAACTTGTTAAGACTTGATTAAATGAAATAAGTTTCATATAGACAATTGATCACCCAAGTTGACCGGCGATTCACGAACGTTACAAAATTGTGAAAACTACATGTTGTGGTATATATAGACATATATATATGGTTGACATGAGATTATGATGAGTAAGTATCTCACTAAGTATATTAACAATGTGTGATATACATAAGAAATGAGATTACTAAGTTAAGAAACTTAAAATGATATATATATATATATATATATATATATATATATATATATATATATATATATATATATATATATAACGATTATCGTTATGATAACGTCTACTAAATACATATGTATCATATTAAGATATTGATACACTATATTTAACATGATAAAATGATATTTAAATATATCATTAAGTGTGTTAACAATGAACTACATATGTAAAAACAAGACTACTAACTCAAGATTTACGAAACGAGACTTATATGTAACGATTATCGTTATAACGATATTTTAGTGTATATATCATATTAAGAGATATTCATACATCATAATATCATGATAATATAATAATTTAACATCTCATTTGATATAATAAACATTGGGTTAAAAACATTAATTGAGATCGTTAACTTAAAGGTTTCAAAACAACACTTACATGTAACGACTAACGAAGACTTAACGACTCCATTAGAATGTATATACATGTTGTGTTTTGATATGTATTCTTACACTTTTGAAAGACTTCAAGACACATATCAAAGTACTTCTACTTAACAAAAATGCTTACAATTACATCCTCGTTCAGTTTCATCAACAATTCTACTCGTATGCACCCGTATTCGTACTCGTACAATACACAACTTTTAGATGTATGTACTATTGGTATATACACTCCAATGATCAGCTCTTAGCAGCCCATGTGAGTCACCTAACACATGTGGGAACCATCATTTGGTAACTAGCATGAAATATCTCATAAAATTACAAAAATATTAGTAATCATTCATGACTTATTTACATGAAAACAAAATTACATATCCTTTATATCTAATCCATATACCAACGACCAAAAACATCTACAAACACTTTCATTCTTCAATTTTCTTCATCTAATTGATCTCTCTCAAGTTCCATCTTCAAGTTCTAAGTGTTCTTCATAAATTCCATAAGTATAGTTTCATAAAAATCAAGAATACTTCCAAGTTTGCAAGTCTACTTCCAAGCTTTCTAATCCATTCCAAGTAATCATCTAAGATCAAGGAACCTTTGTTATTTATAGTAGGTTTTCTTTCTAATTCAAGGTAATATTCATATTCAAACTTTGATTCAATTTCTACAACTATAACAATCTTATTTCGAGTGAAAATCTTACTTGATCTGTTTTCGTGTCATGATTCTGCTTCAAGAACTTTCAAGCCATCCAAGGATCCTTTGAAGCTAGATCCATTTTTCTCATTTCCAGTAGTTTTATCCAGAAAACTTGAGGTAGTAATGATGTTCATAACATCATTCGATTCATACATATAAAGCTATCTTATTCGAAGGTTTAAACTTGTAATCACTAGAATATAGTTTAGTTAATTCTAAACTTGTTCGCAAAAAAAAGTTAATCCTTCTAACTTGACTTTTAAAATCAACTAAACATATTTTCTATATCTATATGATATGCTAACTTAATGATTTAAAACCTGGAAACACGATGAACACCATAAAATCGGATATACGCCGTCGTAGTGAAACCAGAGGCTGTTTTGGTTTGGATAATTAAAAACTATGATAAACTTTGATTTAAAAGTTGTTCTTCTGGGAAAATGATTTTTCATATGAACATGAAACTATATCCAAAAATCTTGGTTAAACTAAAAGTGAAAGTATGTTTTTCAAAATGGTCATCAAGACGTCGTTCTTTCGACGGAAATGACTACCTCTTTAGTAATTGACATGTAACTTAAATTTCTAACTATAAACATATACTTTTTATGTTTGTATTCTTAAATTAGAGTTCAATATGAAACCATATCAATTTGATTCACTCAAAACAGATTTAAAATGAAGAAGTTATGGGTAAAACAAGATTGAATATTTTTGATCTTTTTAGCTACGGGAAATGTTTAACAAATCTATACAAATCATATCCTAGCTAACTTATATTGTATTATACATGTATTCTAATATATTATGTAATCTTGGGATACCATAGACACGTATGCAAATGTTTTGACATATCATATCGACCCATATATATATATATATATATATATATATATATATATATATATATATATATATATATATATATATATATATATATATATATATTATTTGGAACAACCATAGACACTCTATATGCAGTAATGTTGGAGTTAGCTATACAGGGTTGAGGTTGATTCCAAAAAATATATATACTTTGAGTTGTGATCTAGCCTGAGACGTGTATACATTGGGTCGTGGATTGATTCAAGATAATATATATCGATTTATTTCTGTACATCTAACTGTGGACAACTAGTTGTAGGTTATTAACGAGGACAGCTGACTTAATACACTAAAATCTTTAAAACATAATAAAAATGGTTGTAATTATATTTTGATCATACTTTGATATATATGTACATATTTGTATAGGTTCGTGAATCGATCCATGGCCAAGTCTTATTTCCGAGGAAGGAAATATCTGTGAAAGTGAGTTATAGTCCCACTTTTAAAATCTAATATTTTTGGGATGAGAATACATGCAGGTTTTATAAATGATTTACAAAATAGACACAAGTATGTGAAACTACATTCTATGGTTGAATTATCGAAATTGAATATGCCCCTTTTTATTAAGTCTGGTAATCTAAGAATTAGGGAACAGACACCCTAATTGACGCGAATCTTAAAGATAGATCTATTGGGCCTAACAAACCCCATCCAAAGTACCGGATGCTTTAGTACTTCGAAATTTATATCATATTCGAAGGGTGTCCCGGAATGATGGGGATATTCTTATATATGCATCTTGTTAATGTCGGTTACCAGGTGTTCACCATATGAATGATGTTTATCTCTATGTATGAGATGTGTATTGAAATATGAAATCTTGTGGTCTATTGTTACGATTTGATATATATAGGTTAAACCTATAACTCACCAACATTTTTGTTGACGTTTAAAGCATGTTTATTCTCAGGTGAATACTAAGAGCTTCCGCTGTTGCATACTAAAATAAGGACAAAATTTGGAGTCCATGTTTGTATGATATTGTGTAAAAACTGCATTCAAGAAACATATGTCGATGTAATATATTTCTATTGTAAACCATTATGTAATGGTCGTGTGTAAACAGTATATTTTAGATTATCATTATTTGATAATCTACGTAATGTTTTTAAAACCTTTATTGATAAAATAAAGGTTATGGTTGTTTTAAAAATGAATGTAGTCTTTGAAAAATGTCTCATATAGAGGTCAAAACCTCGCAACAAAATTAATTAATATGGAACGTTTGTAATCAATATGAACGGGACATTTCAGTAACAACGTTCATATCCTTCAAAATTTATAAAGCAACAAAATTAATAAACATCCCCAATATATATTGTCAGCAAAAAGATGCATTGAAATCAACATGGCTGCAACTAAATACATGTTTCATATTTCATCATCACGGTGTTTGTTTTATAAATGATATAAAATACATGTTTCATAATTCAACATCACAAATAATAAACAACATAAAAACGTAATAACTTACAGTGGTAACCCATTACCTGAAGTGGAATTTGGTTGGTAGGTGGCATGAAATGATCGATTGAAGTTTTTTGGGTTGAATCGATCTGCCCCTAAGTTTTGTCGAAATCTTCAATCGGTTCAAGTTTTACCACTTTTACGTTAAGCTCTAGATGAACCCAAAAAAATCATGAAAATCGCTGCAAGAGAATTATGAAGAGTTCGATTATAAAGATATATTCAACCAACACATTAGCCACCTTATGTAATTTAAAAGTCACTTGCTGTCAACGCATACATAAGGCTGGTGGCCGAGAACTTGCTAACATACAAAAAAGATAATAAAAAAAAAAACCTACACCACCTATTATTGTACTGGTCTGGTCAAGACCATCATGACTGTTCGGGCATGGCTGGTTATATCTGACGAAGAAGCTGACACATATATGCGTATCAGTGACAAATTCTTCGATGAAAGGCGTGCAATACATTTATACTCACATGTGTTCAAAAATAAGTTCTAGAGCGATATTATATTGAAATAAATATACAGAATTGGAGCAACACATTTAGATTATTAACTTTATGTCGTAAACAGTAACCCTCGAATTAGTATGCCAGGCACATTTAGTAAATATAAATAATTAGACTAATATAAGAAGAAAAAAAAACAAAACTAACTCTGGATTGTTGATGAGAAGATTATGAAATCTCTAACCTGGGATACAAAACCATTATCGGGCTTTGGTGAAGAACATGTATCCAGCTTCTTTAATGATACTTCTTCTCGGCTGCTCATCTTTCCAAATAAAACCCGATCATAGGAACCTTCACCAACCAACGCTTTTTGTCCGAAATTTCTTGTTATCCAATTAGCTCAATTAACGGTACTGCTGGTGTTTCAATTGACTATTTTTTGTACCACTTCTTGAAGTCCCGCACCCCATGGCTCGACTCTATCACTCCCTAAACACAAACTTTTAACATCATATTATTCTGTCCTTTACCCGAATAAAAACATTAAAGAATGTTGCACGCTTGGCTATAAGTCATAGACTTTTATTTGCAATTCCACCTAAAATGAATCCACGAACCATTCATAATTCAAAATTGATAAAAAGAAGTGTTTTTCTATATCCAACAGATGAAACCATATCATTGTTTAATGTAAATCACAGTATACATGATTTTGGAACCCATAGAGGCATTTAAGTAAATACATAACACCCACAACTAAGTAAAAAAAAAAAACACAAGGAAAATCTGATTCAAGTACAGATACCAAAAAATCTGCTTAAGTTGATTTTGATCAAGGATAACAAAAAGGTAATAAACAATAATATAGCTTTAATTGGAATCGGTTGATTAATGCGCCAATGTGGTCTTCCAAAATACATGTCGATAATAATCATAATCACAAGTGAAAGAAGAGAATACTGACTATATACTTTTTTCGCGGGTTTTATGAAATAGTGATATTTTAAGACAATTTTCAATCATGCTAACACAAATAAACAATATAACATTCTAACTGTTCAAATGTGTAAAAATATATATAAAAAATCTTGTTCAAAATAAAGTAAATCAAGAAAAATAGATTTATTGTACTATTTTTAACAAAATAAAATGTGACAAAACAACTATTGGAATAAAGCATAATAATATGTGATGAAAATATATTAGGGGACTAAAGTTAATAATATATTAAGCATAAATCTTTGACTTTTAAATTTTTCAATCAACTTATCTTCAAGCCTTCAACACAGTGCTACTTTTAAAACACATTCCAACTAATTCTTCAACACATTGCTACTCTTAAAACTCATTCCAACTAATTCTTAACTCCACCTGGTCATTAACCAAAGTTATATATAAGTTAAACTATTAATGTTAAGTATAACTACAATTCTAACAACAGTATGTATAATTTAACTGAACTTTCTATTAACCCACAATCAACCCACAAACCGTTGAAATAAGTATAAAAAATAATACAAAACCCCAACCCATAAGCAAATATTCCAACATAGCCAAATGGTGTTGTTCAAAATTATGTCAATTCAAACCAGTGAAAAGCAAGTTGACAAAATGTGAAGCAATTATTTCCGCTAATAAAAAGCAATCTGATAACTACAAAACTCTATATCTAAAAAAGTAAGACTACATACGGGTATTAACATGTACCTTATGTCTACGGGTATTGAAGTAAGTTGTAACCATAATCATCCCTATCTTATTTTCACTTCATTCTGCAGCAGAAAATGATCTCAGTTATGCAGTAGTGCACAATTTCGTAAGATGAGTGGTTGTCCGTTGTGATTGAATAGTTGGAAAAGTTTAGTAAGTAAAGATCCAACATTAAACACGTATACTCTTAAAGTATTTAAATTTTATAAAAGTTGTATAATTGTATAAGTTGTATACTAATGATTTCAAATGACTTGAAAATCGTTTATAAAATTAAAATTTTGCATCAAAACTTAAAATATCATATTGTATTAAAATTCTTTAATTAATATAATAGATTGTGACAAATATAAAGAGAAAGTGCAAATTACACGTAAAAGTGTGATAACTTGATTTAGTCGGGTTCTATTACATTCCTAACTCATTTAAAAATTAACATGCAAATGCCTCTATGAACATTTATAAAATAGCAACTGAGGCCCTTATATAATTATGAATTTATCACCAATAAAGCAATCAAATAATATCAATTTAAGGATGACTACTTAAACATGTTACACTACCCATAAAACCCACCCATTTCACAACACAAGTGGCCTAAAATAGTCGACCGAATAAAGTTGCTACCCTAAGCATATCTATCCGAGAACTGGTAAAGAAAAGGACCTGAATGACATGACCAAAAGTGGTAAATATTGTCACCATCAATTAGAATCTTTATTTCAAGCAAAATCGTCACAACCATACATGAACATCTATTCTATCTATATATCATAGAAAGATAAACATACCATATCCACCAAAAGGAGACATCTTTAAGTGACCAACTTATTTAAAATGATCAATACGTTAACCTAAACTCTAAACCCCAGAATCTAAACCCTAAACCTTAACCTAAACCCTAGATGTAGACCCAAAACCCTAAACCTAAACTCTAAACCCTAAAGGTTAAACCCTAAACCTTAAATCTAAATCTAAAACCCTAAACCTAAACTCTAAACCCTGAATCCTAACCTAACCCCTAAAAACTCTAAACCCTAACCCTAATCCCTAAGCCCTAAAATATAAACCCTAAACCCTAGAATCTAAACCTTAAACTTAGACCATAAACCATAAATCTAAACCCAAAACCCTACACCCTAGAATCTAAATCCTAAACCTTAAACTAAACCCTAAATCTAAACCCAAAACCCTAAACCCTAAACCTAAACTCTAAACCCTAAATCTAAACGCTAAACAAAACCCTAACCTAAACCATAAACGCTAAATCTAAACCCTAAACCTAAACTCTAAATGCTACACCATAAATCAGCCATCCGTTTTCACTAAAAGAGTGAAAACGGTGTTGCGAACAGGTTCGCCGGTAAGCGGATCGAGTACTCCGACGTTAGGCGGTAAATTCGGCTCGTGGTATGGAGTACCTTCTTCATTTCTCCATAGGGTAAGTATTTCACGAACCCATCCCCATTTTCTAAAGAAATCACGGTAGTTAATCGGTCAGTGCGCTCCCGTTACGCTGTCTTCAGAGCTGGAGGAACTTGGTCTATTCGAAGAGGCCATCTTACGTGATCACAGAAAGTTATGAAATGATTCTCGATATGAATTGAGGGTTGAATACTGGATGATATCTCCGTCTTCTCGCATACGTATATATAGTAAAAAGATTCCATAATTTACGAAGGGAAATTCGAAAAGCGCCAAATAAGATCCACTGTAGTAGATATGATAGGATATGATTTGTCTATACACCATGTATGTAATAAATTCAAAAACACGTGTCAAGACTTAAGTTTGATAAACAGGTAATTTCCAACAAGAAATGATAAGCAAAACTTTTGACATGCAGACACAGTCGAAGTCCAGACTTACTAATGCATCCTAACAATTATCAGTTAGACACACTCATGCAAGACCTGGTTCACTAGGACCAACGCTCTGATACCAACTGTGACGATCGCTCCAAATCCATATGGACAATACGTCATTCATCGATTTCATTGCGAGGTATTTGACCTATATATGATACGTTTTGTAAACATTGCATTCTTTTGAAAAGGCACACCATAAATGAATATTTAAATCAAAGGTTTTCGACATCTAATGATTTCTACATATAGACAATCATCGTAATATAATAGTTTACAATGATACTTCCGTTGACAATGCAGTCAAAATAAGATACATGGTGATGATTTTGTGAATGCAACGTTTCCTTGAAAAGTATGTCATGTAAGACTCCATGCACATAGCTTGTCTAACATAAAAGTAAACAGCGAAAGACTTCTAGGAAACCTGAGAATAAACATGCTAACAAGTGTCAACACAAAGGTTGGTGAGTTCATAGTTTTATTGTTTCGTATAATCTGTATATAAAAGTGGATCACAAGATTTCAGTTGTTTCATCCAGAAATGTTTATCAATAGATTATATAAAAGTGGATCACAAGATTTCAGTTGTTTCATCCAGAAACGTTTATCAATAGATTCTACGTAACAGAGCACCCTGGTAACTAAGCTTTAACGTTATAATGATAAATACCCCATTCGTTTTAATACACGCAAACCAACGTGTCCTAAACTCAAATAACACACGTCCGTTAAAAGGCTAGCGCTCTAGCTCAGACGGGGATGTCAAGCCCTATGGATCCATATACTGTTATTCGCGCCCACCAGTCCATATCCTATGTGCTGGCAGCTACTAGTTACCAAAGCTAAGGGATTTTTGGTTCAAACTCAGTGTAGAATTAAGTATGTACTTGTATTCATTGCGTTTAAAATAAATTGCATGTATTCTCAGCCCAAAAATATATATTGCAAAAGCAATTAAAAAGGGAGCAATGAAACTCACCTTAGCAGCACATAAAGTTGTTCATCGTAATGTGACAGAAACTCGGAATATCAAATAATCGTAGATCTCAACCTAGAGAACATATGTTGGTCAATAAATGTCTATCAAGCTAGGTCAGGTCATAGTGTATCACAATCCTAATGCTCGAGATCGACATACAAAAGTTATCCAAAGTCGTTTCAAAAAGTCAATTTTGACAATAGTTCAACAAACGAGACGTACCTTATATAAGGATTCATTTACTCGGTTGGTAATAGTTAAAAGTTCACTTTATCAATCTCATAAACAAGTTGTTTAAATCTTAATTGCATATTCAAAAGCAATTTCAATTAACGTCAATCATAATTCAGTTGATCATATCTTTTAATCCGTTCATCGAAACTATTCGATATCTAAATGAAAAGTTATTGATTTTTCGCCAGGTTTCCAAAAACATGTATATCATATACCTTTTACCAGTAGTATATGTATTTAATTAGTGATTCATTATAAACTGTTTAACGACAAAATTTAGTATACAAGCATGCATAAACATATATACTCGAGCACTAGACATGGATACACTATTAATTTATAAAAGATAAAATATAAATGCTTACATATCTATATTGTGATTCAATATTTCAGAAAAGTACGTAGACGCAATGAAGATGATAAACACTAGTTTGACTTACGAGCAATACCCTCGAACAATACCCATAACCTCCTTAGTAGTAACCCATAGTTTCCTTAGCTCTATCCGGCTTGAAAACCCATTTTGAAAGTGACACGCTCATGACCTCGTCGTAGTATTTTAAGTGATATAATTAATAATAATAATAATACTATTAATAATAATAATAATAATAATAATAATAATAATAATAATAATAATAATAATAATAATAATAATAATAATAATAATTTAAATAAATAAATAACTTATGGAGTAATATATGTGTAAATAAACTCGAGCAGAAACCTGGTATTTATAGGCATAATTCCTGATTCTGATGCCCATGCGAGTGCATGGGATTTTAGTGCAAATCTCATGCACTTGCATGAGCTCATGCACTCACATGGATTTTATGCCTATTTCCCATGCGATCGCATGGCCGTCAGATCCAGCTCACATATTTTTTGTTTTCTTGTTTGTCGACATAACTAAATATAATATATATATAATATATTTAATTTAAATAATTAATTATATATTATATTAAATTCATGTGCATAGTTGACTTGTAATTTTCATTCCGATGACTCGTACGTTGTCACTCGACTTATGTCCCGATTCCGGTTTCTCGAACGCATTTTCGTACGCTTAGATCTCGCAATTTACGTTTTGTGACTCGTACCTTTGTTAAAATATAGTCTTAAATTATCAATAAACTATATCATTCAAAGTGTATCTTAAACTTTCGAGTGTTTTGGTCATTTACTTCTATAAATCATTATCTCGCTATTTGTTGATATATAACAAATCGTTTTATGACCAAGTTAATATATATTTTCAACATTCATAAACACGTTTTAAATATTCGTCGCAAGTTATTCATACAATTAATATTCCGACTTATTATATATATTCAAATAAATATTTAAACCAATAAGTTTAATGTAAGGTATCAAACAATTAATACATTGTTACATTTTCAAATTATAGTATATATATATATATATGTATCTATATACATATAATTGTTCGCGAATCATCAAGAACAACCGAAAGGTATTTGAATATATGAAAGTAGTTCAAAAATTTTGAGATTCAGTTTTACAGACTTTGCTTATCGTGTAGAAAACGTTAAAGATTAAGTTTAAATTTGGTCAGAAATTTTCGGGTCATCACAATATATATATATATATATATATATATATATATATATATATATATATATATATATATATATATATATATATATATAACTGATATAGGTTCTTGAATCCGAGGCCAACCCTGCTTTGTTCAGTTTCGTCGTATGAATATTTTTACTACAAAATTTTGTAGAGTGAGTTCATTTGATTCCCTTTTACTCTTTACATTTTTGGGACTGAGAATACATGCGCTGTTTTAATAAATGTTTTATTAAATGCTTTTGAGATATATTTTGGACTGAGAATACATGAACTGTTTTTATAAATGATTGACGAAATAGACACAAGTATTTAAAACTACATTCTATGATAGAATTATTTGGATTCAGAGGTTCGATTTCTATATTTGTATTATCGACCATCGGTGAGATGATTTTGCATTGCACTACGCACTAGCTACCGAAATGGTTCGATTTAGTAGTTAGTAATGGTGAGATGATTTTGCATTGCACTACGCACTAGCTACCGTTGTAATATTGTTTATGTTTCGATTTAGTAGTTAGTAACGGTGAGATGATTTTGCATTGCACTACGCACTAGCTACCGTTTTTGCTACCCTCGGTGAGATGATTTTGCATTGCACTACGCATTAGCTACTGTTGTAAAATTATATTGTATTAACTACCACGGTGAGATGATTTTGCATTGCGCTCCGCACTAGCTACCATTGGTGAGTTGTTTTGAAAGGTTCCGGTGTTCTTCATATGAATGATTTTATAGCAGGAGTAGACCTGCACAGATTGTTTTCTAAATATGAGTATCTTGTGGTCTATTATATAATTGAAAATGATTGTTTATTATAAACTAATGAACTCACTAACCTTTTGGTTGACACTTTAAAGCATGATTATTCTCAGGTATTAAAGAAATCTTCTGTTGTACATTTGCTCATTTCAAAAGACGTTGCATTCGAGTCGTTGAGTTCATCAAGATTGATAATAAGTCATTCATACTTTGGATATATTATGAGATAGTATGCATGTCTGTCAACTTTCGTTGAAATGAAAGTTTATCTTTTAAAATCGAATGCAAT
Organism: Rutidosis leptorrhynchoides; assembly: GCF_046630445.1. Lineage (NCBI taxonomy): Eukaryota > Viridiplantae > Streptophyta > Magnoliopsida > Asterales > Asteraceae > Rutidosis > Rutidosis leptorrhynchoides. Next base: position 148,430,234 of record NC_092337.1, read on the forward strand.
GTTTGTAAAATGTATCATTTAGAGGTCAAATACCACGTGATGTAATCAACTATTGTGAATCGTTTATAATGTATATGAACCGGTCCTTTCAGTTTACAAGCATCAAGTATAACCAACACCAAAAGCAATAAACATAAACAAACAAATTACAAGATACAGTTGTAACAACCCAACCCGTATTAAAACCGGCCCATAAAATTTTTTCCTTTTAATACGCGTTAAATAATACTTTAGGTCCCATTACATAATTTCCAAAACATATTTGTCACCAAAGTAAGTTCAACGAACTTAAAACATACACTAATAGTTTAAACTCCCTAATGCAATGGTTCATTAATTAAGTCGTAAACCGGTTATAATCATTATGACCCGACTAGTTACGTTTACACAAAACCGAGCATGGTGGTTGGGGATACGCTACCCAATCCTAATTAATCCAAAAGCACATCTTTTAAAGCAAACTACGCAAGTCCACTGTTCCCACGCTTACCCGAGCCACCGCCTCCATGCCAATCTATAAAAATGTAAACAACGAGAGGGTAAGCTAACGCTTAGTGAGTGAGAATATGCTACATACATATATATGCATAAAATGGACACGCCACAATAATAATCAAATAGCGCATACCGAAGCATCCAAGTACAAGGCAAGCTAAACCTAGCATACCGTACGTTCACTAAGCACAAGCTAACAACGCCAACAATATAGTAAGCTCGCAAACAATGTTGTGAACAATGTCAATAAGCTACAACCAGAAGGTTAGCTACATCACATCAATACAACATTATACGTATACAATATATAACAACGCGTAAAACACCCAAGGTTAACCATAACGCTATGGTGCTACCGGCTCGTGGTTCACACCATACGCATTTGAGTCATACTCTTTTATAGTGCTACGTGGTTCACACTCGATGCTACCGGCACGTGGTTCACATCAATTATTTTATAGTGCTACCGGCACGTGGTTCACACTCGATGCTACCGGCACGTGGTTCACATCAATTATTTTATAGTGCTACCGGCTCGTGGTTCACACTCGATGCTACCGGCTCGTGGTTCACATCCTATCACACACACACACATTATGGCACTACCGGCTCGATGGTTCATACCATAACATTCACAAATAAATACGCCATATACACATACGTATAATTATTCCACTTACAATATTAACCCTTCGCCATTGGGGTTTATATTCCACATCACACGCCCATGTGATAACGTACACACAAAGTGTGCACCTCGCCAACGTGGTCAAGCAAAATGCACAACCGTGCCAATTGGACCTATACACAAGTCCAACAATTCCACCTATACGAGAAGTGAGCTCTATAACCGAGAACCCCTTCACTCGACCCGCACCCATCCTACACATACATATGCATATAGGATATTAACACTCACCTTGTCGCCTTGAAGAATGCTTCCAAGAATCCGCAACTCGTCAATGGAAAGTACCTATTCCATTATCACAAATTTAACAACACACTTAGATTGGATTTACAAACCAACCCAATTTGGCACTTAGTGCAAATTCGAACCAAATGCACTTCCAAGTACAAACCGCGCCCAAACTAACCAATAATCACTAACACAAGTGATAATGGCCCTAATATGCCAATTAAACCCGAACACAAGTGTTAAACACTTATCGTTCTCAAAATCGCCCATAAACCCTAATTTTGACCCATAAGGTCAAAATCTCACCATTTACAAGTTTTGACACCAAAACATGTTTAACTCGGTTTTATACTTCAACTTAATCCATTTTAAGTTTACAAACCTCATTGAATCGACATTCGGGTTATAATCCCCAACAAACCCTAATTTCGACTTTAGTCAAAATTAGTCAACCACAAGAACCCTAAAAGTCTCCAAAACATCAATAATCACTAATACTAGTGATTATACACCATCCTCAAGTCTTAAACATGGTTAAATCATTATTCAACCCAAAACCCGCCTCTAACACTTACAAACCCGAATCTTGGTGTTAATCTCCAATTAACAACTAAATGGGTTCCATCTATGAATCATACAATCAAAAGCCCCAAATTTGAATGATGAACACGAAAATGAAATTCGGAGTTAGAGCTTACCACTAGTATCACCGTGTAGCTAAGAACAAGGAGAACGAACTTGTCAACTACGCCAAAGATCACAACCCGCTTCTTCCTTTCCAAAATCCCACTTGAATCACTTGGGGTATTTGTGTTTCTTGGGAGAAAATGGAAGAAAAAGGAAAAGAAAATAAGAAATGAAATGAATGGATGAGGTTAAATCCTCAAATCTGGCTCAAACGCAAAAAGACCAAATTGCCCTTGAACTTCATTTGAAATTACAAGAATCTGGTGCCAATTCGTGCAGTATGCCGCGCCGCGGCATTAATGGTCGCGCCGCGACCTTTGCCTGAGTCTGGTGCCTTCTTTACCACACTTTCTGATCTGAATTCTAGTTGATTGCCGCGCCGCGACACACGGCGTGATCTGAGTCATTTTCTTGCATACAAGACCTCAACACCCGAACATGTCCCGAACCCTTCATACGCCTATCGTACATACACAATACACCTATAAGTCATGTACGGGGAAAACGGGGTGTTACAACTCTCCCCCACTTAGATTCGATCACGTCATAGTTATCCTAGTCACGAACCCAAATGGACCCACACTCAATGGTCATTGAACATGCATTTCAAACCGACTTCTACCACAAATTCGCTAACCCGATGGTTATTCCAATGACAAGTCACACACTTGCTCGCATCCCGAGACGTACAATACAAGCAACAACCGAAGTCTACAACGATCCCTTAGACAATTCTTCTCAAAGAGTTACCCTTAACAACTAAATCGTCACCCGCGATTTATCAAATTCCATAATTCCGAGCACTAGCACTAACTCAATCCCTCACATTGGGAAAACTCAACCAATCTCGTATCGAGATATAAATTCCTTAGCATACCCTTACCGAGTACGACGCTATAAACAACCAAGTCTCAACCTAAGGTCAACAACCCGAAACGATGAAGACCGAACCAAACGAATCCTGACGGATAATACCAATCACTAAACATCCCTTGTAGTGCGCAATACGACCAATACGCAACTATCGTAACATCATAAGCAACTGCTAAAACCAAAAGCGCCCAAAACGACTATGCCAACGCTAATCCTAAGGTGTACAAAATCGACTATTGTGACACCCGTAACAACATGTGTGCGAAACACGGCTATCACATCACTAATCATGCAACATGGTCCTCACGACCCCACCATCGGTGTATAAAACAACCGATAGATCACTCAACACCAGATGAAGTCAGCGGACCCCGTCAACGGTCATGTTTCACCGATATATCACTACTTCCATGATGAATTCAGCGGACCCCGAAGGTCATGCTTCACCAATCAACAATACCATGATGAAGTCAGCGGACCCCGAAGGTCATGCTTCACCAATCAACAATACCATGATGAAGTCAACGGACCCCGAAGGTCATGCTTCACCAATCAATGCCCTTTTGGCCTCGAACAACGAGTTGCGTAACATCGCGCTCTGCTACGCCATAGTGAATCCTAACGGATACCACTAACCATTCACACACTCGAGCAAGAACCACCTATATCAAACATAGGCACAAAACAATAATTCTCTAGAAGAGAATCCGACACACACCTCCCTTAACCGAAGGATTTCACCTTGCTCACCAAACACGTCCATTATCTCTCAACGAGATTTACCATATTACCACCTCGGTGATAATTCAAATCCAAACCATAAGTACAATTTATCCGAAATTGTAATCTACCACAAATCGACCAAAACCAGGTCTACAACATTTTCCGGATCTACCAAAAGCATCATCCGAAATCTCACACTAAAACTTCCTCGTGCGGGAGTGTAACTCCCCCACTTGGAACTACGTCCCATATCCACAACTCGTACAACCGTAAAATGCTACCAAAGGTAGACTTTACAAACGATTGGGCTCACACGACCCATCACCCTATCTTGCTCCAGCCTTGAGCACACGAAGGATTTCAATCAATCCTTAAACACTTCGAACAAAAAGTGTACCACGATTACACAAACCACACCCTCGCAATCATCCAATTGCTCTAGTTTGTCAATTTCCACCTAGTCACTCATGTACCTAAGGGTTTCACTCCGGCACCCTAAGTACAATGTAACCACAGCACAATCGGAGTCGAACACCACGCTAGTAGGTATGATAGAGGCACCTAATGTTGCGTCGTGCAGACTCTTTTAGCAACATACATCGAGATCAACACTCGATTTCTCGGGAATCATCCCACCCGTCGAACCTCATGGTTCATCAACTTCAACACAAAAGCGAACATGCACTTAACAACCGAACACCAAAACCCATTTCCATGGTTTGGTAGAAACATTTCCCAAATACTAAGGAATGCTTTGTTGCACCAAGTCTTACGCCCTTCGCCCGACAATCAAACGTCACCATATGGTACTTCCATTCAGAACGTCACCCATATCAATAACATGCACAAACAATGCATCTAATAAACTCAAACTCAACGGCGCATAATAAATAATCAAAGGACATATTTATTAAAATGAAACGTACCTTAACGTCTCCTTGCCGCACCCGTCCCTGCTAACTCGGGACATTCCGACTTACGACGTCCTTCTTCTTGGCAAATGAAGCACACCATGCCATCACCCTTTGGCACCGAACATTCCCAAGACTTGTGACCCCTCATGCCACAGTTGTAACATCTAGACGCGCTAGAATCCGATATACTCGTCCGCGTACCACCCGTGCTCACACTCGGACCCTTAGTCCTCTTACTTGGAGCACCATAAGAAACAACCCTTCTCTCACTTGAAGGTTCACTCATCTTCGATCATGAATACGACTTGAAACCTCTAGCCAAGTTGAATAATTCCGCAAACGATTTCGCTTGACCCCGGCTAATCTTATTCTTCAAGTCATCATTCAAAATTCGATAGAAATCTCGCATCAACAAATTATCATACCCCAAATACTCCGGGCAAAACGAGCCTTCGCCATAAAGGTTGTCTTGAGAGTATTCAAATCCATAGAACCCTGTTTCAAATTTCGCAACTCATTACGCATTTCTGACAAATCGGCTGAAGTCCGGAACTCCTCGAAGAATTCCTTCTTAAACCCGTCCCACGATAACGCCATAAACGGTTCACCACCGACAAGATCAATCCTACCATCCAACCAATCCTTGGCCCTACCCCGCAACAAACTAGTAGCGAGTCTCGTCTTCTTCTCAGGAGGGCATTCAATAGTACGAAAACACCCTTCGACATCCGAGATCCAATTTGTGCTTACCAAAGGATCCGGTTTCCCGTCATACATCGGGGGTTTAGCCCTCATGAAGCTCTTAAGACAACGCTCCATTTCACTACTACCCCGAAATTCGGAATACTTCCTATCCATTTCTTCTCGAAACGCACTCATTTGCTCCGCAACGGCGGCCGCAACTCTAGAGTTAAACTCCTCATCATTCGTCTCGATCTCGTTTCGCGTCGTCATTCTAAAGAATGCAAAACGATTAGTCCACGAACGTATAAGACAACACGCATAACACCGCCCCATCTTGCTCAACACTCGTCGTACATCACTTGTTAGACACGATTTGCACCCGTAATAAGGTTTGAAAGTCCTTATTACTCACACACGTCGTCTCAACTCATTAGTACAACGACCGCCTCGCTCGATGATATAACCAACACAACGACAATTCCACGCGACATAAACACACGCAAGGGAATAGCATCACAACACAAGCCAAAAATCCTAGTTAGTCCACCTACAAACAAGGCACTAACTATAACCCGTTCCGACCCGTTCACCTACAAGTCCCGCAACAAATAAGCACACACAAAAGTCTAAGTCTAGGAACCTATCTCAAGTCGCCTAAATCCTTTAGACCATGCTCTGATACCACTTGTAACAACCCAACCCGTATTAAAATCGGCCCATAAATTTTTTTCCTTTTAATACGCGTTAAATAATACTTTAGGTCCCATTACACAATTTCCAAAACATATTTGTCACCAAAGTAAGTTCAACGAACTTAAAACATACACTAATAGTTTAAACTCCCTAATGCAATGGTTCATTAATTAAGTCGTAAATCGGTTATAATCATTATGACCCGACTAGTTACGTTTACACAAAACCGAGCATGGTGGTTGGGGATATGCTACCCAATCCTAATAAATCCAAAAGCACATCTTTTAAAGCAAACTACGCAAGTCCACTAGTTCCCACGCTTACCCGAGCCACCGCCTCCATGCCAATCTATAAAAATGTAAACAACGAGAGGGTAAGCTAACGCTTAGTGAGTGAGAATATACTACATACATATATATATGCATAAAATGGACACGCCACAATAATAATCAAATAGCGCATACCGAAGCATCCAAGTATAAGGCAAGCTAAACCTAGCATACCGTACGTTCACTAAGCACAAGCTAACAACGCCAACAATATAGTAAGCTCGCAAACAACGTTGTGAACAATGTCAATAAGCTACAACCAGAAGGTTAGCTACATCACATCAATACAACATTATACGTATACAATATATAACAACGCGTAAAACACCCAAGGTTAACCATAACGCTATGGTGCTACCGGCTCGTGGTTCACACCATACGCATTTGAGTCATACTTTTTTATAGTGCTACCGGCTCATGGTTCACACTCGATGCTACCGGCACGTGGTTCACATCAATTATTTTATAGTGCTACCGGCACGTGGTTCACACTCGATGCTACCGGCACGTGGTTCACATCAATTATTTTATAGTGCTACCAGCTCGTGGTTCACACTCGATGCTACCGGCACATGGTTCACATCCTATCACACACAAACACATTATGGCACTACCAGCTCGATGGTTCATACCATAACATTCACAAATAAATACGCCATATACACATACGTATAATTATTCCACTCACAATATTAACCCTTCGCCATTGGGGTTTATATTCCACATCACACGCCCATGTGATAACGTACACACAAAGTGTGTACCTCGCCAACGTGGTCAACCAAAACGCACAACCGTGCCAATTGGACCTATACACAAGTCCAACAATTCCACCTATACGAGAAGTGAGCTCTATAACCGAGAACCCCTTCACCCGACCCGCACCCATCCTACACATTCATATACATATAGAATATTAACACTCACCTTGTCTCCTTGAAGAATGCTTCCACGAATCCGCAACTCGTCAATGGAAAGTACCTATTCCATTATCACAAATTCAACAACACACTTAGATTGGATTTACAAACCAACCCAATTTGACACTTAGTGCAAATTCGACCCAAATGCACTTCCAAGTACAAACCGCGCCCAAACTAACCAATAATCACTAACACAAGTGATAATGGCCCTAATATGCCAATTAAACTCGAACACAAGTGTTAAACACTTATCGTTCTCAAAATCGCCCATAAACCCTAATTTTGACCCATAAGGTCAAAATCTCACCATTTACAAGTTTTGACACCAAAACATACTCGGTTTTATACTTCAACTTAATCCATTTTAAGTTTACAAACCTCATTAAATCGACATTCGGGTTATAATCCTCAACAAACCCTAATTTCGACTCGAGTCAAAATTAGTCAACCACAAGAACCCTAAAAGTCTCCAAAACATCAATAATCACTAATACTAGTGATTATACACCATCCTCAAGTCTTAAACATGGTTAAATCATTAATCAACCCAAAACTCGTCTCTAAAACTTACAAACCCGAATCTTGGTGTTAATCTCCAATTAACAACTAAATGGGTTCCATCTATGAATCATACAATCAAAAGCCCCAAATTTGAATGATGAACACGAAAATGAAATTCGGAGTTAGAGCTTACCACTAGTATCACCGTGTAGCTAAGAACGAGGAGAACGAACTTGTCAACTACGCCAAAGATCACAACCCGCTTCTTCCTTTCCAAAATCCCACTTGAATCACTTGGGGTATTTGAGTTTCTTGGGAGAAAATGAAAGAAAAAGGAAAAGAAAATAAGAAATGAAATGAATGGATGAGGTTAAATCCTCAAATCTAGCTCAAACGTGAAAAGACCAAATTGCCCTTGAACTTCATTTGAAATTACAAGAATCTGGTGCCAGTTCGTGCAGTATGTCGCGCCGCGGCATTAATGATCGCGCCGCGACCTTTGCCTGAGTCTGGTACCTTCTTTACCACATTTTCTGATCTGAATTCTAGTTGATTGCCGCGCCGCGGCCTCATTTGTCGCGCCGCGACACACGGCGTGATCTGAGTCATTTTCTTGCATACAAGACCTCAACATCCGAACATGTCCCGAACCCTTCATACGCCTATCGTACATACACAATACACCTATAAGTCATGTACGGGGAAAATGGGGTGTTACAACAGTCTTACATTAACTTTACTGCATCTGATTCATTACAAAATATCATTATAAAAAAAGCCATCTACAAATGTTGTTTGCATCAGTTTCACAACATACATCTGATTCACAAAATAGCAATACAAACAGCCATACTAGTTGATGCTTATAATATCATTAAAAAGCCTTGGTTTTAGCTCTTGCATACTTATTTACACTCACCTTCAAAGAATATTTCATCATCATGATATCTTGCATTTGTCTAATTTAAATTTTTGGATTATCTCTAATATTATCTGCTAACTTACCAACAATCCAATGATTTATCACTAGTGATCACAAATCGTAATCTCTTGAGAAACTGTTTGAAATGTGTCTTCTTCTCCTTTCTTTGATGCCCATAATCTAAAACCACATTCAAACTGACTTTGTGTAATAGGAGTTTTCCTTTTATGAGGAAACCGTATACCACATTTCACTAAAAGATGGTACTTTTTACTTTCTTCAAAATATAACTTATAACCATTAGCTACTGCAAAGTTAATGATACAGGTTTTTAGTTCAAGACCATTTGCAAACCTCTCTCCTTTACGTGGCTGCATTGCCCTCCAGAAAAATTGGATCATGGATTGGTTGTTTCTTATTCATCTCCTCATCCCCCCTTGCAGCTTCCTCATCCAACTCAACATATTATATGTATCTTTGACATTTTTAAAGGAACGAGGATCGAAATTTATCAGGAAAGCACCAAAGTCGCCGGATACATCTTCATAAACCGACGGCTATATGAGGAAACATGGACTTCAAGTTGCTTGGTGATCAAGAAAAACGCGATTCTGATTATTATAGATTACTATAGCCGCCGACTATGTCTATTATAGCCGCCGGCTATGATGCGGACTCACATCAATTATAAACAGAGGCAAATTCTCCAGTTTTAAGAGGCAGTTTTAACTTACAGGTTTAGTTGGTAGATCACGAATTTAGTTTTCAATTTCATAGTTTGTGACAACCCGGAAATTTTTGACCAAATTTAAACTTAATCTTTGTATGATTAACATTTCTGACACGATAAGCAAAGTCTGTAAAACTGAATCTCAAAATTTTTGAACTACTTTTATATATTTAAATACCCTTCGGTTGTTTTCGACGATTCGCGAACAATTATATGTAAATAGATACATATATACTATAACTTGAAAATGTAACGATGTATTAATTGTTTGATACCGTACATTAAACTTATTGGTTTAAATATCTATTTGAATATATATGATAAGTTGAAATATTTATTATTAAAATTAATTATAAATAACTTCCAATGTGTATTTAAAAACTGATTTATGTATATTAAAAAGATATATACATATATATAATTTCAAGTTATTTAGTAAACGATAGTAACATTCATTTATTGATTCGATTGATATTTAGATAAGTTAACTAAAGCGTTTAAGATGAACCAGTAAAACACTAATTTGCTACAGTATTTTCAAATTGCTACAGTACCCAAAATGCTACATTGTCTTCGAAAATCACTATTTGCTACAGTGAAATTGACTTTGCTACAGTGAATTGCTACAGTAACTATGCTACAGTAAAACACTATTTCAAAATAAATAAATAAATAAATAAATATATATATATATATATATATATATATATATATATATATATATATATATATATATATATATATATATATATATATATATATATATATATATATATATATATATATATATATATATATATATATATGTATATGTATATACTACGAGACGATGATTTATAGAAGCAAATAACCAAAACACTTAATTGATTAAAGCTACACTTAGAGTGACATAGTTATCAATGATTAAGTTTATATTTTGACAAAGGTACGAGTCACGAAACGAAAAGTACTAGTTTTCTCAGCGTACGAAAGGGCGTTCGAAAAACAGAGCCGTGACATAAGTCGAGTGACAACGTACGACTTATCGGAACAAAAATTACAAGTCAACTATGCATGTGAATTTAATATAATATATAATTAATTATATAAATTAAATATATTATATTTATAATTAAAAAATATGTCGACAAACTAGAAGTTAAAAGATCATGATCTGGAAATCCATCCCATGCGATCGCATGGGAAATGGTCTTGGAGGCCATGCGATCACATGGCAGTCCTGGACAGGCCACACCTATAAAAGCTCGAGATATCTGCCTTTGTTTTGATTTAAAATTACTCCGTAAGTAATTATTTATTTATTATTATTATTATAATTATTATTATTGTTATTATTATTATTATTATTATTATTATTATTATTATTATTATTATTATTATTATTAAGATTAATATTATTATTAATCTTAATATTATTAGTAGTAATATTATTAATTAGTATTATACATAAAATACTACGACGAGGTCATGAGCGTATCACTTTCAAAATAGTTTTATGAGCGGGATAAAGCTAAGGAAATTATGGGTTATTGCCAAAGAGGTTATGGGTAATGTTCGGGGGTATATTTATGAATCAAATCTAGTGTTTATCATCTCCGTTACGTCTACGTACCTTCCTACAATATTAAATCACAATATTGATATGTAAGCATTTATATCTTATCTATTATATATTAATAGTGTATCCATGTCTAGTGCTCGAATATATATTTATACATACTTGTATACTAAATTTCGACGTTAAACAGTTTATAATGAATCACGAATTAAATACATATATTACTGGTAAAAGGTATATGATATACATGTTTTCGGAAAGCTGGCGAAAAATCAATAACTTTTCATTTAGATATCGAATAAATTCGATGAACGGATTAAAAGATATGATCAACTGAATTATGATTGACGTTAATTGAAATTGCTTTTGAATATGCAATTAAGATTTAAACAACTTGTTTAAAAGATTGATAAATTGGATTTTTGAATATTACCAACCGAGTAAATGAATCCTTATATAAGGTACATCTCGTTTTGTTAAACAACTGTCAAAATTGAGTTTTTGAAACAACTTTGGATAACTTTTGTATGTCGATCTCGAGCATTAGGATTGTGATACACTATGACCTGACCTAGCTTGATAGACATTTATTGACCAACATATGTTCTCTAGGTTGAGATCTACGATTATTTGGTAATCCGAGTTTCGATCACATTTTAGTGAACGACTTTATATGCTGCTAAGGTGAGTTTTATTGATCCCTTTTTAATTGCTTTTGTAATATATATATTTGGGCTGAGAATACATGCACTTTATTTTAAACACAATGGATACAAGTACATACTAAATTCTACACTGAGTTTGAACCGAAAATCCCTTAGCTTTGGTAACTAGTAACTGCCAGTTATAAGAACTGGTGGGTGCGAGTAGTAGTATATGGATCCATAGGGCTTGATATCCCCGTCCGAGCTAGAGCACTAGCCTTTTAACGAACGTATGCTATTTGAGAAGCGTACACGTTGGTTTGCGTGTATTATTAAGATGATTATACAAAGGGTATAAATTCTATATACGTTAAGTTTAGTTACCAGGGTGCTCAATTTCGTAGAATATTTTGATAAACGTTTCTGGATTGAACAACTGAAATCTTGTGATCCACCTTTATATACAGATTATGCGCAACATTAAAACTATGAACTCACCAATCTTTGTGTTGACACTTTTAAGCATGTTTATTCTCAGGTTTCTAGAAGTCTTCCGCTGTTTGCTTATATGTGATACAAGATATGTGCATGGAGTCATACATGCTTTATTCAAGAAAACTTTGCATTCACAAAATCATCACCGTGTATCTTATTTTGACTTCATTGTCAACGGATGTATTATGGTAAACTATTATTTATGGTGATTGTCTATATGTAGAATGAAGGTATTTCGTATGCCCGAGTAACATATTAAATTAATTCGGCTAATATGTTATGATCCAAGTCGGGTCATACCCAATAACAAGCTTACCGACACCTTATACGTATTTAATCTTAACGATTGGATCATTGAATAAATACGCGACACTTGGACTTTAGAAAATCGGTTTTCTAAAATATTATCACTTGAGATAAATTATCTGGATAATTTATATTTAATTATTTATAGGTTTAAATAATTATGTTGTGTTATACTTTATAAATTGGTTTATAAAGTACAAGTAACTTAAATAAAACTTAGGCTTTTATAAAAGTTTATATAAATTGCAACAAGTTTTATATAAATAACAACATTGTTATTTAAATGGAAGAGATGGGCAGATTTTGGGACTCCAAGAAGTCCCACCCATGCTTGCCTTTTGCTACTTCCTATATACACAACTCCTTATGTGCATGTCTACCCTTGAACCAATGTATTGACTCATTTCTCTCAAGTAAAAACTGCACATTCAAAGCTTGTAAAACTGCACAAAAACCTGGCTGCTGTTGCTGTTTGGGTCGTGGCCATTAAGGACTCAAAAGGGGGTTCTAAAGTTGTTTATGCAAGCTTATTTCAAGTGTCATTCAAAGCGTAACTATAGTGAAAGGTGTTGGGTTAATTGCTTGGGGTATAACACACTTGAGGCTTCAAGTTAGAAGCTCATTTTGCATCATCTTTATCAACATTTCTGCTGTCCAATTCAGCTCATTTCTCACTCTTTGAGGAGGTATAAACTTCTTCTTTTACTTGTTTTATATGTAAGCATGATTTCATGACTTGATATTAACATGGAATTTAACAAAATGGCCTTTCAAACCTACTTGTTCTATTAATGCTTCCGCTCGTATTAACTATCTTAAAAATTGGTTTTATGATTGTGTAATCTTCATGAATATATTGTTTTGAAACTTGTTAAATTCCATCAATGGTATCTAGAGCTGAAGTCTATGGATTATGCTTCTTATATAGTCTTTAAACCCACTATATTTGCATTCCATGTACATGCATGAATATGGAATGTAAAAATGTTCGGGTTTGGGTGGGTTTGTGAGTTTGGCTGAATTTGAAAGAGTTTCCAAGAGGGTTTGGAACTTGCAAATTGGTCATATTTGTTGTATGTAGTGTTCACAATCAATGCCTTGACCTTTCGATTGAATGCATGTGTGTTTGAATGATTTGTATTTATTCATTTGGTATGTAATAATTAATTCATTCATTTGGTTATAATATTCATTAATTTTGGTTGTGTAATTTATTTTATATTTCGTATGTAAAATAGATTAGGTTGTATTTTCATTTTTTAGAAAAATGTATTAGGATATATTTTTTGTAAAAATGAAGATGAAAAGATGGAGTCAAAGGAAGAACACAAGAAGAATCTACTTGGATGCAAGATTAAGTGAGAGTGGTAAAATCTCCTACTTTGTGTTATGACCCATTACCCGGTGGCATTTTGTTTTCGGCTAAACAAAATGCTTACCAAAAGGCTTGATTGTGAACATAATTGTTTTGCATGCTTGGTTGTGTTGTTTGATTATATTTTGTATGTTTGATTACTACAAGTTATCACACATGTTAACAACAAGCTAAACTACATTTAATTGGTTAAATTAAAAATAGTTAACAACATGCAAAACGACAAATTTAATTGGTTAAATTAAAAGTGGCCAAAGACCTTAATAAATGGTTATTAAGAAAATGATCACATATAAAAGGGTTTATATCAAAGTAGTGATATTGGCATTGTTACATGACATGAAAATGGATTTCAAATGAACCATACACTAAATGCATGTTGGTGTATGGTATAAAAGTTTTCTCAAACTAGAAATAATGAAAACTTAAAATCCCTTTAACAAACAAGGTAAACAAGTTAAACGCCATCATTTTGTGTGACACTTAGACATATTAGGAACTCATGATGGGATAAAGGTCACCTAACCATCATGAACAAACTAATATGATTAAGGTGAAATTCGCATGCTTGTGGGATAAAGGTCACCTAACCACTTGCAAGTTAAGTTTACACGTTTACATAAGTAGGACGACTTGATTTGGAAATCATGAACTTAGGGTCACCGAAGCATGATGAACAAATAGGCGTTGATGGGATAAATATGCCATGCAAAAGGATTGCATGATCCCATAACTTAGAAGTTGCAAAAGGATTGCAATTGTCATATAATGACTACCTAGCTAAATCAAATGACGGGATAAAGGTCACCTAATCGAAATTTGGTTTACCGTTGGATTCTAAAATTTAATAAATATCAATTGGATTTAAAAGGGTATTGATTGTTAAATTAAAATTGATACTTAAACAACTTTGTTAAATTTTGTAGATGGCCGCCAATAACAATAACATTCCAAACGCACCAATAAACTTTAACAACCTATCGTTGAGGTCAATCCTCGAAAAGGGAAAACTCAACCATACGAACTTCATGGATTGGTTCCGCAATCTAAGAATTGTCCTCAAATTAGAGGATAGGGCGTATGTGTTGGAAGACCCCATTCTCGATCAACCGGACGAGGATGATACGGAAGGCATGGCTTATTGGGAGAAATATTGCACTGATTCGGTGCAAGTTTCTTGCCTCATGCTTGGGACTATGATACCCGAACTCCAAAAGGATTTTGAGCATCATAGTACATATGACATGATCACACAGTTGAAGGAGATGTTCCTTCAACAAGCTCGTGTCGAGCGCTTCGAAACGGTTCGAGCGCTTCATGCATGTCGGATGGACGACTCCCAATCCGTTTCATCTTATGTCCTTAAGATGAAAACCCTAATTGATCGAGCGAACCGTCTAAACTGCAACGTGTCTAATGAATTAGCCACAGACCTTATCCTTAACTCCTTGTCAAAGAGGTTTGACACATTTGTAATGAATTACAATATGAATGGATGGGATAAGAGCATTGGCGAATTACACGCCATGCTTAAGACAGCCGAAGCGAGTATGGGTAAAAGGGCTTCACCCATGTTTATGATCAATGAAGGCGGGTCCAAAGGCAATAACACTTCTAAGCCAAAGGCGGCTAAGAGGAAGGGACCCGCCTACCAAGGCAAGGGCAAGGGAAAGGGGAAGATGGCTACCCCAACCAACAACAACAAAAAGCAAAAGGTTGCTGGAAAGGCTAACCCCAAGGAAGATCCGTGCTTCAGTTGCGATGAAATGGGTCACTGGAAATGAAACTGCTCGGTCTACCTTAAGGAGTTGAAGGAAAAGAGGGATGCAGGGCAAACCTCAGGTAATGTATATATGGTATACATTGAGCTTAGTATTACTTCTTCTAATACATGGGTATTAGACACATGATGTGGAACTCATATTTGCAATTCATTGCAGGGGTTCAAAAGAAGTGATCAAGAAGCGGGAACAACAAGTCTCTTCATGGGAAATGGAGCAAGGGTGCAAGTGAAAGCTCAAGGAGACTTTGTTTTAAAGCTACCAAGTGGTTTGGAGCTTATTTTGAAAAATGTTTTGTATGCACCCGATTTATCACGAAACATAATTTCTGTATCCCTTTTGAAACAATGTGGTTTTAATCTTAATTTCATTAATGATGATATCCATGTTTCTTTAAATAATGTGTTCTATTTTAAAGCTTCACCTTCGAATGGTATTTATGAATTGGTTCATGATGACACAGCATACAATAGCTCAATATACCATGCAAACACCAAGAAACTCAAAAAGGATTTGAGTGATTCCTACTTATGGCATTGTCGCCTTGGTCACATAAACAAGAACCGAATGCATACGCTTCAAAAGAATGGACTTTTGAAATCAAATGAACTAGACTCGTTTGATGTATGTGAGTCTTGTTTACAAGGCAAAATGACTAAAGCACCTTTCAAAGGGACCTATGAAAGGGCTAAGGACTTATTGGGATTAATACATTCGGATGTATGTGGACCCTTTAAGCCCATAACTAGGAATGGTGAAAGATACTTCGTTACTTTCATTAATGACTTCAGTCATTTCGGATATGTCTACTTGTTAAGACATAAGGACGAAACTTTTGAAGCATTCAAAGAGTATCAAAACGAAGTACAAAATCAACTCAATAGGACAATCAAGGTACTTCGTACCGATAGAGGAGGTGAATACCTAAGCGATGCTTTCCAAGATCATCTTAAAGGCTGTGGAATTATCTCGCAACTCACTCCTCCTGGAACACCCCAACTTAATGGAGTTTCCAAAAGGAGGAACCGAACCCTAATGGATATGGTTTGATCTATGATGGCTAGAAGCTCGTTACCTCTGTCATTTTGGGGTTATTGTCTATACTTCGCGGCTCGTATTCTAAATATGGCCCCAACCAAGAAAGTGGAACGAACACCTCATGAGATGTGGTTTGGAAAACCTCCATCTCTATCATACTTAAAGGTATGGGGATGTGAAGCTTACCCTAAGCGTTACGTCCCTAATAAGTTGAATGCTCGATCCACGAAGTGTATCTTCATAGGATATCCCAAGGATAATATGGGATATTATTTCTATGATCCTTCCGAGCAGAATGTATTTGTTGCTCGGAAGGCTGAATTCCTTGAAACTAAGTTCCTAATGAAGGTGATAGTGAAAGGAAGATAGATCTTGAGGAGGTTCGAGATCAAGTAGATGATACACAATTGGTTGATACTAGCACTCATCATGAAAATGTTGAAAGTGATCAAATGGATGATCAAAATACACAAGACGTTCGCAAATCTGGTAGGATTAGTAATCCTCCTGAGAGATATGGGTTTCTCATGGATGGTTGCTATGTGGTTGATTTGGATGAACCAACAAACTACCAAGATGCTTTATCAAGGATTGATAAAGATAAATGGCAGGAAGCCATGAACGCCGAGATGCAATCCATGTATGACAATCAAGTTTGGGAACTGGTTGTACAACCTACTGGCTCAAGGCTAGTTGATTGTAAGTGGCTTTTCAAAATGAAAACCGACATACATGGAAACTTGGATACATATAAAGCTAGACTTATAGCAAAAGGTTTCACTCAAACTCAAGGGGTTGACTATGATGAAACTTTTTCGCCTGTGGAAATGCTAAAGTCTATTAGGATATTATTTGCCATTGCTGCTCATTATGAAATATGGCAAATGGATGTCAAAACCGCTTTCCTAAATGGATATCTTGTGGAATATGTCTATATGGTTCAGCCTGAAGTTTTTGTTGATCCGAAATATCCTAAAAAGGTATGCAAGTTAAAGAAGTCAATCTACGGATTGAAACAAGCATCTAGAATGTGGAATCATCGTTTTAATGAGGAAGCCGAGAAATTTGGCTTCATTAAAAATGGTGATGAAGCTTGTGTATATAAGAAAGCTAGTGGGAGCACTATCATGTTCCTTGTACTATATGTGGATGATATATTGTTATTTGGAAATGATGTTTCGACAATGCAAGGAGTTAAAACTTGGCTAAGTAAATGCTTCTCCATTAAGGATCTTGGAGAAGCACAATACGTTTTGGGGATTGGGATCTACAGGAATAGATCCAAGAAACTGATAGGTTTGAATCAAAGTGCATACATTGAAAAAGTCTTGGAAAGGTTCAAGATGGAGAACTCTAAGAGTGGTTTGGTACCTATTCAAAGAGGAACGCCTCTCAGTTCATCTCAGTGCCCTACCACGAAAGATGAATAAGAGAGAATGAAGAGAGTCCCTTATGCATCTTCTATTGGGTCAATCATGTATGCAATGATATGCACTAGACCGGATGTGTCATGCGCTCTTATCCTGACAAGTAGATACCAGAATAACCCAGGCAATAGTCATTGGATTGCTGTCAAAAGTATATTGAAATACCTTAGGAGGACTAAGGATATGTTTCTAATATATGGGTCTGGTGAGGAGGAACTCGCTGTAAAAGGTTACGTGGACGCGAGTTTCTAAACTGATCGCGATGATTCTCGATCACAGTCCGGTTATGTTTTCATGTTAAATGGTGGTGCGGTCTCTTGGAAGAGTTCAAAACAGGATGTTGTTGCATTATCCACTACAGAGTCGGAGTACATCGCCGCATCATTGGCAGCTCAGGAAGCTGCATGAATGAAGAAATTCATCGACGACTTAGGAGTAGTCCCTTCCATTTAGGACCCTCTTGAGATCTTTTGTGACAACGAGGGTGCAATTGCTCAAATCAAGGAACCTCGTGCTCACCAAAAGACACGTCACATTGAGCAGAGATTCAACTACATAAGGGATGAAGTTGAAAAGGGAAAGATATGTATTCGCAAAGTTCACACAGATCTTAATATAGCGGATCCTCTCACGAAGCTCTTACATGGAGCAAAACATGCAGGACATGTTTATGCATTAAGGCTTCGATATTCTAGTGATTGGTCATGATCTGTTTTAAGTATTGTAACGGAACGAAATTGTCCAAACTCATTAATATAATTATGGTATTAATTTATTTTGAGTCATGTTCCTATTTTGAATATTTTATCTATGAATAAGTAATTATTCTAAATTCCGTAGTCGATTACATTTGTGGGAACGAGTGTGAGGTTTAGACTATTATGAACTTGGATTGGTATACATTCAGGTTGAATGTGGGGCAAGGTTGCTACCAAGGTTCATAGATATTTGTGGGATATAAATATCGGAAGACCCGCTCTCAAGACTTACTGAATGGAGCCTTTGTGGTTGATCACATGTAATCTTGAGTAAAGGCGAATATCATTGTATCCTCTGACCTGAGATACATATTGGGTTCAGATATTTACCAAGTATTGTGCCTTGATTCTTTCCTTCGCTATTCTGAAATATGGTAGTTCATAAGGAAGAGCTCAGGTACAATGCAAGGTACATATTTAGGACGTATGTAGTCAAGATGGAATTTGTCCCTCTTATTCGTTGAGAGTCAGATGTCTAAGGCCTGATAAAGTTAAATCTAAAAGAGAGTGATCACTCTGTGTCTCTTGGATTTAACATGACATCTAGGACGAAAGGAAATAATGAAAGATTCACCTATTCATATTCGAGATGGGAACTCGATAGGGATGATGTTATTGAATGGCACAAAGTCATAACATATTGGGGGTGATGGACGGTCGTTAGGTGGTATTCGTCACTTGCATTAATTTCTTATGTTCTCGTGCAAGTGGGAGATTGAAGGTATTTCGTATGCCCGAGTAACATATTAAATTAATGCAGCTAATATGTTATGATCCAAGTTGGGTCATACCCAATAACAAGCTTACCGACACCTTATACGTATTTAATCTTAACGATTGGATCATTGAATAAATACGCGACACTTGGACTTTAGAAAATCGGTTTTCTAAAATATTATCACTTGAGATAAATTATTTGGATAATTTATATTTAATTATTTATAGGTTTAAATAATTATGTTGTGTTATACTTTATAAATTGGTTTATAAAGTAGAAGTAACTTAAATAAAACTTAGGCTTTTATAAAAGTTTATATAAATTGCAACAAGTTTTATATAAATAACAACATTGTTATTTAAATGGAAGAGATGGGCAAATTTTGGGACTCCAAGAAGTCCCACCCATGCTTGCCTTTTGCTACTTCCTATATACACAACTCCTTATGTGCATGTCTACCCTTGAACCAATGTATTGACTCATTTCTCTCAAGTAAAAACTGCACATTCAAAGCTTGTAAAACTGCACAAAAACCTGGTTGCTGTTGCTGTTTGGGCCGTGGCCATTAGGGACTCAAAAGGGGATTCTAAAGTTGTTTATGCAAGCTTATTTCAAGTGTCATTCAAAGCCTAACTATAGTGAAAGGTGTTGGGTTAATTGCTTGGGGTATAACACACTTGAGGCTTCAAGTTAGAAGCTCATTTTGCATCATCTTTATCAACATTTATGCTGTCCAATTCAGCTCATTTCTCACTCTTTGAGGAGGTATAAACTTCTTCTTTTACTTGTTTTATATGTAAGCATGATTTCATGACTTGATATTAACATGGAATTTAACAAAATGGCCTTTCAAACCTACTTGTTCTATTAATGCTTCCGCTCGTATTAACTATCTTAAAAATTGGTTTTATGATTGTGTAATCTTCATGAATATGTTGTTTTGAAACTTGTTAAATTCCATCATAGAAATCATCAAACGTTGAAAACCTTAGAAATTGATATTTATTTATTGTGTACCTTTTGAAAAGAATGCAATGTTTACAAAACGTATCATATAGAGGTCAAATACCTCGCAATGAAATCAATGAATGACGTGTTCGTCCATATGGATTTGGAGCGATCGTCACAGTTGGTATCAGAGCGTTGGTCCTAGCGAACCAAGTCTTGCATGAGTGTGTCTAACTGATAGTTGTTAAGATGCATTAGTAAGTCTGGACTTCGACCGTGTCTGCATGTTAAAAGTTTTGCTTATCATTTCTTGTCGGAAATTACATGCTTATCATTCTTAAAGTCTAGACACGTTTTTCTGCATTTATTGCATAAATAGTGTATAGACAAAAATTCATATCTTAGCGTATCTGTTACTGTAAACTTTTCCTGACATCTTCCGAAAATTTCTCCGTAAT
This sequence comes from Rutidosis leptorrhynchoides, assembly GCF_046630445.1. NCBI lineage: Eukaryota > Viridiplantae > Streptophyta > Magnoliopsida > Asterales > Asteraceae > Rutidosis > Rutidosis leptorrhynchoides. The sequence continues at coordinate 148,451,130 of NC_092337.1, forward strand.
TTACGGGATTTTGGTATTATATATACATATGTAAATTATGTATTGAAGAGTACTAATCTAAATTCTATAATCTATCTTATATCAAAAATCAATTCCCTGATTATATAAGATGAATCACGTATCTAGTTCAAATTCCTTAAACTCCGACAGCTATTCTGATATGGATATTCACCTGAACTCCGAAGGCAGTGTAACCGGAATGGATCAACCAATTAGCCATCACCTACTCTGGATGAATTGGGGATGGGTTCGTAGCCTACTTAATCATTGGAGAGAAGAAGAAGGCGATCCCTTCCATCCATCACATTGCCCTCTTGGCGAAGAACCTGAAGCACTTATCGGCGAACCTGTTCGTAATACCATTTTCTCTCTCATCTCCAGAATATCTCGTCATGATCATATACTCTCTCAAATTCTGGATCTTATTCATCCGCTCGTCCGAACCGCCAATCATCCCGGTGTAGTAGAAGAAGTCAACGAGCTTCGCGCTCGGGTAGTGGCTTTGGAGAATATGGTGCAAAGGTTACAAACACCAGCAGAATCACCGGCATCAACAGTACCACCGACAACAACACCAACAGTACCATTACCACCACCAACAACATCCGCACCGCAAGCCTCAACATCACAATATGTACCTTGAATATCAACGTCATACGCATCGTACTTACCAAGAAATACCAGCAACAATAACCGATGAAGTATTAACTCATTTCCCCTGAAGAAATTTTATGTATATTTAATATATATAAATTTTGAAATCAAAATAAATCTTTTCGTACTAAGCTATTACGTGTAAATATTAACTGGTAGGTACTACTTGGTTAGTTCATATTACTAATATGCTATGAGGTACATCCTTCGTTAATGACTTAACCATCGTTAACTACAATCTCTGTTTTCAACTCAATGAATTCCATTTCATAATAAACTAAGTATATTATTCAATTATATGGTTGATTTTATACTTTCATCTTTGATGTATTCGAAACTTTCTATAAAACATCATTCGTACCTTGCGAAGTTAGCAAGAGTTCCATGAGCACCAACATGATTCACTGAGAAAATATCAATAAAACTGAGTATTGATTACATTAGTGAAATACTCCGTTAAGATTATTAAATCTTTAATGTTTTAGAGATTATTCATTTCTAATTCAAGTCAAAAATCAAATGAGCTTAATATAATATTAACTCATCAAATCTGTATTACATCTGAAGAAAATATACATACATATATTTTCATAAAGACGGTAATAAAAATTCTTTTGTACAAAATATTACTTGTGAAATCTTTAACGGGCAGGTAATTCCCGAGAAATATATAAGTTCACAATTAATATGTTATACTGTACATTCTTCAACTTTGATTCAAAAATTATTAACTATGCTCACAACGATACACAATCGTTTTCATACAAATTTAATTACATATTCTAATATTGACGGATCAGAATCCAAGTCATAACTCTGAACCGGTGACATCATTCTTAGATCTCTACAACTTTCAAAGCTATACTTTAACTTTAAATCTGTGCAAGATCCTTTAACGTTGTTATTACCGAAAATAATCTTGCAATTCTTTTCAAGATATCAAATTTTCATCACACTTCCAACCAGTCAACTTCGACTTTTCAGATTAACCTTATTATAACCTTGACATATACGTTCTTGTTACTGGAGAACCTTTCATGTTCCACCACATTAGCAGTAAACTTACCAACAACTTCATTGATCTTTGACTTTCCAAAAAATCATTATATTTATCGAAACCCCATCATTTACTCATCTGCATCTTATAACAAGAATTGTTTTGCCAATTACTGGGAATCAGCAATTAGTATTTTGAAATCTCGCAGCATGTCTACTCCAACAGTTATATGTGTACATATAACATCTATCTCCTATACTTACGTACTTTGAATGTGAAGTTTCCGAAAAACACCTTAAACCGCGAACAAGTTATCGAAATTTTGAAAAGTACTGATGAAGCAGCAAAAACTGTAAATGACCTTAACGGTAAAAATTTTGATGATAAAGAATAGTGTGTTGGCAAAGCTCAGAAAAAGAGAAGGTTTGGAACTTGAAAACGGATTGAGTAAAGTATGAAAGAGGCTGTGAATAAATCACAAAGACTGAACTTGCCTTCAAAGAATCCAAATGATTCAGTAACTGCTGAAACCATTAGTAAGAACCTTACTTCTTATTCTAAACCTTCACAGACAGATTTTCCGCATCATCCTCTGATATTAGAAATTCTAAGATATCATCGTATCTCCCATTATAAATATCCTCCATATTTCTGAAGATATTTTTCGAAACCATTCTTATCTGAAATCATTACCTCTTCGCACTATCTGGTTACATCATAAAAGAAACTATTTTAGTTTCTAAAATCTGAAAAATTCAAAAAAATTTGATGTTTTGAAGTAATATTGGGAACTGAAGCATGAGTTAGTATAATATAATGACACTTGATCAACGTGATTATATTACAGTAAATCATGCTGAGTTTCTAACGGAACGTGATAAAGGTTCACAGATCTCACCCTCATCATGAACCATGTTACATAACTCTTTCATTCTATTTAATCTCTAAATATATCAAGAAAATACTTTTCTTGATGATTCGGTCTTTTCCAGGAATTCTGGTAATTTGACAAGTCAGATTGTGCCATTACCGTTTCTTTCTTAGAACATTAATTATGTTCATTTCGAAATTCATACCTACGAATTCTGGACCATTATTCGCTTGACTTGAAGTCGGGAAGGAAAAACAAAAGCATGGAGCTCCTAAATATAAGGGAAAATATAAAGCCTGACAACAACACATATATTACAAACCGTTTATATCAATGCGTATAGCAATATAAAGACACGGGAGAATGAAAAACACTATAACCCCAAGGTAATGGTAGAAGAAAGTAATTTCCTCTGGTGGTAGATGAAAAAAAAAGAATGACAGATATAAAAGTTAGGAGTATATCAAGAATCAGAACTGGATGAAGCATTTCACAATCTTTTGAAAGTATGAAATGAGGAAGAAGATATAGGAGTAGTGAAAATAATGAAACGAAAGAGGTCAATTTATAGCAAGATATCAGACGCAGCAATAGAGGCAGATTACGCATTTAATCAAAAAAAAAAATCCTAATTTCCGCAAATTCCAAAAAATCAAATCTTATTTAAATTATGAAGATTTTCTATTCCTTAAATTCCGGAAATCAATCGTTACTACATCAAGAGATAAGACGAATCTCTATTCTCCATTTCACTCTATTACGATAACTTCTCACATACGATTCGAGTAATCGGATTCTTTTATCCGTATTATTCAATGGTGATAAAATTCTATTTACCAACTCATATTCGTCATGAAAACATTTTTATTGTCAGCCATGACGACCTCACTCAAATTTCAGGACGAAATTTCTTTAACGGGAAGGTACTGTGACAACCCGGAAATTTTTGACCAAATTTAAACTTAATCTTTGTATGATTAACATTTTCGACACGATAAGCAAAGTCTGTAAAATTGAATCTCAAAATTTTTGAACTACTTTTATATATTTAAATACCCTTCGGTTGTTTTCGACGATTCGCGAACAATTATATGTAAATAGATACATATATACTATAACTTGAAAATGTAACGATGTATTAATTGTTTGATACCGTACATTAAACTTATTGGTTTAAATATCTATTTGAATATATATGATAAGTTGAAATATTTATTATTAAAATTAATTATAAATAACTTCCAATGTGTATTTAAAAACTGATTTATGTATATTAAAAAGATATATACATATATATAATTTCAAGTTATTTAGTATATGTATATGTATATACTACGAGACGATGATTTATAGAAGCAAATAACCAAAACACTTAATTGATTAAAGCTACACTTAAGTGACATAGTTATCAATGATTAAGTTTATATTTTGACAAAGGTACGAGTCACGAAACAAAAAGTACTAGTTTTCTCAGCGTACGAAAGGGCGTTCGAAAAACCAGAACCGGGACATAAGTCGAGTGACAATGTACGACTTATCGGAACAAAAATTACAAGTCAACTATGCATGTGAATTTAATATAATATATAATTAATTATATAAATTAAATATATTATATTTATAATTAAAAAATATGTCGACAAACTAGAAGTTAAAAGATCTTGAGCTGGAAATCCATCCCATGCGATCGCATGGGAAATGGTCTTGGAGGCCATGCGATCGCATGGCAGTCCTGGACAGGCCACACCTATAAAAGCTCGAGATATCTGCCTTTGTTTTGATTTAAAATTACTCCGTAAGTAATTATTTATTTATTTAATTATTATTATTATTATTATTATTATTATTATTATTATTATTATTATTATTATTATTATTATTATTATTATTATTATTATTATTAAGATTAATATTATTATTAATCTTAATATTATTAGTAGTAATATTATTAATTAGTATTATACATAAAATACTACGACGAGGTCATGAGCGTATCACTTTCAAAATAGTTTTATGAGTGGGATAAAGCTAAGAAAATTATGGGTTATTGCCAAAGAGGTTATGGGTAATGTTTGGGGGTATATTTATGAATCAAATCTAGTGTTTATCATCTCCGTTACGTCTACGTACCTTCCTACAATATTAAATCACAATATTGATATGTAAGCATTTATATCTTATCTATTATATATTAATAGTGTATCCATGTCTAGTGCTCGAATATATATTTATACATACTTGTATACTAAATTTTGACGTTAAACAGTTTATAATGAATCACGAATTAAATACATATATTACTGGTAAAAGGTATATGATATACATGTTTTCGGAAAGCTGGCGAAAAATCAATAACTTTTCATTTAGATATCGAATAAATTCGATGAACGGATTAAAAGATATGATCAACTGAATTATGATTGACGTTAATTGAAATTGCTTTTGAATCTGCAATTAAGATTTAAACAACTTGTTTAAAAGATTGATAAATTGGATTTTTGAATATTACCAACCGAGTAAATGAATCCTTATATAAGGTACATGTCGTTTTGTTAAACAACTGTCAAAATTGACTTTTTGAAACGACTTTGGATAACTTTTGTATGTCGATCTCGAGCATTAGGATTGTGATACACTATGACCTGACCTAGCTTGATAGACATTTATTGACCAACATATGTTCTCTAGGTTGAGATCTACGGTTATTTGGTAATCCGAGTTTCGATCACATTTTGGTGAACGAATTTATATGCTGCTAAGGTGAGTTTCATTGATCCCCTTTTAATTGCTTTTGCAATATATATTTTTGAGCTGAGAATACATGCACTTTATTTTAAACACAATGGATACAAGTACATACTAAATTCTACACTGAGTTTGAACCGAAAATCCCTTAGCTTTGGTAACTAGTAACTGCCAGTTATAAGAACTGGTGGGCGCGAGTAGTAGTATATGGATCCATAGGGCTTGATATCCCCGTCCGAGCTAGAGCACTAGCCTTTTAACGGACGTATGCTATTTGAGAAGCGTACACGTTGGTTTGCGTGTATTATTAAGATGATTATACAAAGGGTATAAATTATATATACGTTAAGTTTAGTTACCAGGGTGCTCAATTTCGTAGAATATTTTGATAAACGTTTCTGGATTGAACAACTGAAATCTTGTGATCCACCTTTATATACAGATTATGCGCAACATTAAAACTATGAACTCACCAACCTTTGTGTTGACACTTTTAAGCATGTTTATTCTCAGGTTTCTTGAAGTCTTCCGCTGTTTGCTTATATGTGATACAAGTTATGTGCATGGAGTCATACATGCTTTATTCAAGAAAACTTTGCATTCACAAAATCATCACCGTGTATCTTATTTTGACTTCATTGTCAACGGATGTATTATGGTAAACTATTATTTATGGTGATTGTCTATATGTAGAAATCATCAAACGTTGAAAACCTTAGAAATTGATATTCCTTTATTGTGTACCTTTTGAAAAGAATGCAATGTTTACAAAATGTATCATATAGAGGTCAAATACCTCGCAATGAAATCAATGAATGACGTGTTTGTCCATATGGATTTGGAGCGATCGTCACATAGTTAGAGTTAAATTTTCTGGTTTCTTTTGCTCTTGGGATTGACTCATTCATTCTACTTTGTTCTCAAGTTTATTCAATATTCATTGGTACCGTTCTTTACTTTTTGCTATTTAATTCTTAAAGGTATGATACTTTATTGCTTTCATTTATTTTACTTATTTTTAATAGCTTAATTATGGGCTAAAACCCTAAAACACATGCTTAAACAATATAATACCCTGATGATAATTACAAATAACTGTAAATTTAATAAACTGACTTTAATCAGATTAGGATTTGGTATTCATAGTCGTCGCTATGAAGACTAAAGTCGACGAATTTATCTTTAAATTACAATAATTTATTAATTATTAACTGATAATATGAATTTATACTGTAATTGGTGCTTTCTGTTTTTTACAGTTGCCGGTTGTGGTAAAAAGAGCCGTCAGCTGTTAAGAATAAAATCTGGAATTTGACAAAAGTTCTGAATCTGCACACTATTAAGGTCTTAAGCTTAATTATTTACCATTGTTTAATCAATTAGATTTATAATTGAATGTGTAATGAGAGTTTTGAATAGCACATCACTGCGAATACTAGGGATGAGATTGGTACATGAACCGTACCGTACCGATACCGAAAATCCTGATACCGAAAATAAGGAAAATCGAAAACCGAATACCGTACCGAATACCGAAATCTGTACCGGTATCGGTACCGGTATTTTCAATATTATACCCGTTTTTCCCGAATTTACATTTCTTTTTTATTTTTACAACTTTTCTTTTTCAATTCACACAACTAATTTTGTCACACAACTAATATTGATATACGTTTTTTGAATTATATTCACGAATATATCTTTTGATAAGCGTTTCATGGCATTTTGAGAAATTGAAGGTAGTGTGAAAGTTGTATGAAGTGATTTGCATGGGTACGAATACCGTATGGTACCAATACCATATCGGTAAGGATACCGAATGGTACCGTACCAAATGATACCGATACCGAAATCATCTAAAATCAAGAACCAATACAGATACCGAATACCATCGGTACTGTATTTCGGTACCGGTACGGTTTTCGTATTTTGAGATTTGTGCTCATCCCTAGCGAATACTCTTATTATTGAAACTAAATTATTGATTGTTCTTTTCTAAACTAGCCATGTTAAGAAGATTAATTGTGTTGGGGGAGAATGTTGGTTTATGCTTAACGATAATATTAATCTTAACCAACAATAATAAGTGTTTTAATAATGACACATGCACATAACCAAAAGTGGTGGTAGAAATCTAGACATAAATATACAAGTTCACTAATTCACACTTACTCTAGCAAAAGACCAAACCAAATGAAGCTTAGAATGAAAACTGATGCCACACGGTTTGGTCCACGGTCGACCACAGGTTAGACCGTGGGAATCGTGTACCTTGGTTTATAGAACCAGGTACATGATCGACTCCACAGCTGACCGTGGATCAACCGCAGAATGTTCTGTCTAAATCTCTTGATCAAATAAAGTTTGACCACTTCGGGGCATGTATAATTCATGAAACCTGTTTCAATATGCTTAGAATAGTTGCCCTCTTATATCCAAAAGAGTTTTGGTCACTAGAATGTTAATCTTGGTTAATCAAACCTAATGACACCTTAATGACGTTTTAGCCTTAATTAAGGATAACACATAAGTGTTACAGGATAACTTGTGCTCCTAAAATGTATATAGACATACTTAGGATGGTCATCAAGTCCCAACCAAGAGTTGCTCCTTCCTTGTACATATGTTGGAAATTAATGTACGCTTATATATTAATCTTACAAAGTGCCACATTGCAAGTAAACTTACATAGCCTTGGTATATTGCTATGTCATCACTATGTGTTTAATCCTAGATTAATTGCTAAGTGATCTCTTGCTAGTAATTACATAAGTATTACTTGACTACTTGCTATTATTACATGAGTATTATTTGGCTATGTGCTAAATGCCAACTTGCTAGTAGTTACTTAATATATATATGGGAACTTTGTCTTGATATAAGTCATAAGTTAGGGAATTACATATGTATGCTTAGCCTACCCAAATGCATTAAGTGTAACTTGGTTGATAACAATTGATATGTCATAATCAAATAGTCTTAAGTGCTTAAAGAATTTTTAACACACATATTGAGATATCAAAAGAGACATGTTTAAGTTTAGGAACATGTCTAAGAATGGTTTAGTCTTGATTAACATGATGTCTTACAACATGCTTAATTGAACTTATTTATTTCACTAGGTAAGACATCATCAACACACCTAATTAACGTATGTGCAAGCCTAAAAATGAATAAAAACATGCTTAGTGATTAATTGGGGTTTTTACCATCAATTATATGTTGACCAACCAATAGGATTTAAACAAGTGTGTTAGAAAAAAACAAAAGATTATGACAAATCTGAGATTAGTTCAATTGGTTTTCAAGACATGTATCCAAGAATATTAGACTTTCCTCTTTGGTTATAACAAGTCACTATCAAAAGAATACAACCAACGAGAATCTTGCATTTAATGCATATAGTACTTATAAAGGATGTTGGGTATCTTTTATAGGTATTAAATGAAGTAAAGAGGCCAAAAGAACCAGGTTTGAATGGATTCAAATAGCCATACAACGAATAGGTTAAAATGACCTAACAACGTGCGGTCGACCCACGGTCAACCGTGCGCTAAACCGCAGCAACGGCTAGTTTTTTACCTCTCTATATAAATAGCAAAACTTGGAGAGCTTTGAGGATTTGACCCTCTTGCATGCTTCAACTCTAATTTATTAGAGAAGTTATATGATCTCATAGATTTTAGAAGTGTTGTAAACTTACTATCAAATTACTATCTTTGTGAGTTTACTTAATGTTGTATTATCCTTTGAGTTGTCTTAGGATTTTCATCACTAGAAAGGTGACTCTTGTACTTTTTAACTAGAAGCATAAGCTAGCTAAGCTATCATCTTCCTTAACGGGAGCTAGGAAGTTCATCAATTCCATTGGGGATTTATACTTGTTCAAGGTGAAAACAAGTTGATCTAAGTTAGAGATATTCTTTCAAAAGAATAGAAAGATTAAGTTTGTTGTCTACAAGGAGTACAAGACTTGTAAATCGGATCTCCACTGGATTTGGAGAAAAGGCTTAGTGAAGCAAAACTCCCGATTAGTGAATCGGGGAGTGGAATAAGATAGATTAGTTAACATCCACCCGAACTACTATAAATCCTTGTGTTTATGTTCTTTACCCTACTTTCCGCATTACTTTAAACATAAACACTACACACATTGTGTTTGAGTTGATTAAGTTGATCAAGGATTATTCAAATCTTGTTAATCATCGAAAAGTTTTAAAAAAATCGTATTAAGTAACTATTCACCCCATCTAGTTACTTACAAATTGATACTAAAATTCAATTGAATTAACTTTTTAGCATTGATATTGCTCAAGTTATACACGTTTTACCTCGCAATATCTACCTCATTACACTCAGTTTTGAGGATCATTGAGCCCGAAAGTTATATATTTGCGCAAAAGTGTCGGTTCCAGGCTAAAAGATCATATTGGTGTAAAATTGACCAAAATCTAGCCCATTTAGTGAACCAATGTGCAGGGCAAGATCCAAAGTAAAAAGGATTGCAAAATGGGCAATTCCAAGTGAAATATGAAGATTTTGGAAGTGCAGTAGAGTGGTGCGGCGCACCAGATCTAAAAGGCGGCGCACCTTAACACTAAAAAAACAAATTTCAAATTCATAACTTGAAGAACAAAATCTCAGTTATAAGGTGCGACGCACTAGCCTTAGGGTGCGGTGCACCATGGTTCCACGTTATAAGGTGCGGCGCACCTCTTCAAGTTGTGATGCACCTCGCTGTTTTTGGGTGCAGAATTTTGTAAAGTATAAATGGCATGATATAGGGTTTCAAAAGAGAGAGCTGAAGTTTTTATGACATTTTTTCATCCTAGAACCCTAATTTCATCATCCAAGTGGAGATTAAGGCTAATTTTTATGATCAAGCAAAAGCTCAAGCAATCTTATCATTAGATCTATCCATTTTTATCATTTGGGTTGTAATCTCCACCTTATTTGTATTTCAATGCTTTTGATTAGTGTAATCTTAGCCATGCTTGGCTAATTTGATTGTGTTTGCTTATCTATGAATCTCTAGTATAAGGATTTTGCCCCAAATTCATTGAATAAATTTGATTGAATGAAATACATGAGCAAGTGTTATTGTGTTACCTATAGATCCATTGTTATGCATTTGTTTTAGGCTTTACTTTGATTACATAGATTGTGTAGATCTCTAAGTGATTTGAGTAATGAAACAATTTGTGCTTCAACACTTTAAGTGATCTAGAAAACTAAATTGAGAATTTCAAGTGATTGTGTTCTTAGTTTATGTTGGTTTTCAATTGGCCTTTAGTCAACATAGTGGTATTCGATTATCTTAAGTGATATTGATAGTTAAAGGGTTCTAAGTGATTTCAACCCAAGCATAATCTCAATGGCCGCTCATACTTAACTTGATCTTAGAATACAATGATTATGTGAGTTTGCAAAGTGTAATTTAATTAAGGTTTGGTAGTGATGCTAAACATTTAGTAGTTCAACAACTAATGCGATAGCAAATTGGGTAAAACGGGGCAATCCAAACATAGAGAGGATTAGGTAAGTGAACACTACTCAGTTAATTGATTTAGATCTCAGTATTTAGTTACTTGCTACTTGTTGCTAGTTATAATTGTTAGTTTAAGTTTTGCTTACTTGTGCAAGTATTAGTTGTTAGTCAGATCAAGCAAAACCTCCCCAATCAAACAAACCCTAGGATAATTAATAGTTTCAATTATTCGACTTACACCGCTCTCTAGGGACGAACTTGAAACGAATACTTACACAAAAGTGCTATAATAATTGTTAGAACCCCGAGAAGGAGTAAAACGTGTTTCCCTAGCCTTATGGAGGATCCTTTAGATAAGGGCTCTATAAAGGATCCAAGGCTCCCTAGAAACACTAAGTTTAACCACTGTTATGTAGAGATTTCAAGAGAGTCGTGGAAGTCAATCTTGACCGATTGACTTTCTCTCTCAATTTTAATGGTTAATCTTCACATTCATAAATATTCATGTGTCAAGTTTCCTATCAATTGGTATCAAGAGCTTTAGCCTTCATCATATAAAGGAGATCCTTATGAATATGATGAATGTTTTCCCTCCATCTTCAAACCTTCAAATACCAAATACACAAATCTTCTAACCTTCATCCTCAAATCTTCAAACCTTCAAACCTTCAAACCTTCAAACCTTCATTATCTTCATCATAAAGATATGAAGATCACCAAATTTTTTCAAAAAATTTTCAAAATTTTTTCGGACCGAACCTTTTATCACTTACCGAATCTCAAACTCGGACATCCAAATCACTTCTCAAATTACACCGAAACTGATTCTAAATCAAAACACAACCACTAATATTAAAACAACACAATAACACCTACTGATTACATCACCTTATATCTTCATCTAATTCAAAAAGAAATAACAATAAATATCAAGTTCTATATTATGCTACAGTAGCGTGTTCATCATAAGCTTCAATTCTCAAATCATTCAATGATGATTAAACATACAATTTTTTTTTTTGAAAAGCATTAAACATACAAATTAAACTGAGATTCGTGTTCTTCAGGAAAATCCTAACCTTTGTTCATCAATAAATTCAGTTTTATTACAACAAGATAGTCAGATTAATGATGAACACAATCGGTTTTATGCACTTGAAACACATCGATGTCTCTGATGCGATTCACACTTGTTCATATCAAATTGAGAATAGTTTTAGATTCCTTATAGCTCACTTCAGCTTCGTGAATCCTTGAATCAGCTGAAGAAACATCACAGATCTCGAATTTGGAAGTCAAACTTAATTTTAAAAAGTCAAACGAGGTGTTCATGATCGAATTAGAAATTTCTTTTATGATTTAGGTGATGAATCTGATTTGTGAGTGTTTGTAGGAGGATTTGGAAAGTTTTTCATGAAGAAATAAAAACCTAAAACGCTTTGAATCTCGATTTCAAATTTGGAGTTCATGAAGAACTTAAACCTACTTTTCATCGATTTAAGGAATTTGAAGATGTTTTGGACTTGATTCCTTCACAAATCAAATTATTCGCTGCACAGTACTCATGTTTCAATCGATTTCATATGTTCATTTGCTTGAATTTGAGGTTTGATAAAATTTGTTCTTGAATGACAGTCACTGAAGGAACAATATCATTCGGTTGCTGATGATGCTTATGATTCGGTATATGGAAGTTACAGGACTCGGTATGGAAATTGCATTCTTCATTCGGTATATCATTCGGTATATACAAGTGATGATGATAATGGTTTCTGATTCGGTATAGCCTTCGGTTTCAATGATTGAAAAGGATGATACAATGTGGTCTATGGTACCAAATCTGGCTTTCATACTTGGGCTAACCGAATTTGTTAATTGGGCCAACTGAAACTACATGCTAATTGGTAGCCCAACAACCTTAGTTCATGCGTAATTTTCAGTTCACATATGAGACTATGGTAGATATTTCCATTTTTAGTCCCTGACAAGTTTCATGTTTTTGCAAGGTCAGTCCTCAAACCGAATCTGGCTACAAATTTGACACTTTAAGCCCTTTACCGAATGTCAGATTTTCAGGGATGGTCCTTTACCGAATCTGGACCTCTAAAACATATTTTTTCAATAGTTTTGAGGCTCGGATTCACACGGCTTTTCTCATACATGTTCTTTACGATATTTTGGGGGATTGCCGGCTATATCAACCAATTAAAATAATGAAGCTTTTATTTCATGCAAGCATCATTGTGGGGGAGATATGTATATGGTTGATGTACATACGAGTTATTGTTTGATTTGATGAGAAGCAAAGAAGGATTCAAAGGAACACCCGCATGTTATGGGGAGTTAAAGATGAATATTGGTTTATTCTCCCCCTACAATCTATGAGCGTTGATGAACAGTTTCTAAAATTGAAACTTGTGCCCATACTCGTTATCAAGGGGAGTTTCTAGAATTCGATGGCGTTTCGAAATCAAAGTCAAATGGTGATTCGACTATGACTTCCAGACACTTAGTATGGGACTCGGGCTTAATATTATGACTTCCATACACCCAGTATGGGACTCGGGCTTAACATTGTGACTTCAATACGTGTACGGTATTGGACTCAGACTTCAAAGAAAGAATTGTTTGTTTGTGGGGGAACTAGAGACTCGAAGAAGATCCTACATCATATGGGGAGTATTCTTGTGGCCAATATCGAAAGTATTCTTTGGAATGAAGATTAGTTCAAGATACGTCTCAGTTTTGAAACCGATGGTATGGATGGATACCACACATGACATGATTATTGGGACTACCCGCGGGAGACAATATGATCGAACCTTTGATGTGAGCCCATGTACTTTGAGGGGGGAGCTTCCAAGGTTTCAAAATGACTTCTCAATGCAAGCAAATTCTAAAGACATATCACAACTAAGTCAAGGGAGGGATTGACGGTAACATATTTAGTTTGTGATGTGTTCTTCAATGCGCATTCCGCTGTGCACACTCAAAGACCGTTGAAAGAACAAAGATATCACAATGAAGTTGTAAAACGTGTTTCCAAAGCCTTATGGAGGATCCTTTAGATAAGGGCTATATAAAGGATCCAAGGCTCCCTAGAAACACTAAGTTTAGCCACTGTTATGTAGAGATTTCAAGAGAGCCGTGGAAGTCAATCTTGACCGATTGACTTTCTCTCTCAATCTTAATGGTTAATCTTCACATTCATTGATATTCATGTGTCAAGGTCCTATCAATAACCGAGTCTTAAGTGCTCGTTAGTTGTGTGTACTTATTTGTAGTGTTTGAATCTTGTATAAATTTGAGGGTAAGTGATGTATTGTGCAACACGCATCAAGCATCCTTGGTGGTACTGGTGGTGTGCTAGTGTCTACTAGAGAGTTCTTGCTTCCCATAGCTGTTGGTAGCATAATATTTTGTTCTATTGCAGGAGTTGTGCTTACCACTTGCTGCTCTGGCGCAAGTGATTTTGGTTGCTCGCTTACATGTTTCATTGTGTGGCCTTTTATGTGTTTATAGGTGTGGAGTTCTACGAATGGGGGATCTATCTTAAATAGCTAGTTCGTAGCAGATGGCGCCATTTGATCAAGCATCTTTCCATCAATCGTTAATAGTATGATATTCGTTAATAGTCTTGAGTACGATGATGGTATGGGGTGAGATATTTGACGATAAGTTGTTCGTTCTCTGGTCCTGATATCGTGAATAACCTAGTTGAAAATGAAGATCTCGAAAGGGTGGCGAACAAATAATCTGGATGTATTTGACTCAGGTATGGACCGAGTAACTGAGTTGATAAAGTTGTGAGAGAATACTTCTAGAGAGAGAAAATATTAAATCCCATTTATTGTGATGTCACTTATCATCTATGTTGTCTAGCGAATAACAATAATATATTTATAGGAAACCACCAGGGTTTGTGTTATCCATGGGCCTGACCATGCTGACGTGTCATTTCTTATTGGGCTTTGGACAACATTGGGAGTTGGACCCAAACCATTTAATATTGTTTGTGCCGGGCTTACGTGGCACACTAATGACACATGTGCGCACTACCATGTGTGGGGCCTATGTGTACCACTGACCTTTTTACTGGACTCACATGTGGACGCTGCCGGGTAATGGGATCACGTGTATACACTGCTGGGTAACGAGCTCACGTGTATTCAATGCCGGATGTCGGGCTTACGTGTGTATACTGCTGCTTGGCGGACTCACGTATACACACTATCGTGTGACGAATATGGTCTTACAAACGGTTTGGATGATGACGTTATATAAACGTCATCCGGCTCACGTATGAAATTAGCATCATACTTGAGTATATATAGTGATTTACGATTATCGAATAGGAGTATCCGTTATGCGTATCATTAAATAGCAATTATCTAAGCATATAACTATATTTATGTATTTATATATGTATTTTGGCTGTAGATGGATATATATTAAAGGATGAAACTTTTCATTCATGTCCATATCCATATCCATACCTATATCCATATCCATTTCGGTTCATCCATGTTCGTATCCATTTAGATTATCTATATTTATCACGAAGCGGATGGATCAAACAAATATTAACTGGATCTGATTACCATTGCCATCTCTAGTTGGAACTTTTCTATTTCCGACGAGGATAACAAAAATTTATGGTCCTGAAGAAGAAGGCCCATTAATAATGAGCCACATAATTTTTTTAACAAAATCAAAAGAACATAGACATTAATATTAAAATTATAATATATTTTATTTATTTTATACGTTTTTCTAATGATAATTTGTAAAGTGTTATATTAGAGATACAAATATACAAAAATCAATTGTATATTGAGAATTGTTTTTTTTTTTTTTTTTTGAACGGCATTTTTTTGGCATCAGTAGATCATTTCTTTCAACGACCTTCATCATTTACACGTAACACACACGTTCGGGAGGAAACCAGAACCCGATTGACGGTACCCGGGAACACATCCATTCGGGCAGTGGTTCCGGGTAGGGGTCCGTGAACGAATTCGGTAAAACCTCCCTATAGGGTCAATATATACCACAATTGGTTTAAAGAAAAACATGTCATCCCTAAGGATCGAACCCATGACCTCTCTCTATCCCATGACACAAAGTATATGGGGAGAACCGTTGGACTTTGCTTGTTAAGTTATTTTAATTGTAATATAATGGAACAAAATACTTTAAACAAAGAGAAAGTTATCATATGAGAAGGAGAAATTAAAGAGAAACTTGATTACATGGGAAGTTTTGCTAGTAACATGTGTGCCCTTAATTCAGTCTTCATATTTAATTATTAATACATACAAATACAATCACCCAAATATTTAAAACATCTAAAGCCAGAAATTCAGAAACCTCCTTTATAAAACACCATATGGATCCCCAAAACTGATTATTTGCCTGCATTTATTTCACCTGCAACATACTACACGGAGTATTATGTAACGATAAATCATACACGTATCATAAATTAATTTCTTATCTTGAACAATTTATGCTTGTTTCCAAACGCACAAGAGAGTTCATATATAAGTAATCAAATAAATCGATAAATTAATACTTGCCTTGATCATATATGTTGCTTGTAACGGTACATCAAAAGTTTTTTGAAGCTTAGTTGTTATAGTTGCAGCTGGGCCGGGTTACGAGCTTGGATGACACTTGAGTTACATGCACCAAACCCGTTAATTAATTAATATCATTATATATATAGAGAGTAGTTAATCAAAGACTACTATTAATTAGATCATGATTGATTACCTTCTTGTAAAGTTGGATGTTTTCTTGATGTATCAGGCATCCCTATACAACAAGTCGGATTATTGTTTAGTCTATAGCTAAATAAAAAAGCCAAAAAAACAGATAAACTTTCCGAGTTGGACACTAGAATATTTGAATAATTTTTATTTTATTTAGCAAGATTTGATTTATATCTATCATCTGGCTCTTTTTATATATATTGAAAATTTGAGGGGAAAAATGAACAGAAAAAAAAAACCTTCCTGGTGAGCTCTTGTATCTCATTGGTTAAAATCTCTTCCTGCAAATCATACAAAATGACATTTTTTCAGGTCAATTGGTAAAAACATATCTAAAAACAAAAATTCAATATGCATGCCTAATTTTATTTTTTTTTAAGACAAAACGAAGACTAATATTACCAGCGTGCTTGATAATATTAGTCTTCATTTTTTCGCCACGAAAAAAAAAGAAAAAAACAAAAGGTTTAAACCTGAAACCTCTAGTGATTCATTCATCTCATTACCTTTTTGTTGCGAATACCTTGAAGGCTTATTTCCAATTGGTTCTCTAGTGTCTGCAGGTCTTCAACTCCCAAACCATAGAGTTCTTCTCCCATCAATTGCCTAATTTCAAGCAAACAGCCAACCAAACATCAATTTTTTTTATGAGTGTAGAAGATTGTTGTTTTCTTTAGTTTAATCACCCTATTTAATTTATGTAATATAGGGAACAAACAAAATTTAGTTACATCTTACCGATGAGCTTGGTGCAAGTTCTGCAATTGTTGCTTCAATATTGAAACCTCCATTTGCCAGAGCTGGCAATTATCGTGCGTTTGATAAAATGGTGATCGATCATATGTGGAATATAAAAAAGATGAGCATACTTGAATAAATACTCAACATATGAAATGCAGAGAACTTTTTAAGATCAATGATTAGGTAAACATATGTTTTATCATATTTTCTTGTTTAACATACTTTTGGTACATATTATTTAATTTCTTATTTATCATGAAGTGATTAGCGTTCAGATATTTACATGATTGCTAACGAAACAAGACAAACGAACTACCATTCAATGGAACTATATGTCTAGATAATGTGAAATTTTACAGTCAGATCATCTGCAATTTACATGTATCCTTTACAAGTTTATGATCATACTTTATAGAAGATACTTAATACTTATGACTGAAAGAGTGATTAGTGGCTTAAACATATATGCTCTTTAATGTCGTAGATGAACAAGTTGTATATTTGTTATCGTCATATATCACACACCTAATACGATTGAATATTGTTGTTGTTGTTATTGTTGTTGTTATTGTTGTTGTTAAGTGTCGTGTTGTTATTTTTCTAGCTACTTGCTAGTTTGTCTTTATTTTATAAAATTATTGCCTTTCGAAAAAAAAAAATATTATATGTAGTGTTAAGTAGTTAGTCCAAGAAAATTAAAAGAGTTTGTAAATGGTAAATGGTGTTGCAAGATTAGAGACCAAATATACACATAACTTGATGATCATATAATTCCATTGAAAAATAGTTCGTTTCTCTTATATCGAAAGGATATCATGAATATCTCATAATAATTTAGTATGTGCATTTTATATGTTTTAATTACTTATAAATATGTATCACAATTAGATTTATGTTTAAATTTGTTATAGATAAACATCATTTTCCCCTTTGTTGATTCAAAAATATACAGTTCAATAAGTATTCAGAAGTCATTCCACGTACCTTGACATCTGACATTGATGAATTAACCAGCTGACTGTTTTCTGCTTTCGTTCTATTGTAGCGTTGAATTGCTAATTTCATGCTGCATTATGAACAAATGAAAAAACATTTAATCATATACGGAGTATCAATTAGAATGTACTTAAAAACTATGAATTCTACCTGTTGAAATTTCTAGTACTGTAGAATAAACTTTAAAGCGCGTTAATCTAATTTGTTTCTTCGCTCTAGCTTCTCGCTAGTGACTTAATACGCAGTAACAAAGACCCACTAAAAATAATGATCTATAATACTCCATAACATCTTAACCAGAATTAAACATCGAACCGTAGTGGTAATTAGGTTAGTGATTACATGATCCCGATTAAGTTTTTTCAGTTGGATCAAATCAATTTAAAAGAAATTAATTACCAGTTATGAACTACTTTATATATATTTGCAAATTAAATTGGTTTACTTGCAGCTGAGGATAGAAATAAATAAAAGGCTTAAATAAGATAATCATAGCTTCAAGGTAATCATCAAATTAAATTAGTGAATTACTACCTTGTGCTAGAGAATTCATAGAGCTTGTTGGTGCTAGAAAATATTATGACTCCAACTTCAGCATCACATAAAATGGCTAACTCTTTCGCTTTCTTCAATAAGCCATTTCTTCTCTTTGAGAAAGTCACTTGCCTACTGGTTAAGTTGTCTATTCTCTTGATTGCAATCTTACCTCTTCCCATTTGAGTTTCTAACTTTTTCTATATTTTTATTTTCTTGTTAGGGTTTCTTAATTTTAATGTGTTTATGTGAGAGAGAGAGAGAGAAAGAGATTTAGATCTTAATGACTGGTTAAGCAAAGGTCTAAAAGCTACTTAAAGGCAAAAACAAGTAATAAAATGAGATGGGAAGGAAGATTAATTAGTTGGTGGAGTTTTATTCATAATATCAAAGTATTTATTTCAACACTAATATAGATTCTTCTTTTTTGGTTATAACTATTAAGCTATGTTATCTAAATTTATTTATGCAAACTCTAGATGTGACACAACCTTAAAATATATGTGATAAAGTATATCTATTTATTGATGACTAATATTGCATAAAATGGATTTAATAACTTTTAGTTAGCTAGTGATATTAAAATTATACGTAGCCTACTTTAAAGAAATTATTTTCATAATTAGGATGCATTTGATTGTCTACTAAATGAATGGTTTAACATAAATTAATGAACTGATAACGGTGATAAACTATTCATTATTGAAATACTTTATTGAGCATTCAACATCTTCATTTCATTTTATAAACTTTTTTCGTCTCAAAATAATTGTCTTATTTTTATTTTTCAAAGTCTTACTTTTTTAAATTTGGACCTTAAATATCTCTATTTGTGTTATATAATAATTGATGAGAGTTATACCAATAAAATATACATTTAAAACTCAATATATTCATACAATTTTCATCAAATATTATATCACTCAAATAAGATATGTAAAGTTAAAGTTTGATAGAAAAAGACTTTGAAAAGTCAAAACATGACAATTGATTTAGGACGGATAGAGTACTTTTCTGAACACTTATCAAATGATTAAATTCTTCAATTTATTGATTAAATAGTTTAATATATTAATTTTACATTGTTTATATAGTATATTTAAAATAATTATCAATAATGTTATTGTCATTAAGAACTAAGTTGAATTAAAACTTTTAAATAATTCAGATTATAAATTATAAAAGATATAGCACTTAATCATTTTATTTTAACAAACGCCCATTACTTGTTTGATTTTCATATACCAAATATTACTCCCTCCCACTTATATTTATTGTCTCCCGACAAAAATCACACAATTGAAGAAAAATTTACTGCCACATATATTTTTTTGTTAACTTTCTTGTTTCTTCATTACTTTTTACCTACTTTTTATTTTATATGCATAAAAGCAAGGGCATAAAAGAATTGCACCTTATTATTTTCATCTATTTATGAAATTAATAAATTATTTTAAGATATCCCAAAAATAAACAGTGAACATATATACAGGGAGTAAAAGATGGTGATAGTGATATTGATATCTGAGATTAACTTTGATTTTTAAATTTATTTCCGCGATAAAGAACTGTCCGAATTTTTCTTTTGATACATCCTACGTTCATATTGACTGTCATTTAATAGAAATGAATGCAGTTATTGTTAACAAAGCATTATTAAATATGGTTATTGTTGAGAGACATACATATGTCGTTTGACTATGTTAAACCACCCAAAAAATCATAGTTGGTCATGTATGTGTCGATGTGTTGAGAGATGATAACTCCTAAATTATATAGTTTTTAATAATATTTTAAGGAGTTATCTTAGTATTTTAAAGATATTTTAATCCTAAAACACACTAAAATGGGTAAAATGAAAAAAAAATATAATTCTAATCATTTTATCAAAGTTATGTATCAAACAGGATTAAAAACAAGGAAAACTGCAGAAACGGCTATGAAGCCGCCGGCTTTGGTGTGAATATACCAGAATGTTCTAGAATTGCTCGCAGAATTGGATGAACTTGTTGACCAAGCAAAATACAGTTAAAGCCGTCGGCTTCACACTGAAGCTGCCGGCCTTAGTAACACGGTTTCTCGACTTGTCGACCAAGTTCAAGTAAAAATGGAAACAAAATCAAAAAGATTGCTAGATCACTGAAGCCGCCAGCCTGCTATCAAAGCCGCCGGCTTAATTATGACGGTTACGCGTTTTGTGCTTGCGGATCAAGGTTAACTTGCAAAAGGAGTCACCGACCCAAGGAAGCCGCCGGCTTCACCCTGAAGCCGCCGGCTTGGCCACCGTTTCTAAACAGTATAAAAAGAGGCCTCCTGTTACAGTTTTCAATGTACAATTCAATACAACACATTTTAGTTCCGTTTTTCTTTTAGGGTTTTCTCTAAAACCCTTAGATTAGATTTCCTTTCAATTGTAATCAAAGAATATCCAAGTTATTTATTCAAGTTCTTTTCATCTACCTTTTGAGGTATGATTCTATCTTTATCTTATTGTTTAATCTGTTTTATTTACTTTAATCGTTTATGTTCGTCTTCCACTATGAACTAAACGTTCATAGTGGTTACTGAAATGTCCCGTTCTTATTGATTAAAAACGTTCCATATTAATTGATTTCGTTGCGAGGTTTTGACCTCTATATGAGACGTTTTTCAAAGACTGCATTCATTTTTAAAACAAACCATAACCTTTATTTCATAAATAAAGGTTTAAAAAGATTTACGTAGATTATCAAATAATGATAATCTAAAATATCCTGTTTACACACGACCATTATATAATGGTTTACAATACAAATATGTTACATCGAAATCAGTTTCTTGAATGCAGTTTTTACACAATATCATACAAACATGGACTCCAAATCTTGTCCTTATTTTAGTATGCAACAGCGGAAGCTCTTAGTATTCACCTGAGAATAAACATGCTTTAAACGTCAACAAAAATGTTGGTGAGTTATAGGTTTAACCTATATATATCAAATCGTAACAATAGACCACAAGATTTCATATTTCAATACACATCCTATACATAGAGATAAAAATCATTCATATGGTGAACACCTGGTAACCGACATTAACAAGATGCATATATATAAGAATATCCCCATCATTTCGGGACACCCTTCGGATATGATATAAATTTCGAAGTACTAAAGCATCCGGTACTTTGGATGGAGTTTGTTAGGCCCAATAGATCTATCTTTAGGATTCGTGTCAATTAGGGTGTCTGTTCCCTAATTCTTAGATTACCAGACTTAATAAAAAGGGGCATATTCGATTTCGATAATTCAACCATAGAATGTAGTTTCACGTACTTGTGTCTATTTTGTAAATCATTTATAAAACCTGCATGTATTCTCATCCCAAAAATATTAGATTTTAAAAGTGGGACTATAACTCACTTTCACAGATTTTTACTTCGTCGGGAAGTAAGACTTGGCCACTGGTTGATTCACGAACCTATAACAATATATACATATATATCAAAGTATGTTCAAAATATATTTACAACACTTTTAATATATTTTGATGTTTTAAGTTTATTAAGTCAGCTGTCCTCGTTAGTAACGTACAACTAGTTGTCCACAGTTAGATGTACAGAAATAAATCGATAAATATTATCTTGAATCAATTCACGACCCAGTGTATACGTATCTCAGTATTGATCACAACTCAAACTATATATATTTTGGAATCAACCTCAACCCTGTATAGCTAACTCCAACATTCACATATAGAGTGTCTATGGTTGTTCCGAAATATATATAGATGTGTCGAAATGATAGGTCGAAACATTGTATACGTGTCTATGGTATCTCAAGATTACATAATATACAATACAAGTTGATTAAGTTATGGTTGGAATAGATTTGTTACCAATTTTCATGTAGCTAAAATGAGAAAAATTATCCAATCTTGTTTTACCCATAACTTCTTCATTTTAAATCCGTTTTGAGTGAATCAAATTGCTATGGTTTCATATTGAACTCTATTTTATGAATCTAAATAGAAAAAGTATAGGTTTATAGTCAGAAAAATAAGTTACAAGTCGTTTTTGTAAAGGTAGTCATTTCAGTCGAAAGAACGACGTCTAGATGACCATTTTAGAAAACATACTTCCACTTTGAGTTTAACCATAATTTTTGGATATAGTTTCATGTTCATAATAAAAATCATTTTCCCAGAATAACAACTTTTAAATCAAAGTTTATCATAGTTTTTAATTAACTAACCCAAAACAGCCCGCGGTGTTACTACGACGGCGTAAATCCGGTTTTACGGTGTTTTTCGTGTTTCCAGGTTTTAAATCATTAAGTTAGCATATTATATAGATATAGAACATGTGTTTAGTTGATTTTAAAAGTCAAGTTAGAAGGATTAACTTTTATTTGCGAACAAGTTTAGAATTAACTAAACTATGTTCTAGTGATTACAAGTTTAAACCTTCGAATAAGATAGCTTTATATGTATGAATCGAATGATGTTATGAACATCATTACTACCTCAAGTTCCTTGGATAAACCTACTGGAAATGAGAAAAATAGATCTATCTTCAAAGGATCCTTGGATGGCTTGAAAGTTCTTGAAGCAGAATCATGACACGAAAACAATTTCAAGTAAGATTTCCACTCGAAATAAGATTGTTATAGTTATAGAAGTTGAATTAAAGTTTGAATATGATTATTACCTTGTATTAGAAAGATAACCTACTGTAAGTAACAAAGGTTTCTTGATCTTGGATGATTACTTGGAATGGATTTAGAAAACTTGGAAGTAAACTTGCAATCTTGGAAGTATTCTTGATTTTATGAAACTAGAACTTTTGGAATTTATGAAGAACACTTAGAACTTGAAGATAGAACTTAAGAGAGATCAATTAGATGAAGAAAATTGAAGAATGAAAGTGTTTGTAGGTGTTTTTGGTCGTTGGTCTATGGATTAGATATAAAGGATATGTAATTTTGTTTTCATGTAAATAAGTCATGAATGATTACTCATATTTTTGTAATTTTATGAGATATTTCATGCTAGTTGCCAAATGATGGTTCCCACATGTGTTAGGTGACTCACATGGGCTACTAAGAGCTGATCATTGGAGTGTATATACCAATAGTACATACATCTAAAAGCTGTGTATTGTACGAGTACGAATACGGGTGCATACGAGTAGAATTGTTGATGAAACTGAACGAGGATGTAATTGTAAGCAATTTTGTTAAGTAGAAGTATTTTGATAAGTGTCTTGAAGTCTTTCAAAAGTGTATGAATACATATTAAAACACTACATGTATATACATTTTAACTGAGTCGTTAAGTCATCGTTAGTCGTTACATGTAAATGTTGTTTTGAAACCTTTAGGTTAACGATCTTGTTGAATGTTGTTAACTCATTATTTATTATAACAAATGAGATGTTAAATTGTTATATTATCATGATATTATGATATATAATGTATCTTAGTATGATATATATACAGTTAAATGTCGTTACAACGATAATCGTTACATATATGTCTCGTTTCGAAATCATTAAGTTAGTAGTCTTATTTTTACATATGTATTTCATTGTTAATACACTTAATAATATATTTACTTATCATTTAACATAATTAACCAAGTGTATAAATATCTTAATATGATTCATATGTACCTAGTATGACGTTGTTATAACGATAATCGTTATATATATCGTATTCGAGTTTCTTAAATTAATAGTCTCATTTTTATGTATATAACTCATTGTTAAAATACCTAATGAGATACATACTTATAATAAAATCATGTTAACTATATATATAACCATATATATGTCATCGTATAGTTTTTACAAGTTTTAACGTTCGTGAATCACCGATCAACTTGGGTGGTCAATTGTCTATATGAAACCTATTTCAATTAATCAAGTATTAACAAGTTTGATTGCTTAACATGTTGGAAACACTTAATCATGTAAATAAAAATTTCTTTAATATATATATAAACTTAGAAAAGTTCGGGTCACTACAGTACCTACCCGTTAAATAAATTTCGTCCCGAAATTTTAAGCAGTTGGAGGTGTTGACGTATCTTCTGGAAATAAATGCGGGTATTTCTTCTTCATCTGATCTTCACGCTCCCAGGTGAACTCGGGTCCTCTACGAGCATTCCATCGAACCTTAACAATCGGTATCTTGTTTTGTTTAAGTCTCTTAACCTCACGATCCATTATTTCGACGGGTTCTTCAATGAATTGAAGTTTTTCATTGATTTGGATTTCGTCCAACGGAATAGTGAGATCTTCTTTAGCAAAACATTTCTTCAAATTTGAGACGTGGAAAGTGTTATGTACAGCCGCAAGTTGTTGAGGTAGCTCCAGTTGGTAAGC
Organism: Rutidosis leptorrhynchoides; assembly: GCF_046630445.1. Taxonomy (NCBI): domain Eukaryota; kingdom Viridiplantae; phylum Streptophyta; class Magnoliopsida; order Asterales; family Asteraceae; genus Rutidosis; species Rutidosis leptorrhynchoides. The sequence goes on from NC_092337.1 coordinate 148,476,294, forward strand.
TACTGGTCCGACACGATCTATAATCTTGAATGGTCCAATGTACCTTGGATTTAGTTTCCCCCGTTTACCAAATCGAACAACGCCTTTCCAAGGTGAAACCTTAAGCATGACCATTTCTCCAATTTCAAACTCTATATCTTTCTTTTACTGTCCGCGTAGCTCTTTTGTCGACTCTGGGCGGTTTTCAATCTTTGTTGAATTTGGATGATTTTCTCGGTAGTTTCTTGTATTATCTCCGGACTCGTAATCTGTCTATCCCCCACTTCACTCCAACAAATCGGAGACCTGCACTTTCTACCATAAAGTGCTTCAAACGGCGCCATCTCAATGCTTGAATGGTAGCTGTTGTTGTAGGAAAATTCTGCTAACGGTAGATGTCGATCCCAACTGTTTCCGAAATCAATAACACATGCTCGTAGCATGTCTTCAAGCGTTTGTATAGTCCTTTCACTCTGTCCATCAGTTTGTGGATAATAGGCAGTACTCATGTCTAGACGAGTTCCTAATGCTTGCTGTAATGTCTGCCAGAATCTTGAAATAAATCTGCCATCCCTATCAGAGATAATAGAGATTGGTATTCTATGTATGGAGACGACTTCCTTCAAATACAGTCGTGCTAACTTCTCCATCTTGTCATCTTCTCTTATTGGCAGGAAGTGTGCTGATTTGGTGAGACGATCAACTATTACCCAAATAGTATCAAAACCACTTGCAGTCCTTGGCAATTTAGTGATGAAATCCATGGTAATATTTTTCCATTTCCATTCCGAGATTTCGGGTTGTTGAAGTAGACCTGATGGATTCTGATGCTCAGCTTTGACCTTAGAACACGTCAAACATTCTCCTACGTATTTAGCAACATCGGCTTTCATACCCGGCCACCAAAAATGTTTCTTGAGATCCTTGTACATCTTCCCCGTTCCAGGATGTATTATCTGGTTTTATGAGCTTCTCTAAGTACCATTTCTCTCATATCTCCAAATTTTGGTACCCAAATTCTTTCAGCCCTATACCGGGTTCCGTCTTCCCGAATATTAAGATGCTTCTCCGATCCTTTGGGTATTTCATCCTTTAAATTTCCCTCTTTTAAAACTCCTTGTTGCGCCTCCTTTATTTGAGTAGTAAGGTTAGTGTGAATCATTATATTCATAGATTTTACTCGAATGGGTTCTCTGTCCTTTCTGCTCAAGGCATCGGCTACCACATTTGCCTTCCCCGGGTGGTAACGAATCTCAAAGTCGTAATCATTCAACAATTCAATCCACCTACGCTGCCTCATATTCAGTTGTTTCTGATTAAATATGTGTTGAAGACTTTTGTGGTCGGTATATATAATACTTTTGACCCCATATAAGTAGTGCCTCCAAGTCTTTAATGCAAAAATAACCGTGCCTAATTCCAAATCATGCGTCGTATAATTTTGCTCGTGAATCTTCAATTGTCTAGACGCATAAGCAATCACCTTCATCCATTGCATTAATACTCAACCGAGACCTTGCTTTGATGCGTCACAATAAATCACAAAATCATCATTCCCTTCAGGCAATGACAATATAGGTGCCGTAGTTAGCTTTTTCTTCAATAATTGAAACGCCTTTTCTTGTTCATCCTTCCATTCAAATTTCTTCCCTTTATGCGTTAATGCAGTCAAGGGTTTTGCTATTTTGGAGAAATCTTGGATGAATCTTCTGTAGTAACCAGCCAATCCTAAAAATTGACGTATATGCTTCGGAGTTTTTGGGGTTTCCCACTTTTCAACGGTTTCGATCTTTGTCGGGTCCACCTGGATACCTTCTTTGTTCACTATGTGACCGAGGAATTGAACTTCTTTTATTTGGATTTGTTTAATTAATGATTGCATGAGAACTTAGTAGTAATTGACTTTCAGCTAGTAACTTGAGTTGATTTACTTGGTGTTTAATAGCTTATATAATTTGTCAGTCTATTTGCATGTTGATCCTCATCACAAGATTAATATGTATCATGTAATTGAATTAAATATGAAGAATTGAGATGTTAGTCATGCACATTACGTGTCTAGCATATGCTTTAAGTCCTACCTATTGAATGATATGCAACACTTAGCTTAGCCTATTAAGAGATAATAGTTGGTCTATGACTATTATTATGCTTTGTGTTAATATAAGTTATGAAACTTGCCTAATATAATTCCCGTATGAGTTATTCGTTCATGTAACCGCTTTCATCTATAATTATTTATTTTGAATCTTCAATTCCTTGTTTTGTTTTATTATTTTGTTTATCTTTAAAGCATCTCTTTCCTAAGAGATAAGAATCTATCACATAAAAGATATAAAAATCTATCTTTAATTCTTTAATAAGAATTAAACTATTTTATAAAACAACTCTTATACGCATCTACGCTCTCTTGGGACGATAACATAAAATACTACATCTGATTGGGTTTTGTTGCTCATTAGGGTATTAAAGTGTATTAATAAAGGTTCTATAGATTTTAAAGTTGAAAGATAAGTTAAGCATTAATGCACACACTTTTTGACACATCAAGAGAGCATTATTAAAGATGGCTTGTTCTGGTAATCCTAGTGGTCATGTATGTGTCGATATGGATAATCATGCAACTAAGGGTTCCGAGAATGGTAATGAGGATCATGATACAAGTAATATTAACTATCTGAAGGTGCTTGGTGGGCCTTCAAAAAATCGTAAGGTTAGCTTTAGCTTGTATGACACAAATGATGTTATGGATGATGGTATTGATGTGAAAATCATGATAGCGTATGTTCACGAGGCATCAATTCGATATAGCAATAGTTTTTACGGGTATTTCCTCGGTAAGTAGATTGATTTTTCAGTGGTAAAAGTTAATGTGATGAAATGGTCGGAAAAGTTAAGTAGTGAAAAGGTGATGATGAACAATAAGAGATTTTCTTTTTCAAGTTCGATTCAAAAAGAGGTATGGGAGATGTCTTAGAGAATGGGCCTTGGATGAATAGAACCATCCCGATTATTTTAAGCAAATGGTCTCTGAATAATTCTGTTAATAAATCGAATGTCACGAAAGTGCCAACATGGGTTAAGTTTCATGATATTCCTCTTGCGGATTTACCAAAGTTGAGTTAAGTGCTATACATTGAAAGTGGGATGCCCGATGATGTTGGATTCCTTTACGAAAATGATGTGTTTGGAATCATGATGTCGTCCAAATTTGCGTGTGCCATGATAGAGGTTTCTGCTGATAAAGAATTGAAATAGTCTCTTCATGTTTCTACTCTGAACTTGTTTAGTAAGGAAAAAGTGTTAGATTTGGGTAGAATACGAATGGAAACCTCTTAGATGCTCGGATTGTAATGTGTTGGGACATGTTGACTTACAATGCCCTCGTAGGTTTCCAGTCACGGGGGAGAATGCAAAGTTAGATGATGATGGTTTTACTTTTGTGAACAAGAAGAATGTGAAGGTTAATGGTCTGAAATAGAAGGAAAGCTTTGCGTTCAGGAAAACAATCAAAAGTTCGTTTATCGGCATGTTCAAAAGGCTCTTATCGAGAGCAAGGTGGCTTTTCTTGATGATGAGGCAAAAACAAGCACAAAAACAGAAAGAAGTGAAGGTTCGTGATTCGTTCCAAGCTCTTAAAAACTAGTACTTTTAACCTAGTTGATGAACCGAATGATCTTGAACCTAATGAAGAGAAAACAACTGCGTTTATGGTAGAAAAAATGTTACTAAGGAAACAGGCCTGTTTGGCATGAAATTGACATCGTTGTAGTTGGAAGTCCTTGTTGTTTCATATCATGGTATAGGTGTGTCGTAGGTGTTCTTGGTTTTTGCTAAACCTGTTTTTGGTGTGTAGGTTACAGTTAGGCGTGCGGTTGTTTGAAAGGCTACAAGGTGGGCATGTGGTCGTATTTTTTTATATTTTTATATTTTTTATTAATAATATTTACGGATTAATATATTTAAAAAATTATTAGTATATTACACATATATTTTGTAAAAATTAAGGTTTTAGTTTGTTGATTAAGTTAATGTGATCATATTTGAAGATTTCCAGCCTACAATCTAGAAGTCCACCTTCTAGATATTCAAAGTAGGCAACCTTGACAACTCATATGGAAGTAGCAAAGTTGATGACGATGACGGCCGCCAACCTTCTCCGTTCACACCATTCCACCGCCATAGAATTTTTACTATAAATAGAGGTTAAAACTTCAATTGTAAATCATCCAAAATCACTCAAAGAAGTGTAATCACAACCTAGATAGTGTGTGTGAGTTTTGAGAGTTTTTTTTAAGAGTTTTGTAATACTCTGTAAATCTATTCTTGTGAGTAATAGAGTTATTTTTCTCTCAAATTTGTATCTCCCAACGTCCAGACGATCCCCTCTTCCTAACAAGTGGTATCAGAGCTTGGTTAGAGAAGTTGGTTGAGTTTTTGGGTCTTATGAAGTTTTCTCAAAATTCAATTTTTAGTGTACCATTGGATTCGTCTCGTCGAACCGAGTCCAATGCAAAAAACGGCGACTTAAACGGAGTTATAACAAGCCCAGAAAACGCGGTCAAAGTTTGGTCAACTCGCCGGAGAAGACGACCGGTGCCGGAATTTTCGCCGGAGAAGACGATCACTGTAGCAATTCACTGTAGCAGCTGGCGACACTGTAGCAAGTCACTGTAGCGGTACTGTAGCGCTACTGTAGCAATTCTGAAATTTTACAATTTGGTCCCTGAAATTTTCAGAATTTCATTTTTGGTCCCTGAAGTTTATAAAAATTATAATTTTGCCCCGTAAGTGGAATTTAAGCCGCGAAGTGTCTATTCCACCATTTTCAATCGTTCCGGACGTAACGGTGATCTCTGTTTTCTACAATTCAACCCCGTTTGTGTTGAAAAATTATTTGTAAGGTGATAATGTCCATAGAAGAGTCAACATCATCTTCCGGAGCTATGATTATGCTCACAGCCACAAACTACACGCTGTGGAAACCTCGGATGGAAGATCTCCTCAGCTGTAAGGATTTGTTCGATCCTATTGAATTGAAGGGTATAAACCCTGATTCTGCCAAAGAGAAAGAGTGGAAGAAATCAAACCGAAAAACTATTGGTCAGATCCGTCAATGGATTGATCATAGTGTCTTCCACCATGTTGCACAAGAGACAGATGCATATGTCCTCTGGAAAAAGTTGGAGGACATGTATCAGGCCAAGTCTACTCGGAATAAAGCCCTGCTGATGAGGCGTTTAGTCAACATGAAGCTCAAAAGTGGAACTTCAGTTGCCGAGCATACCAGTGAGTTCCAGAGCTTGGTCAACCAGTTATCTTCTGTAGAGATGCCGCTTGGCGATGAAGTTCAGGCGCTACTGCTACTTAGTTCCCTTCCTGATAGTTGGGAAACGCTGGTAGTAACACTCAGCAACTCAGCCCCGAATGGCAAACTTACCATGTCAATGGTCAAGGATGCCCTATTCAGTGAAGAGGCAAGGAGAAAGGACATGGGCACAAATCACACCCATGCCTTTGTCACAGAGAATCGGGGGAGACAGTGAATGAGTAGCAAAAATAAATGTAGAGGCAGAAGCAAGAGCAGGGGCAGGTCAGCTGATGGCAGAAAACCAACATATAAATGCCATCATTGTGGATTAGAGGGACATATGAAGAAGAACTGCTATAGATTGAAAGAGGAACAAGGTCAAAGCAGTTCACAGCCGAAGAATAAGGGTGGAGAAACATTAGTGACTATCTCTGGTGATGTAGCTTATTGTTCAACCCATGATGAGACATGCCTTCACGTCTCACGAGAAGAAACAGAATGGGTGGTAGATACTGCAGCTTCCTACCACATGACTCCATACAAGGAATACTTCACAACATACAAAGCTGGTGACTTTGGAGTTGTGAAGATGGGAAATTCCAGTTCCACTGAGATTGTCGGAATTGGTGATGTCAAGATAAAGACAAGTTCCGGGAGCACAATCACTCTGAAGGATGTCCGCCATGTGCCAGATCTTCGGCTGAATTTACTTTCCGGAGTAGCTCTCGACAAACAGGGCTATGATAGTCATTTCAGTAAAGGCACATGGAAATTGTCAAGAGGCGCTATGATAGTCGCTCGAGGACACATTTGTGACATACTGTACAAGACTCATGTGAAGATCTGCACAGACAGTATTAATGTTGCAGAAAAGGAGACTTCACAAAATTTATGGCACCAGAGACTCGGTCACATGAGTGAGAAAGGGTTGTCTACCCTAATAAAGAAGGAGCTTATCAATGTAGACAAGGATGTTGCACTAGATCCTTGCAATCATTGTCTGTTTGGTAAGCAGCATAGAGTCTCGTTTAATTCCTCTTCAACGAAAAAATCAGAGTTACTCAGTCTGGTACACTCTGATGTTTGTGGTCCCTTGGAGGTTGAATCAATTGGCGGCAATCGATACTTTCTGACGTTTATCGATGATACTTCTCGAAAGGTGTGGGTATATTTCTTACGGACGAAGGACCAGGTTTTCAATTACTTCAAACAGTTCCATGTCATGGTAGAATGTGAAACGGGAAAGAAGTTAAAGTGTCTTCGATCCGACAACGGCGGTGAATACTCTTCCAGGCAGTTCGATGCCTATTGCAGATCATATGGCATCCGACATGAGAAGACAGTTCCACTTACCCCTCAACACAATGGCATAGCAGAAAGAATGAACCGAACAATCATGGAACGTGTTCGGAGCATGCTCAGTATGGCTAAGCTGCCAAAGCCATTCTGGGGAGAAGCAGTCAGAGCCGCATGTTACTTGATCAACCGATCTCCATCAGTACCACTGAATTTTGAAGTTCCGGAGAAACTTTGGTCTGGAAAGGATCCATCATACTCTCACTTAAGAGTATTTGGATGTTTGGCGTACGCACATGTATCCAAGGAGCTCAGGCAGAAGCTGGATGCAAGGACCACTCCATGCATATTCATAGGCTATGGAGATGAAGAATTTGGATACAGATTATGAGATCCAAAGGAGAAAAAGGTGATCAGAAGTAGGGATGTAGTGTTCCATGAAAGCCAGACAATAGAAGATATTGAAAAGCCCACAATATCTCAGAAGTCAAATGTTGCTGCTCAGGTGCCAGAGGCAACAACGGAATCATTCATGAGAAATGAACTTTCAGTGCAAGATGAAATACCGGAAGTAGAAGATAATGAGGAAAATGACGGTGCTGAGCAGGGGGAGCCACAACCCCATCTGCCAGACGTTCCAGAACCATCACAAGGCGAAGATGATGGTGGATCTCCTCAGTATATTCCAGAAGTTCGTAGATCTGAACGATGTCGGATTCCATCGAGTAGATATCTAGAATCCGAGTACCTTCTACTTACTGAAGATGGAGAACCAGAGAGTTTTCATGAAGCAGTATCTCATAAGGATAAAGAAAAATGGTTGCTAGCAATGCAGGATGAGATGGATTCTCTGCAGAAAAATCAAACTTATGAGATTGTAGAACTTCCACGCGGGAAGAAGGCACTGAAAAACAAATGGGTGTTCGAGTTGAAAAAGGATGGTAGTGGGAAAGTGGTGAAATACAAAGCACGACTTGTAGTCAAAGGATTCCAACAAAAGAAAGGGATTGATTTTGACGAGATATTTTCACCAGTAGTCAAGATGACTTCAATTAGAGTCATACTTGGATTGGTCGCAAGTATGAACTTGGAGCTTGAACAGATGGATGTAAAGACAGCATTTCTTCATGGAGATTTACATGAAGAAATTTACATGGAGCAGCCAGAAGGTTTTGAGGTTTCAGGAGATAACCTCGTATGCAAGCTGAAGAAAAGTTTGTACGGTTTAAAGCAGGCACCTAGGCAGTGGTACAAGAAGTTTGACTCGTGCATGGTGAGTCACGGGTACAAGAAAACTGCAGCAGATGAGTGTGTCTACATTCAGAAGTTTTCTGAAGGAGATTTCGTTGCTCTTCTACTTTATGTAGACGATATTTTGATCGTAGGGAAAGACGCAACGAAGGTCAACCAGCTGAAGAAGGAACTCTCTAAGTCTATTGACATGAAAGACTTAGGACAGGCTCAACAGATTTTGGGAATGCAGATAACCCGAGACAGGAAGAATAAAAGGTTATGGCTATCTCAGGAGAAGTATATTGAAGGAGTGCTTTCACGTTTCAATATGAACAATGCCAAACCTGTTAGCATTCCATTAGCTAACCATTTCAAGTTAAGCAAGAGTTCTTGTCCCTCATCCAAGGAAGAGATCGGGGAGATGTCGTCAGTACCATATTCTTCAGCAGTTGAAAGTTTGATGTATGCGATGGTGTGTACAAGGCCCGATATTGCTCATGCAGTGGGAACGGTGAGTCGTTTTCTCTCGAACCCCGGGAAAGAGCATTGGACTGCGGTAAAATGGATTCTCATATATCTTAAGGGTACAACGAATCTATGTCTTTGTTACGGGGGAGCTGATCCAATCTTGGAAGGCTATACAGATGCGGATATGGCCGGAGATCCTGATAGTAGGAAATCTACTTCAGGATTCATTTACACTTTTGCAGGAGGAGCTGTTTCATGGCAGTCAAGACTACAAAAGTGTGTTGCATTATCCACAACTGAAGCAGAGTATATTGCAGCCACAGAAGCTGGAAAAGAAATGTTGTGGTTAAAGCGTTATCTTCAAGAATTTGTAATCAAGCAAAAGGAGTACAAGGTATATTGTGACAGTCAGAGTGCTCTAGATTTGAGCAAGAACTCCATGTACCATTCCCGTACAAAACATATTGATATTCGCTATCATTGGATACGCGAGGTAATTGATCGACAACTGTTGAGACTAGTGAAGATCCATACAAAGGAGAATCCTGCGGATATGTTAACAAAGGTGGTGACTCGAGAGAAGTTGGAGTTATGCAGAGACATAACTGGAATGTTTGTGGATTCGGCTGGAGGGGAAGAATTGAAGATTTCCAGCCTACAATCTAGAAGCCCACCTTCTAGATATTCAAAGTAGGCAACCTTGACAACTCATATGGAAGTAGCAAAGTTGATGACGATGACGGCCGCCAACCTTCTCCGTTCACACCATTCCACCGCCATAGAATTTTTACTATAAATAGAGGTTAAAACTTCAATTGTAAATCATCCAAAATCACTCAGAGAAGTGTAATCACAACCTAGATAGTGTGTGTGAGTTTTGAGAGTTTTTTTTTAAGAGTTTTGTAATACTCTGTAAATCTATTCTTGTGAGTAATAGAGTTGTTTTTCTCTCAAATTTGTATCTCCCAACGTCCAGACGATCCCCTCTTCCTAACAATATTGTTGGTCGATACGTCGGAATTAGGATGCGAGTCTTGGACCTACTGGTCCTCAAATAAAGGAAAAGTAATAATCCACCGATCAAACCTGAAAAATAGCATGGAGTATTTTATGGTATGAATTGGAGAATACAACCTAGCTTGTATTAAAGCATAAACTCAACCAATATTATAATATGTTAAAAGTTAAGTAGATGTATACAAAATTTTAATTATCATTATCATATATATAACATTATAAGCATATATCGTTTTTGATATTTCCATTATTTCAAAACTCTTGTATGTAACTAATCGACATGCCTTTAAAACGTATAAATGTCACAAATTTTTTAACAAATGAAAGTGTCAAAAATAAAAATAGTTAATAATATTTAAAACTGTCAAAAAGATAATTGTACATAAAAGTGTAAACTTAAAGTAAAAGGGTTTTTACGACGTACTTAATCATTATAGACGTGAAAAAGTAAATGTTTTTTTTACACTAATAATCGTGAGTATATATTACGGAGTAAATGTTTTTGACTTTTTTCACACTCAAAATTAAATGTCATTTAAAAAGTGTTACAAACTATATACTTAGTTTTTGGTCCAATTTCCTTACTATATTGCTCGCTCTTTTCCTCCGTTGTTCAGGGTTAATTTGCTTTTTAATCATCATATCTCAAATCGATTAAGTTTGAGTGTGTTATTGGTTCACGATTGTTCCTTCATAACCGATAAACTTGTCGCTTACCTTACCCGATGTGGTGTTCTCGTTAACGAGGTTTATCGTTGGGGTGTTTTTGGCTTTATTGTGGCTTATTCTGACATGGTTCATATGGATAAGCTTCTAATCGAACACCCTTATTTGGATACTTTGCGTGTTATTGAACCTTTCTTTCCTCGTTCTAACTCTTTTTTCCGACATACATGGTTGACCATATTCGGTATTTCAAACAATTATTTCAACTTGCATATTGTAAAGCAAATTTGAGGGGTGCGGGTTTAGATTCGACGCTTAATGTGAACACCGGTGGTCCTTACGTTAATCACTTTGATTTTGGTAAGGCTAAATTGCAAGTTGTGATGCATTCTATCCCTTCGGTCACTGTCAAAGCAATGATTGCTTCATCTCGTTTGAATGTCAATTCTAACACTGTAGTTTTGGAGTTGATGTTGGCCCTTTGCGAATGTGGCTTGAGTTGTATAGGTGTTTGGGATGGAATTGGTGTTAATGGGTGTTTGCCCGAGCCCGGTCCTTTTGTGACTGTTGGAAGCTTCGACGAGCACAACACACCCACTATAAAGGATCTAGACTATACTAGACTCACTACACCAACACTTTGACGTTGGTTAGCCTTTAATTTTATGAATTCTTAGTGCACAATGTACTTAGGCGACAGTGTCGACCATATATCTTTAGGCGGTATGACCGACCATGTATTACTTAGGCGGCAGAGCCGACCATATAATAAGAACAACAAAAGTGCACTAAGAACTTGAACACAAACTAAGGCTTGATCGGGAAACTTAACAAAAACACTTATATTAAATTACAATTACAATATTACTTACAAGCTTTCTCTTCTCTACTTTCGCTAACTCACACTCTTCTTCTCTTCTTCACAACTCACTTCTTATTTCACTCTCACAACTTACAAATGAACTCCTCACCCCTATTTATACTACTCCATGGAAACTTCTACACACAAGATATTTCCATGGATAAATATCTAGATATTTCTTTCACTTATAAATATCTAAATTATCTAGAATTTTCTTTTATATTATAATATCAAGATATTTTCTTATACATATTAATATCTAGATATTTTACATATATACATCTATTAATTCCATATTATTTTATAATATCAAATTTGCATTGCATTTTAACACTCCCCCTCAATGCAAATTTTCTTCCAACGATGTCTTGCAGACCATTCCAAGTGCTTCTCTGAATTTTGTAAACTTCGGTTTACTTAGGCTCTTGGTGAATATATCTGCAACCTGTTCATCTGTCTTTGTTGGCACCATCTTGATCTCCCCTACTAGAACTTTTTCGCGGACATAGTGATAGTGCACTTCTATATGTTTTGTTCTCACATGAAAGACTGAATTTTCTGCTAGACGTATAGCTGATAGGTTATCGCAGAAAAGCTTTACTTGATAATCTGCTGATTGATGTAGATCTTCCATTAGTTGCTTCAACCAAGTAATTTCTTGCGTTGCTGATGCTGCCGACCGATATTCTGCTTCAGTGCTTGATAAGGATACTGTTGGTTGTCTCTTGCTACACCATGATATTACTCCTGATCCAAAACTAAACATGTATCCTGTTGTTGACCGTCGTGTGTCATAGTCTCCAGCATAATCAGCGTCACAATATCCAGTCACCCGACATTCTTTTGTTCTCTTATATAAAATACCAAAGTTAATAGTGCCTTTAACATTCCTTAAGATGCGTCGTACAACATCAAGGTGAGGCTTCTTCGGATTGCTCATGTATCGACTAACCACTCCAACTGCATAAGATATTTCTGGCCGGCTTAGTGTGAGATAAATAAGACTTCCGACCATCTTTCGATACATGGTAACATCTTGAAGACTTTTTCCTTCATCTGCTCGTAGTTTTGTATTCGGATCCATCGGAGTTGAGATAGGTTTGCAATTAAGCATTCCGTACTTTTGTAAAAGATCTCGCGCATATTTCTGTTGTCTCAGAAATAATCCTTCTCTTTTCTGCTCTATTTCGAGTCCAAGAAAATGTTTGAGTTCTCCAAGCTCCTTCATATGAAATCTGATAGACAGATTCTCTCTTGTCCTTTGGATCTCCTCATAGTGATCTCCCGTGATGATTAAGTCATCCACATATACTAGCACTATGGCTAGTTTTCCTTGATCTTGTTTCACAAATAAACTAGAATCTAAAGGAGCAACTGTGAAACCACTTTGTACCAAGAACTCACCAATTTTTCCGTACCAAGCTCTTGGAGCCTGCTTCAAGCCATATAGTGCCTTCTTTAATTTGCAGACATGCTCGGAATGGATTTTGTTCTCAAAGCCTCTTGGTTGATCCATATAAATGTCTTTGTCAAGTTCTCCATGTAAGAAAGCGTTCTTGACATCCTTCTGCCACAGCTTCCAAGATTTGCTAGCGGCTAAAGCTAGTAGAGCTCGAATTGTTGTGATTTTCGCCACTGGACTAAACGTTTCTTCATAATCCAACCCATATTGTTGAAAAAAACTTCTAGCAACAAGTCGAGCTTTATACCTTTCAATGGATCCATCTGATCGAGTCTTCACCTTGTAAACCCATTTACAAGATATTGGTTTTACATCTTTTGGCTTTGGAACTAAACTCCATGTCTGGTTTTCTTTTAGTGCATTAATTTCTTCTTCCATTGCTTTCTGCCACTCTCGACTTTGTGCTGCTTCTTCATAAGTAGAAGGCTCAATAGGTATTGATTCATCTACATGAGCAGCATTGGCATACCTTGGATTAGGTTGCCTCGGTCTTGTTGATCTCCGTAATTCTTGTACATGCTCCTCGACATCCATTTGGCTTGGACGAACCTCCTCGGATACAGATTGATGCACACCAGTTTTCCATGGACTCTTTTCCTTAGAGTACGACCCTTCTCCTTCTTTTATTGGATCCAATATCTGCTCTTTAGGTTCTTCTTTTTCTTCTGGACCTTCTTCTAATCCATGAGATTCTAGAAGCCCTATCTTTTGAGGTGACCACCATGAAGACACTTCATCAAATACCACATTTCTTAAAGTATGGCACTTTCCAGTATTTGGATCACAACATCTCCATTCTTTTCTAGATTCATCATAACTGACAAAAATGCACCGAATTGCCTTCTTATCAAATTTGCTCCGGAGATGATCTGGCACGAAGACGTAGCATACACATCCAAAAACCTTGAGATGGTTGACGGTTGGCTTGATCTTCCATAATCTTTCATATGGTGAAATATATCCCAACTTTGTTTGTGGGAGTCTGTTAATCACGTATGAAGCCGTTCTCATACATTCAGCCCAAATTCTTCCTGGCACATTCTTACTATGAAGCATACTTCTACAAGTTTCGGCAAGGTGACGATTCTTGCGTTCAGCGACTCCATTATGTTGTGGAGTATTGGGACAAGTTAATTTTCTTCTAAACTTGTGCTTCTCAAGATAGATATTGAACTCAATCGATAAATATTCTCCTCCATTATCTGTGTGTAAGCACCGAATCTTATTATTGAGCTCACTTTCTATCTTCTCCTTGAACTCTTTAAACTTCTGAAAAGTCTCCAACTTTTCCTTCATGAAGTAAACCCACACATACCTTGAGAAGTCATCAATGAATGTCACCATATAATTCATACCTCCAAGTGATGTTTGTTTCACTAGCCAAATACATCTGAGTGTATGAGCTCTAGTGGTGTCTTGGACTGATGCGCTGACTCCTTGAATGGCAATTGGTGAGCTTTGCCAAATTGACATCCAGCACATATTGTATCTGTTCGGATATTAATTTGAGGAAGCCCATTTACTATGTGTTTTACCATCATCTCCTTTAACTTGTTGTAGCCCACATGCCCAAGACGTTCATGCCAAAGATCAGCCGTCTCATTTTTTTGAGTCTTATCCACATATGCTGTTTCAGCAGATAGTACATAGACCGACTCTATTCTTCTTCCTTGCATAATTGGATTGCCAAACACCTTCACTCTCTTGAATACGGACACATCTTCTGGTCCAAAGAGCACATAATTCCCTTCTGCTGTCAATTGTGGTACTGATAGTAAATTCTTCTTTAGGCCAGGGACAAGATACACCTTCTCGAGTTGGAGCTTATGAGAGTCGCCTTCACTTGGAATTATTGTCTTTCCAATGTGAGAAATAGACAACCTTGAATTGTTGGCTGTCAACACGACTCTCTTTCCTTTGTAATCCTCCATTTCTTGCAGTTTCGTCCCATCGTTGGTCATATGATTTGAGCACCCAGAATCGATGATCCAATCATCTTTGTAGTTTATTGTTGACTTTAAGGTTGCTGCAAGAGCTTGATCATCCATGTCAGCTTCAACGGAGAGTCCTACTTCTGCATCCCATGTTTCCTCATTAATGGTTGCTTCGAATGTGACCTCTTTCTTCTCATCTCTTGCGGCGGCCACATTTCCTTTGAAAGTTCGCCTTCTGAGGAATCTACATTCTCGAGCAACATGACCCTTCTTGCCACAATTTAAGCTTTCACCATTCTTTCTTTTATCATTTTCCCCGTATTGTTGGCGATGATCCCTTCTTCCTTGTTGAGCTCCCCCTGAAGCGTTGCCTTTTGATTTTGGGTGACCCTTCCACCCATATGTCTTACTTTCTTTCATCGCCTCTTGTCTTCGAGATGTTGCTTTCTTCTTATTGGTGAAGAGTGCATCTTCTCCGTCTTTTATGGTTACTTCATTCATCTGCTTGGCTAATGCCTCTTGATTAGCCAATAAATTCTCCAGCTCTATTAATGATGGTTGAGTAGGCCATCCTCTCACAGCGGCTATAAATCCATTATACTCGGATCTTAAGCCATGGATGATAATTCTCTTCATCCTTGCATCACTCACTTTCTCTTCAGGAGCAAGTTGAGATATCTCACGGCAAATAGATTTCACCTTGGTGAAATACTGAGAAATAGACAGACTTCCTTGTGAGATACCCGCGAGCTCATTTTCCAAGAGCTGGAGGCGTGCTTCATTCTTCTTTGAAAATAATTTTTCAAAAGTTTCCCAAGCGGCCTTTGGTGTTTTCTCGTCACGGATATGCTCCAATAGATCCTCCTCGATTGTAGTCTTCAATATAAATAAAGCCTTCCCGACCTTGATGTTCCATTTTCTCAAGGCTTCGACATTTTCGTTCGGTGGAGGCGTTGTGTCACTGCCAGCAACTATTTCCCATAAATCATGTCCTTGTAGGTAGGATTCTATACAGGTCCACCAATAACCATAGTTGTGGTTATTGAGACTCTTGATTCCACTGCTCGTACTTGCAAGATCTGCCATCATGCCGTCCAACGTCCAATAAGCTTGGTCCCAGACTGATGAGCTTTCACAGTCCCTAACTGTGCTCCGACAGAATCTCCCTTAGAGCTTCAGTGAAGTAAACGTCCAACGTTTACCGATGTTTTCCTCCACTAGAAATGGTCCCGAACGACCTCGCTCTGATACCAATTGTTGGAAGCTTCGACGAGCCCAACACACCCACTATAGAGGATCTAGACTATACTAGACTCACTACACCAACACTTTGGCGTTGGTTAGCCTTTAATTTTATGAATTCTTAGTGCACAATGTACTTAGGCAACAGTGTCGACCATATATCTGTAGGCGGTATGACCGACCATGTATTACTTAGGCGGCAGAGCCGACCATATAATAAGAACAACAAAAGTGCACTAAGAACTTAAACACAAACTATGGCTTGATCGGGAAACTTAACAAAAACACTTATATTAAATTACAATTACAATATTACTTACAAGCTTTCTCTTCTCTACTTTCGCTAACTCACACTCTTCTTCTCTTCTTCACAACTCACTTCTTATTTCACTCTCACAACTTACAAATGAACTCCTCACCCCTATTTATACTACTCCATGGAAACTTCTACACACTAGATATTTCCATGGATAAATATCTAGATATTTCTTTCACTTATAAATATCTAAATTATCTAGAATTTTCTTTTATATTATAATATCTAGATATTTTCTTATACATATTAATATCTAGATATTTTACATATATACATCTATTAATTCCATATTATTTTATAATATCAAATTTGCATTGCATTTTAATAGTGACCTCCGTTTCTCCTTTGGTTCAATTGAATCCAAGGCCCTTTCATAAGGGCATTTTGGTTGGCAATGTGTCTTTTACCTTGCCGGTTTTTGACTTGGTATATGTTCTTAAAGAAGTGAATGATGAGGATGATTCAGCTTCTAAATCGGCTTCCAAATTTATTTTTTGGTTTGTGTTCGAGGCTAGATGTTGTGACTGCTTGAAGCACAACATCTAGTGTAAATTTTATTTGGGGTGGCAGGGGTGGGCAGTGGCCCCTCAAAAAATTTGTTCTCTTAGTGTAAATTTTATTTTTTGGGATTGAAAATATAAATATTTTATATAATAGCCCCTCCAAGATTTTAGAATTTTTCTTATATAAATTTTTGAAATGATTTTGGCCCTCCACTAAAGTCGTTCAAGATCCGTCTATGTTGTTGCAACTGTTTCTGATCAGGACCCTAAAGTGGTTTCTTGCTATGCGGTGTTTCCATCTTTTAAAGATGGGTCTAAAGTGGTTTCGGCTCAAGGGGCAAGGAATCCAGTTTTTCTAATCTTGGTTCGAAAGTGTGTATTGAGAATCGGCCCAATTCATTCGCAATCGTCGCTTCTAAGTTTGATAAACCATTTGGGAAGAAGCATGTGGTCGAGGGATCGTGTTAAGTCAATAATAGAGTGATGTACATTTGACTATTTGAGGAGTTCATTTGACCCGATTTAAGCTTTATAAAAGTGATAATATAGGTGTATAAATGCCATTATCTCATTTAAATTGTCAAGCATTTTTCATAATTCTCATACCTCTATGGTGTGAGCGAGAACTTTCTCTCTAACAAACTTGTAACCGATTAAAGAGATTATCAGATTCATTCCAATGTTCATCTTCATCTTCCTTTTTCATCTTCATCATTTGCAACATAATTTTCCTACTGTGATCGATATATAAACTAGCAAACACGAATTCAATCTTAATTCAGTGTTTAACTCTTGGTATCAAAGCAAAAGGATCAATTCCTATCGATCTAAGCTTCAATATTCGTGTTGAAATTCATAAATTCCTTATCTATGTTCTTCATTGACTGACACAGTAACCTGAAATCATCAAAATTCAATTTCTATAATTAAACTTAAAACTGATTAGTGAAAAACCTTCTATGACATCAATCAAACCTTCAAAAATCATCTAACATCATAGACAGTTCCTGTAGTGATCGGAAACTGAAATTTTTAGCCAAAAGTTGAAAACGAAGTCTGCTGAAGTGTTCGAATTAATGAGTTGAATCTGCACAAAGAATACCAAAGCCTCACTCATTGACTCGGTGCTCCAATTTCTAGGTCAAAGGTTTTGAGTCAAACGTATAATTCTTCAATTCATATCATTTTGTTGTTTTCATTGATTAAAACCGAGTACAAATTTTAAACCCAAATTGATTAAGCCTATATAGTGTAAAATCCAATAACCCATTTTCATTTTACACAAAAACATAACTTTTGTTAACCATGTTTAACTACTCCGTTATGTTTTAAACGAAGAACTATCAAAAGTTCAATATTCCTTTAAAATTTAACGAAGAACTTAGCACGCAAAATTTTCAAAGTTTTAATCGAAAAGCCTTTTATTTGAGAATTCTTCATACAAATATTTTTTAACCGAAAACGTTTTGGAATATTCACGTATATTTATCAAGTTTAAAGATTTTTCAGAAGTTTTTAGATTTTCAAGTTTTATCTCTTTTCTCAAGAAAACTTGACACGCTTATCAAATTGACTCCAGTAGTCAATTCTTTATAGAAATTTGTTCATATTGGTATTTTACAAGTTTTTTAGATTTCGCAATGTTTGACAATTTGTCAATGGATCATGCATAACCGACTTTCGAGCAAGAAAAAGAACATAAACATAATAGGTCTACATGTTTCTTTACTTCATGAGAACGTCTCTGTACTCAGATATACCTTCTGTGTCATGTCAAGATATATCAAACTTATCATAAGTCAGAACCATACGAACCCACATGGGATAAACTACACAAAGGAGGTGTTTGTTCCTGTTATCCTACAAACCTTGTTCGTACAAAGACTACTCCTTGTGCTGTCATTCTTTACAAAATATTCATCGACGCGCAACTTTCACAAAATTCATCAGAGGTCAATTTTTCAGCATCGGTTGATCTATCTCAAGATGACGAAAGAAAAGAGGCGAAAGAGGAATGAAAAAACCGATAGATTCTTCAAAGATCAATATGAAATCCACCTCAAATTCATCTATTGTTGAACCAGTCTCAATTCACGTATATTCCTTTCAAGATTTTGTGACACCGCCCTTTTTTTAAAACACATAGCGGAAGTAAAAAATTTACATAATTAATATGTTATTATAGTACCAGGTGTCACTTAAAAACCAATTTACAAAATACGTTAATTTAATAAAAGACACATCAGAGTTCTTCATGTCCAAACATAAAACGGACACGTCCGTCTTCTCCCCGGAAGCAACATAGATAAGCTAACAACCTACAGAGAGGAGAGTGAGGGGTTAGCTCGAAGGTAAGTGAAATAAACTAACTACCGTCTATACGGTCTAACACATAACAACCACTAGTGCAATCTAAAGAGACTCTGGAGGCCTGGCCGATCTTGCAACCACCAGTTGATCGGACTGGGGTTTAGCTGAAGTTCTTTCCACATACCGCATAGTATAATTAAGCACAAGCAACGAATGTGTTATTCAAACTTATACTAAACAGGTTGCCACATGAGGAACCCAACCCCCAAATGGTTGATCTCTCCTACCTGTTTCAAGGACATCTCACGGTAGGGACACATTAGGGTTTCAACACAGAAGACAACACACAAGAAGCACATACATCATGCAATCGGTGTCTAACATTAGTAGCATGTTAATCCTAACTAACATGGGATTCTTAGTATAACGTCTACTCTATACCACAAGTCCATAGTCAGTCTCACTCACCGATTACCAGCAATTGAGAAGGCGCTCAATTATCTTAACTCACTCAGCCTTCTCTTTCTCCTTTTCACCTGAGAAAGATATACACACAAGTCAGTCATAACGTCTTAATCAAAATTATATAAACGGACAACATTACATCTAGGAAACGACACTTAAACCATTTAAAACTGATCCACACACTCTGATGCCCTATCCGTATGGATACAACTCCATCCGTACAGATTAGAAATCAGCCTTAAAGATCTAGGTTCCATCCGTACGGATCCTGAACAGCCGCATCTATGCGAGTACACTCCAATCCGTAAGGATATGATGCTCATCCGTATGGATGCAAGCTACATCTGTACGGGTGCTATTCCTCTGATACAGGAGCAGTTTTAAACAGGTTTCAAGCCCAAAATCTACTAATTCTTGTTCCAGGACCTATTTTCTACCTTAAAACCGACCATAAATTAACCACAACATTTTTATGACTTAAACCCACTAGTTTTACACCACAACAACATCAAATTACAAGATTTTGACACTAAATTTCACTTTTACAAATCTAACCAAAAATCCCATTTTGACACAGATTTAGGTTATGAAAATTGGTAATTCTTACCTAGTTTGATTCACTGAAAAACAAGAATTAGGTTTTTGACACCAAACAAATGCAGGAACAAGATTTAATGGTCTAGGGTTTGAGATTGGGTGAAGGTTAGGTACAGTGAGTGTGTGTGTATGTGTATGTGTGTGTGTGTTTGGGATTGTTCTAGAGAATGGAAGAAGTGACATGTTAATCAAGTAATAAGAGTTTAAAACTCATACCCCTACAACCTTTTTTTTTACGTCAAAGACCAGAAGCTACGCGAAAATTTTCATTGGATCTCCGTTGTTCTTAACAGCGACAGGACCTAATCTCTTAATATAATAGGCTTTCCATATAGATGTAGCGCTTGCAAGGCAATTCAGACCACCGGACTTTTGACGGGCCAGCCCTTTTTTATGCGTCGTTTTCCCCATTGATCCAGATGAAGCAACGGCTGAAGAAAGACATGTTTAGAGGGATTACTAAAAAGTTTCCAATTCCGAGAAGACTAATGTACCCTCGTGTATACAGTTGCCCAATTCAATGGTTGTAGAATAATAGTGAAAATTCCGGGTAGCTGGATCGCCCCGGCGGGGTTGTTCTGAACACACATGTATCTAACAATTATATGAACTCCTACGTACTTCGTTAGATGGCCCTAACGAAGTCTAAATTAAATAAACAAACATGTACTGTGACCCTTGTTACAAACTGGTCTTAACTTAACAATCGAATAATAACAAACTTGGAGAGAAAGTAGGCAAATTGAATCAGTTCATTCGATTAACCTCTGACCTAAATATGGGTATATAAAGAAAAGATTACATGCAATTTACAAAATAAACCATGTACAATTATAAAGTACAAAATACATACAAAAGTAAAAATATATATAACTCTACACCCCCCTCAAGATGGAGGATGAGAAGAAGACATCCCCAGCTTGGACAGTAGTTGTTGAAACTGATGAGAAGGAAGAATCTTGGTAAGAACATCAGCAATTTGATTTTGTGTAGGAAGATAAGTGTAGTGACCCGAACTTTTTCATGTTCATATATATTAAATGAAAGTGTTATTTACATTATTAAGTGTTTCTAACATGTTAAGCAATCAAACTTGTTAAGACTTGATTAATTGAAATAGGTTTCATATAGACAATTGACCACCCAAGTTGACCGGTGATTCACGAACGTTAAATCTTGTAAAAACTATATGATGACATATATATGATTATATATATAGTTAACATGATATTATGATAAGTAAGTATCTCATTAGGTATTTTAACAATGAGTTATATACAGAAAATTGTGTTTATTGAATTAAGAAACTCGAAACGATATATATAACGTTTATCGTTATAACAACGTCTTACTAATTACCTATGAATCATATTAATATATTGTTACACTATGTTTAATCATGATAAATGATAAGTGAACATGTCATTATGTATATTAACAATGAACTACATATGTAAAAACAAGACTACTAACTTAAGGATTTCGAAACGAGACATATAATTGTAATGACATTTAAATGTATATATATCATATTAAGATATATTAATATATCATAATATCATGATAATATAATAATTTAACATTTCATTAGATATAATAAACATTGGGTTAACAACATTTAACAAGATCGTTAACTTAAAGGTTTCAAATCAACATTTACATGTAACGACTAACGATGACTTAACGACTCAGTTAAAATGTATATACATGTAGTGTTTTAATATGTATTCATACACTTTTGAAAGACTTCAAGACACTTATCAAAATACTTCTACTTAACAAAAATGCTTACAATTACATCCTCGTTCAGTTTCATCAACAATTATACTCGTATGCACCCGTATTCGTACTCATACAATACATAGCTTTTAGATGTATGTATTATTGGTATATACACTCCAATGATCAGCTCTTAGCAGCCCATGTGAGTCATCTAACACATTAGTAATCATTCATGACTTATTTACATGAAAACAAAATTTCATATCCTTTATATCTAATCCATATACCAACGACCAAAAACACCTACAAACACTTTCATTCTTCAATTTTCTTCATCTAATTGATCTCTCTCAAGTTTCATCTTCAAGTTCTAAGTGTTCTTCATAAATTCTTCAAGTTCTTGTTTCATAAAATCAAGAATACTTCCAAGTTTACTAGCTCACTTCCAATCTTGTAAAGTGATCATCCAATCTCAAGAAATCCTTTTTGTTTACAATAAGATATCATTCTAAATCAAGGTAATACTCATATAAAAACTTTGATTCAATTCCTATAACTATAACTATCTTAATTCGAGTGATAATCTTACTTGAACTTGTTTTCGTGTCATGATTCTACTTCAAGAACTTTCAAGCCATCCAAGATCCTTTGAAGCTAGATCATTTCTTGTCACTTCCAGTAGGTTTACCTACTAAACTTGAGGTATTAATGATGTTCATAACATCATTCGATTCATACATATAAAACTATCTTATTCGAAGATTTGAACATGTAATCGCTAGAATATAGTTTAGTTAATTCTAAACTTGTTCACAAACAAAAGTTAATCCTTCTGACTTGACTTTTAAAATCAACTAAACACATGTTCTATATCTATATTATATTCTAACTTAATGATTTAAAACCGGAAAATACGAAAAACATCGTAAAACCGGATATACGCCGTCTTAGTAACACCGCGGGCTGTTTTGGGTTAGTTAATTAAAAACTATGATAAACTTTGATTTAAAAGTTGTTCTTATGGGAAAATGATTTTTTTTATGAATATGAAACTATATCCAAAAATCATGGTTAAACTCAAAGTGGAAGTATGTTTTCCAAAATGGTCATCTAGACGTCGTTCTTTCGACTGAAATGACTACCTTTACAAAAATAACTTGTAACTTATATTTCTGACTATAAACTTATACTTTTTCTGTATAGATTCATAAACTTAAGTTCAATATGAAACCATAGCAATTGGATTCACTCAAAATGGATTTAAAACGAAGAAGTAATGGGTAAAACAAGATTGGTTATTTTTGCTTGTTGTAGCTACGTGAAAATTGTTAACAAATCTATATTAATCTTATCCTAGCTAACTCATATTGTATTATACATGTATTCTAATATATTATGTAATCTTGAGATACCATAGACACGTATGCAAATGTTTTGACATATCATATCGACCCATGTATATATGTTATTTGGAACAACCATAGACACTCTATATGTAGTAATGTAGGAGTTAGCTATACAGGGTTGAGGTTGATTCCAAAAAATATATATATACTTTGAGTTGTGATCTAGCCTGAGACGTATATACACTGGGTCGTGGATTGATTCAAGATAATATATATCGATTTATTTCTGTACATCTAACTGTGGACAACTAGTTGTTGGTTACTAACGAGGACAGCTGACTTAATAAACTTAAAACAGTAAAACGTATTAAAAATATTTTAAATATATTTTGAACATACTTTGATATATATGTACATATTTGTTATAGGTTCGTGAATCGACCAGTGGCCAAGTCTTACTTTCCGACGAAGTAAAAATCTGTGAAAGTGAGTTATAGTCCCACTTTTAAAATCTAATATTTTGGGATGAGAATACATGCAGTTTTATAAATGTTTTACGAAATAGACACAAGTAAATGAAACTACATTATATGGGTGAATGATCGAAGCCGAATATGCCCCTTTTGCTTGGTAGCCTAAGAATTAGTAAACCGATCTACTAATTGACGCGAATCCTAAAGATAGATCTATTGGGCCTAACGAACCCCATCCAAAGTACCGGATGCTTTAGTACTTTCAATTCGTTTATATCATGTCCGAAGGATTTCCCGTAATGATAGGGGATATTCTTATATGCATCTTGTTAATGTCGGTTACCAGGTGTTCACCATATGAATGAATTTTATATCTATGTATGGGATGTATATTGAAATATGAAATCTTGTGGTCTATTATTATGATTTGATAATATATAGGTTAAACCTATAACTCACCAACATTTTTGTTGACGTTTTAAGCATGTTTATTCTCAGGTGATTATTAAGAGCTTTCGCTGTTGCATACTAAAATAAGGACAAGATTTGGAGTCCATGCTTGTATGATATTATGTAAAAACTGCATTCAAGAAACTTATTTTTGATGTAATATATTCTTATTGTAAACCATTATGTAATGGTCGTGTGTAAACGGTATATTTTAGATTATCATTATTTGATAATCTACGTAATGCTTTTTAAACCTTTATCGATAAAAATAAAGGTTATGGTTATTTTAAAAATGAATGCAGTCTTCGAAAAACGTCTCATATAGAGGTCAAAACCTCGCGACGAAATAAATTAATATGGAACGTTTATAATCAATATGAATGGGACATTAGTGTTCTTACCGAGTTTGTTAGGATGCATTAGTGAGTCTGGACTTCGACCGTGTTTTTCTTCAAAAACGATTGCTTAACATTTTTTTTGTTGGAAACTATATATTATTAACATGTAAATATTATGTGATATATTAATCTCTTAACGTGTTTGATATTGTGTGATAGATGTCTACCTCTAGTACAAATCCCATTGATTTACCTAATAATAATGAAGAGTCGAATATATTTTGGGAAGATTCACAAATTCCCGAAGAGGAACCGGAAGAAGAGGAACTAGAAGAAGAGGAACCAGAAGTGGAGGAATCGAAAGAGGAGGAACCAGAAGAAGAAGAGGTTTCGGAGGAAGAAATATTGATACCTATAGTAAATCGATTAAATAAAAGAAAATCCCCAACCAATGGACCAAAGTTAATAATGGTCAATGGTGTTTCAACCGAGGAAGCAAAATATTGGGAAGATTACCAATTTTCCGATGAATCGGATCCCGATGAGGATTCCGATGATGTTATAGAAATTACCTCAACCCAATTTAATAAAGCGAAAGAAAATAATAAGGGAAAAGGTATAAAAATAGAGAAACCCGATTCCAACCCCGATGAACTTTATATGTATCGGCAACACCCGTATTTCCTAAAATGTAACAATGACCCGGGAACCTCTAAACCACCAGGTTTTTCTAAACCATTATGGAAAACGACGGCTCGTATTAGAGGAACACCATATATTCCTAGAAAATTAGGAAAACGAACCAAGTTCGAAGAAGAAGAAACCAGTGATTCAGATTAGAGGGTTGTAATCATGTTGTGTATTATATGTATTGTAGTGTGCTTGTACTTTTATGTTCTATGTAAAAATTGCTTGTATTGTTTGTTATTACGAATCTAATCCTTGTCTATTTTACAGTATAAAAACAAAATGGACGTTACGGGTAGACAACCGAATATTTTAGAAGACCTACCAGAGGATATGATTGAGGAAATCTTGTCTAGAGTCGATCAGAATTCATCAGCACATTTAGTTATGCCACAATTAACTTGTCAAACATTTGAAAGACTTTTCAGAAATGCCTTAGTTTATAAAAGGCTTTCCTTTGATAGGTAGGGTATATCACATTGGGGAAACCGTAAGTTGCGCCGTGTTTTCTTTAAAGCGTTAAATGCGGGGAACCCAAATGCAATGTTACGCTACGGGTTAAGAACCTATTTTGACTCAACATATCCCAACATAGGATTTCGTGAATTAGAAAGAGCTTCTAACATGCAACATAAAGAAGCATGTTATGCTTACAGGTTAGTGATGTTCGCTTCTTACCAAAGTGAGAAAAAGAACACTGGATTGTAATTTTTAAATAAAACCTTCCCACAAGTGACGGATTCAGTAGTTGGGGTGAGAAACAAGGTTTTTAGATTATTACGGGGCTGTTGGACATTACGAAACCCTCGTCCTTTTGACGACATTACAATATGCTGCCTAGCCAATGGTCATAACGGTTATTTTCCACAATACCAAGGATGGGAAGTCGTCTTAGTAAAACCAGAATGCATGACTTGTTTCTGGACTTATGAATTACGTGTCTTTATTTCCTTTGCTGAACAACTTGCGTATTAACTAGATTTATCTTCAAAACTGTCCTTTATCATAGTGTACTATATTTCATGTTATATGTAATTTAACGAAGTTGTAAGTTTGAAGAATATTTGTATGTGATATATTATTATAATCAGTTTTTCATATGGAATTGTAGTAGTTGAATTGTATATTAGCTACTAAGTATGAACTTAACGGGTAGGTAGTACCCGAATTTAAACTTATAAAATGCTAATATGAAGAAAAAGCTTTTATAAATGAGTTCATATTATGCTACGAAATACTATTGACTACTCTTAATATTCTGTATGATTAACTCAGTTCAGTTGGCTATTTTGAAGGAAATGGCACCGACTACTCGACACACCACGAATATGAGCGAAGCGGAATTTCGTACCTTTCTTGCTGCAAACATAGCCACAGTACAGGCTGCGCTACATACCAAAAATAACTCTAAATCTAGCAATACAGCTAACGGCGCAAGAAATCGTGTAGGATGCTCCTACAAAGAATTCACTGCCTACAAACCTTTGGAATTTGATGGAACTGAAGGACCAATTGGATTGAAACGGTGGATCGAGAAAGTCGAATCGGTGTTTGCCATAAGTAAGTGTACTGAAGAGGATAAAGTTAAGTACGCTACGCATACCTTCACAGGTACTGCGTTACCGTGGTGGAACACCTATCTTGAACAGGTAGGACAAAATGCTGCTTACGCACTACCGTGGTCGGCATTCAAGCAATTGATGAATGAGCAGTACCGTCCTAGAAACGAAGTCAATAAACTCAATGCAGAACTTAGAGAGTTATGAACACAAGGGTTCGACGTTACCACATATGAACGATGATTCACAGAGTTGTGCCTATTGTGTCCGAGAGCATTCGAAGATGAAGAAGAGAAGATCGACGCGTTTGTAAAAGGGTTACCAGTAAGGATTCAAGAAGATGTGAGTTCACACGAGCCCACTTCTATACAGAAGGCAAGTCGAATGGCTCATAAACTCATAAATCAGATTGAGGGAAGAATTAAAGAGCAGGCGGCCGAAGAAGCCAACACGAAACAACTCAAGAGGAAGTGGGAGGAAAACGGTGACAAGAGTCACCAGTACAACAACAACAACAATTACAACCACAATCGCAACAACTATCCCAACAACCTCAACAACAATTGCAACAATAACCGCAATCCTAACAATAACTACAACAAATATCCCAACAACAAAAACAACTACAACAACTGTTTCAACAACAATAACAACCCCAACAACAACCTCAATAACAACAACGGCAACAAAAACCAAAAACAGCCATGTCATAGGTGTGAAGAAAATCATCAGGGGTTTTGCACGACATTTTGCAACAAGTGTAAAAGAAATGGTCATAGCGCGACAAAGTGTGAGGTTTACGGACCAAAGTTTAACAGAACTAAAGGAATAAATAATGTCGGAACAAGTAATGCCGAAACGAATAGTGTCGGAGCAAGTAATACCCACGCTGTTTGTTATAAATGTGGAAAACTGGGCCACATTATTAGAAATTGCCCGAATCAGGGGAATACTAATGGGCAGGGCCGCGGAAGAGTTTTCAATATTAATGCGACAGAAGCACAGGAAGACCCGGAGCTTGTTACGGGTACGTTTCTTATTGACGATAAATCTGCTTATGTGTTATTTGATTCGGGTGCGGATAGAAGCTATATGAGTAGAGAATTTTGTGCTAAATTAAGTTACCCATTGACGCCTTTGGATAGTAAATTTTTACTCGAATTAGCAAACGGTAAATTAATTTCAGCAGATAATATATGTCGGGAGAGAGAAATTAAACTGGGGGATGAAACGTTTAAAATTGATTTAATACCAGTCGAGTTAGGGAGTTTTGACGTAATAATTGGCATGGACTGGTTGAAAAAGGTGAGAGCAGAGGTCGTTTGTTACAAAAATGCGATTCACATTATGCGTGAAAAAGGAAAACCTTTAATGGTGTACGGAGAAAAGAACAACTCGAAATTAAATCTTATTAGTAGTTTGAAGGCACAAAAACTAATAAGAAAAGGTTGTTACGTCATTCTAGCACACATCGAGGAAGTTAAACCTGAAGAAAAGAACATCAGTGATGTTCCAGTCGCAAAAGAATTTCCCGATGTATTTCTGAAAGAATTACCGGGATTACCCCCACATCGATCTGTTGAATTTCAAATAGACCTTGTACCAGGAGCTGCACCAATAGCTCGTGCTCCATACAGACTTGCACCCAGCAAAATGAAAGAATTACAAAGTCAGTTACAGGAACTTTTAGAGCGTGGTTTCATTCGACCAAGCACATCACCATGGGGAGCTCCTGTTTTGTTTGTCAAGAAGAAAGATGGTACATTTAGGTTGTGTATCAACTACTGAGAGTTGAACAAACTTACCATCAAGAACCGCTACCCACTACCGAGAATCGACGACATATTTGATCAACTACAAGGCTCGTCTGTTTATTCGAAGATCGATTTACGTTCTAGATATCATCAAATGCGGGTGAAGGAGGATGATATTCCAAAGATTGCTTTTAGGACGCGTTACGGTCATTACGAGTTTATGGTTATGCCGTTTGGATTGACTAACGCACCAGCTGTATTCATGGACCTCAAGAACCGAGTGTGTGGGCCATATCTTGACAAGTTTATCATTGTTTTCATCGATGACATACTTATTTACTCGAAGAATTATCAAGAGCACGAAGAACATTTGAGAAAAGTGCTAGAGTTGCTGAGAAAAGAAAAACTGTACGCCAAGTTTTCAAAGTGTGCATTTTGGTTGGAAGAAGTTCAATTCCTCGGTCACATAGTGAACAAAGAAGGTATTCAGGTCGATCCAGCAAAGATTGAAACCGTTGAAAAGGGAGAAACCCCGAAAACTCCAAAACACATACGCCAATTTTCAGGACTAGCTGGTTACTACAGAAGGTTCATCCAAGACTTTTCTAGAATAGCAAAACCCTTGACTGCATTAACGCATAAAGGGAAGAAATTTGAATGGAAAGATGAACAAGAGAAAGCGTTTCAATTGTTAAAGAAAAAGTTAACTACGGCACCTATATTGTCATTACCTGAAGGGAATGATGATTTTGTGATATATTGTGACGCCTCAAAGCAAGGTCTCGGTTGTGTATTAATGTAATGAACGAAAGTAATTGCTTATGCGTATAGACAATTGAAGATTCACGAGCAAAATTATACGACGCATGATTTGGAATTTGGCGCGGTTGTTTTTGCATTAAAGACTTGGAGGCACTACTTATATGGGGTTAAAAGTATTATATATACCGACCACAAAAGTCTTCAACACATATTTAATCAGAAACAACTGAACATGAGGCAGCGCAGATGGATTGAATTGTTGAATGATTACGACTTTGAGATTCGTTACCACCCGGGGAAGGCAAATGTGGTAGCCGACGCCTTGAGCAGAAAGGACAAAGAACCCATTCGTGTAAAATCTATGAATATAATGATTCACACTAACCTTACTACTCAAATAAAGGAGGCGCAACAAGGAGTTTTAAAAGAGGGAAACTTAAAGGATGAAATACCCAAAGAATCGGAGAAGCATCTTAATATTCAGGAAGACGGAACCCAGTATAGGGCTGAAAGGATTTGGGTACCAAAATTTGGAGATATGAGAGAAATGGTACTTAGAGAAGCTCATAAAACCAGATACTCAATACATCCTGGAACGGGGAAGATGTACAAGGATCTCAAGAAACATTTTTGGTGGCCAGGTATGAAAGCCGATGTTGCTAAATACGTAGGGGAATGTTTGACATGTTCTAAGGTCAAAGTGGAGAATCAGAAACCATCAGGTCTACTTCAACAACCCGAAATCCCGGAATGGAAATGGGAAAACATTACCATGGATTTCATCACTAAATTGCCAAGGACTGCAAGTGGTTTTGATACTATTTGGGTAATAGTTGATCGTCTCACCAAATCAGCACACTTCCTGCCAATAAGAGAAGATGACAAGATGGAGAAGTTAGCATGACTGTATTTGAAGGAAGTCGTCTCCAGACATGAAATACCAATCTCTATTATCTCTGATAGGGATGGCAGATTTATTTCAATATTCTGGCAGACATTGCAGCAAGCATTAGGAACTCGTCTAGACATAAGTACTGCCTATCATCTAAAAACTGATGGGCAGAGCAAAAGGACGATACAAACGCTTGAAGACATGCTACGAGCATGTGTTATTAATTTCAGAAACAGTTGGGATCGACATCTATCGTTAGCAGAATTTTCCTACAACAACAGCTACCAATCAAGCATTGAGATGGTGCCGTTTGAAGCACTTTATGGTAGAAAGTGCAGGTCTCCTATTTGTTGGAGTGAAGTGAGGGACAGACAGATTACAGGTCCTGAGATAATACAAGAAACTACCGAGAAGATCATCCAAATTCAACAACGGTTGAAAACCGCCCAAAGTCGACAAAAGAGCTACGCTGACATTAAAAGAAAAGATATAGAATTTGAAATTAGAGAGATGGTCATGCTTAAAGTTTCACCTTGGAAAGGCGTTGTTCAATTTGGTAAACGAGGAAAATTAAATCCAAGGTATATTGGACCATTCAAGATTATTGATCGTGTCGGACCAGTAGCTTACCGACTTGAGTTACCTCAATAACTCGCGGCTGTACATAACACTTTCCACGTCTCAAATATGAAGAAATGTTTTGCTAAAGAAGATCTCACTATTCCGTTAGACGAAATCCAAATCAACGAAAAACTTCAATTCATCGAAGAACCCGTCGAAATAATGGATCGTGAGGTTAAAAGACTTAAGCAAAACAAGATACCAATTGTTAAGGTTCGATGGAATGCTCGTAGAGGACTTGAGTTCACCTGGGAACGAGAATATCAGATGAAGAAGAAATACCCGCACTTATTTCCAGAAGATACATCAACACCTCCAACTGCTTAAAATTTCAGGACGAAATTTATTTAACGGGTAGGTACTGTAGTGACCAGAACTTTTCCATGTTTATATATATTAAATGAAATTGTTATTTACATTATTAAGTGTTTCCAACATGTTAAGCAATCAAACTTGTTAAGACTTGATTAATTGAAATAGGTTTCATATAGACAATTGACCACCCAAGTTGACCGGTGATTCACGAACGTTAAATCTTGTAAAAACTATATGATGACATATATATGATTATATATATAGTTAACATGATATTATGATAAGTAAGTATCTCATTAGGTATTTTAACAATGAGTTATATACATAAAATTGTGTTTATTGAATTAAGAAACTCGAAACGATATATATAACGATTATCGTTATAACAACGTCTTACTAATTACCTATGAATCATATTAAGATATTGTTACACTATGTTTAATCATGATAAATGATAAGTAAACATGTCATTATGTATATTAACAATGAACTACATATGTAAAAACAAGACTACTAACTTAAGGATTTCGAAACGAGACATATATGTAACGATTATCGTTGTAATGACATTTAAATGTATATATATCATATTAACATATATTAATATATCATAATATCATGATAATATAATAATTTAACATCTCATTAGATATAATAAACATTGGGTTAACAACATTTAACAAGATCGTTAACTTAAAGGTTTCAAATCAACATTTACATGTAACGACTAACGATGACTTAACGACTCAGTTAAAATGTATATACATGTAGTATTTTAATATGTATTCATACACTTTTGAAAGACTTCAAGACACTTATCAAAATACTTCTACTGAAAAAAAATGCTTACAATTACATCCTCGTTCAGTTTCATCAACAATTCTACTCGTATGCACCCGTATTCATACTCGTACAATACACTGCTTTTAGATGTTTGTACTATTGGTATATACACTCCAATGATTAGCTCTTAGTAGCCCATGTGAGTCACCTAACACATGTGGGAACCATCATTTGGAAACTAGCATGAAATATCTCATAAAATTACAAAAATATTAGTAATCATTCATGACTTATTTACATGAAAACAAAATTTCATATCCTTTATATCTAATCCATATACCAACGACCAAAAATACCTACAAACACTTTAATTCTTCAATTTTCTTCATTTAATTGATCTCTCTCAAGTTCCATCTTCAAGTTATAAGTGTTCTTCATAAATTCTACAAGTTCTAGTTTCATAAAATTAAGAATACTTCCAAGTTTACTAGCTCACTTCCAATCTTGTAAAGTGATCATCCAACCTCAAGAAATCCTTTTTGTTTACAGTAAGATATCATTCTAAATCAAGGTAATACTCATATACAAACTTTAATTCAATTCCTATAACTATAACTATCTTAATTCGAGTGATAATCTTACTTGAACTTGTTTTCGTGTCATGATTCTACTTCAAGAACTTTCAAGCCATCCAAGATCCTTTGAAGCTAGATCATTTCTTGTCACTTCCAGTAGGTTTACCTACTAAACTTGAGGTAGTAATGATATTCATAACATCATTCTATTCATACATATAAAACTACCTTATTCAAAGATTTGAACATGTAATCACTAGAACATAGTTTAGTTAATTCTAAACTTGTTCGCAAATAAAAGTTAATCCTTCTAACTTGACTCTTTAAAATCAACTAAACACATGTTCTATATCTATATGATATGCTAACTTAATGATTTAAAACCGGAAAACACGAAAAACACCGTAAAACCGGATATACGCCGTCGTAGTAACACCGCGGGCTGTTTTGGGTTAGTTAATTAAAAACTATGATAAACTTTGATTTAAAAGTTGTTCTTCTGGGAAAATGATTTTTCTTATGAACATGAAACTATATCCAAAAATCATGGTTAAACTCAAAGTGGAAGTATGTTTTCCAAAATGGTCATCTAGACGTCGTTCTTTCGACTGAAATGACTGCCTTTACAAAAATGAATTGTAACTTATATTTCTGACTATAAACTTATACTTTTTCTGTATATATTCATAAACTTAAGTTCAATATGAAACCATAGCAATTGGATTCACTCAAAACGGATTTAAAACGAAGAAGTAATGGGTAAAACAAAATTGGTTATTTTTGCTTGTTGTAGCTACGTGAAAATTGGTAACAAATCTATATTAATATTATCCTAGCTAACTCATATTGTATTATACATGTATTCTAATATATTATGTAATCTTGAGATACCATAGACACGTATGCGTATGCAAATGTTTTGACATATCATATCGACCCATGTATATATGTTATTTGGAACAACCATAGACACTCTATATGCAGTCATATAGGAGTTAGCTATACAGGATTGAGGTTGATTCCAAAAAATATATATATACTTTGAGTTGTGATCTAGCTTGAGACATGTATACACTGGGTCGTGGATTGATTCAAGATAATATATATCGATTTATTTCTGTACATCTAACTGTGGACAACTAGTTGTAGGTTACTAACGAGGACAGCTGACTTAATAAACTTAAAACAGTAAAACGTGTTAAAAATATTTTAAATATATTTTGAACATACTTTGATATATATGTACATATTTGTTATAGGTTCGTGAATCGACCAGTGGCCAAGTCTTACTTCCCGACGAAGTAAAAATCTGTGAAAGTGAGTTATAGTCCCACTTTTAAAATCTAATATTTTGGGATGAGAATACATGCAGTTTTATAAATGTTTTACGAAATAGACACAAGTAAATGAAACTACATTATATGGGTGAATGATCGAAGCCGAATATGCCCCTTTTGCTTGGTAGCCTAAGAATTAGTAAACCGATCTACTAATTGACGCGAATCCTAAAGATAGATCTATTTGGCCTAACGAACCCCATCCAAAGTACCGGATGCTTTAGTACTTCGAATTCGTTTATATCATGTCCGAAGGATTTCCCGGAATGATAGGGGATATTTTTATATGCATCTTGTTAATGTCGGTTACCAGGTGTTCACCATATGAATGAATTTTATCTCTATGTATGGGATGTATATTGAAATATGAAATCTTGTGGTCTATTATTATGATTTGATAATATATAGGTTAAACCTATAACTCACCAACATTTTTGTTGACGTTTTAAGCATGTTTATTCTCAGGTGATTATTAAGAGCTTCCGCTGTTGCATACTAAAATAAGGACAAGATTTGGAGTCCATGCTTGTATGATATTATGTAAAAACTGCATTTAAGAAACTTATTTTTGATGTAATATATTCTTATTATAAACCATTATGTAATGGTCGTGTGTAAACGGTATATTTTAGATTATCATTATTTGATCATCTACGTTATGCTTTTTAAACCTTTATCGATAAAAATAAAGTTTATGGTTGTTTTAAAAATGAATGCAGTCTTTGAAAAACGTCTCATATAGAGGTCAAAATCTTGCGACGAAATCAATTAATATGGAACGTTTATAATCAATATTAACGGGACATTTCAATAAGAAAGTTCAATCAAACCTTCCATGACTTTTTCTCGTGTGAAATGACAATCAAGCTCAATGTGCTTCGTACGCTCATGGAAAACAGGATTCTTCTCAATGTGTAGAGCCGATTGATTGTCACAATGAAGTGTAACAGGTTTTAAATTCGAAACACCTAACTCCTCAAAAAGTCGAACCAACCACGTGAGTTCAGCTGCAGCATTAGCCATAGCACGGTATTTAGCCTTAGAAGAAGAACGGGAAATAGTAGACTGTTTCTTTGATTTCCAGCTGATCGGAGAACCACCAAATAAAATGACATAACCTGTAACCGATCGACGAGAAATAGGACAAGAAGCCCAATCAGAATCTGAATAAGCACGGAGGGTAATCTGATCCGAACCATTTAGAAGAATACCCTGACCACTTGTGCCCTTTAAATATCGAAGTAAATGATGAACACCATCCAAATGGATTTCTTGAGGGTTCTGCATGAATTGGCTCAATGTCTGAACCGCAAAAGCTAAGTCTGGACGTGTATGCGTCAAGAAATTCAGCTTACCAATAAGAGAACGATAACGAGACTTATCTTAGAGATAAGGACTGAAAGGATCAGAGAACTTCGTGTTCTGAGGAAGAGGAGTCAACGTTGGTTTGGCATCCAAAAAACCAACATCAGTGAGTAAATCCTGAGTGAATTTCCGTTGAGTTAAAACGATGCCATTCTCAATGTAATTGACTTCTATCCCCAAAAAGTAATGAAGTAACCCCAAATCTTTGATGGTAAATTCGCCATGAAGAAAATTTTTGAGACTAGAAACAGTAGTAGGATCACTACCTGTCACCAAAATATCATCCACGTAAACGGCAACAATAGTTAAATGATCATTAACGGTTTTAAGGAAGAGACTATAATCATTCTTCGATTGCTTAAAACCTTGATCCAGAAGAGCCTGGGAAAGCTTGTGAAACCATTGTCGACTAGCTTGTTTAAGACCATAGAGGGATTTTCGAAGACGGCAAACTTTGTTCTCGGGATTGGAAATGCCGAGAGGCATTCGCATGTAAACCTCTTCGGTAAGATCACAGTGAAGAAATGCATTATTGACGTCCAATTAGTGTATATCCCAATGTTTAGAAGCAGCAAGAGCAAGTATGCTACGAACAGTTGCCATTTTAACAACCGGAGAAAAAGTATCAAAATAATCTATGCCTGCACGTTGATGATTTCCTTGAACAACCAATCTGCCTTTCAAACGCTCCAAAGAGCCATCAGATTTAAGTTTGACCTTGTAAACCCAATGATTACCTAATGCTTTCTTGCCCGGAGGAAGATCACAAACCTCCCATGTACCATTTGCTTGAAGTGCTTCTATTTCATTGCGCATAGTTTGAACCCAAAATTGAATCAATTCATTCGATTAACCTCTGACTCAAATATGGGTATATAAAGAAAAGATTACATGCAATTTACAAAATAAACCATGTACAATTATAAAGTACAAAATACATACAAAAGTATAAATATATATAACGCTACAAATAATAATAAACATTTATTCAAAAATAAAACATACAAATCACAGTTGATCAAATCCTAAGGGCAAAATAGTTATCTTATAGCTAGGTACGATTCAAAGGTGTTAGAGATTTACTTGATCATATTGACATACTGAATTATCACGTTCACAAACTTATCAATGACATATACTGAACAAGTCCAACGTGACATATATATTTTTAATAAATAATTTATTTATTTCTACTTAATTGAAATCAAAATATTTTAAAATCAATAATTAAAGTAACGTTTTTCTTATTAATACATTTTGATAATTATATTACATTTGTGGGTTATTATCCATGTATAAATATATCTTAATTATATTACATTTGTGTTCGACCGCCCTTTTATTTTTGTTCGAATTTCGCCATTTATGTTCGTATTTCACCTTTTTTGTTCGCCCGCCCTTTATTTTCGCTCTAATTTGAATTTCTCTAGGTTCTCAGGGTTAAAAAGTTCTCATTTGATCCCTAGACTATATATATATATATATATATATATATATATATATATATATATATATATATATATATATATATATATATATATATATATATATATATATATATAACACAGGAAACATTTTATCAAACTGATACAACTAAATGGAAAAGAATAAACAAACAGGAGACACTTTATGTCGATACAAACCTTAAATACCAAACCACAAAGAAGCGTCAAATATCTTTCACAAAAGACAAAAATTTCTTTAATTCGGCACCTTGAACACGCTTTTTTCCTTTTAGTATTTTTAGGCTTATACAACAGATTTGAGCTAATAAACTTAGCTGTAACCATATCGAATTCAAAAATTCTTCAACTGAAAGATATATAGTTCGTAAAACTTTTAGAAATTTATCAACATATGTCTACCGCATTTCACATTTTAATAATTAATTATGTTTGAGTGTGTTTGGATGACAAACTTGTAAGACCTTATGCTTATTTTTTCTTAAGCTCATGCTAAAAATATTGTTTGGCTAACAAAATTCCTAAAGCTATTGACAAAATACGCTTAATAAGAAAAACTTGTTAAACTAGATTAAAAAATTAGCTACTAGCTTATGATGAGAAATTATATTATTACCCTTAATATAATTATTACTCATATTCATATTATCGATTTTGCCTCTTTTTGTCAATTTAAGATTATAGACTTCAACTCTAGCTTCTTTACCAAATGATCAAATTGACCGATAAGATAAGATAAAAGTCAGTATTTTTCAATAAAGGAAAAATTGATTTTTTACTTTGCCCATAAAGGACTTTAATTCAATTTGTTATTCGAAAAGGTCTCTAATTTGGAAATTGTTACTGATATGTGAAATCGTTCCCTAAAATAACTAGTCAAAAACTTAACAATTATAACACAATATCGGGCAACTAAAACCCGATCATGCAGTGACTAGTAAGTAAATTGACCAGTTCGTCCACAGAGAGCAGTGTTCAAGATTTAAATAACTATTAATTATCCTAAGAATTGGGGGGGGGGGGGGGGGGGGGTGATTTGATTTTTAAGTAAATTAAAACATTAGCAAAGTAATTAAACGAATTAACCAGATAAAGAGAAGTAGTGTCCACTGTAAAAACTTTAATAAATCACAAGATAGAACAATCCATAATCATCAGTCTTACATCAAGTGGACACAATTATAATTTAGTCTAGCATGATAGAAGAAAGAACAAAATAACAATTGGAACGACTAGTATTCATCATAAAATCACTAATATAAGGAAGAACTACGGTACCAATGATTATTAGATGCTCCAATCTTCAACCTTGATGTTTAGATCTTCAAAATTGATGAAGAATGGCTTTAAAATCGTTAAAAATGACCCTCCTGGCCCCAGAATTCGTATAACAATCGATACCCTAAAGTTGGGGTTTAATTTAGGTATTTATAGGGTAAAATCTTGAAATCTGGCTGACCCCGCGTCGCGACCACAATCCTTACGTCGCGACCGCGACCATTGTTGAAATTGGCACATCGCGCTCGCGATATATTTTGTCGCGATCGCGACCATTGGCTGCTTCGAAAACTGCTGATTTCTGTTGATGTATCGCGGTTGCAAACACCCCCACCCCCCCCCCCCCCAAATCGCGACCGCGATGGGGCCCTGATCAGCATCATCTTCTATTTCTTTTGTCTTTTCACTTTATCTCGCTCGTTTAACGCTTAGTCTTGCTAAAATCATCTTCAAAACAAACCATAAGACTTCTCGAGCTCACTTTATCATTTCGTTTAAAATCATGAGCTAAAGTCTTCAATCTTCACAAATTTGTAACCAAAAGATCCCGATATCGCGAGTGAAATAATCTATAAATGAGCCGATATCAAATTCCCCCACACTTGAACCTTGCTTTCCTCAAGTAAGCTTATCTTTCAAAATAATAAAACTCAATACAAGATTAAAGTACCCGAAGCGTCTTCAACAATAATAATATCAAGATACACCGTTATTATTATCATAAGCACATAAACCCAAAACGTGTGATCTTCAAAAAGCAATCGCAATGTTTAAGCCTTCAACAAACATCTCAATATAGCGGAATCACCAAAAAGTTTGGCCTTAGTTAAAACAAGACCTTTGAAAACCTTTTTTTGCATTTTAAGGACGTGAAAACAAGTAAGTTTTTACATAAAACAAGTTTTCCGGATATTTTAGGTTTTAAAGGCTAGATGCTTTTAAAGCCATCCCGGTTTTAAGATAACCGCACGGGCAATTGCCAACTCAGTATATCATCTAGGATGAACTATCTCCCGGTTCGAAGGCGATGGGAAGACAATTACCTTAGGCGAGTGTTTAAGTGCCATCCACATTCGATTTGGTAGTAATCAACGACACAAGGGATTGGTCACAAGGGATTGGATTTGCCCTACTAATCCTATTTTTGGGTTGAAAGTTCATGATTTTCTCTCCCCTCGATACCATCGCATCATGAAAGGATGATTAGTATGAAATGGGATGGATTAGGGAGATCCCAATGCCGGCATGGATTAGGGAGATCCCAATGACGAGTAGAACGCAAATTAGAAGACTTGACTTCCTTAAATGGGTGGACTCGATCACCATACATTGTTAACATTTTAAAACTTTAAGACAAAATTGCCAAATCCGTCCCTGTGTTCATTTAATTTAGCCCAAATAGTCCCTCCCATTTATTTACTGCAATAATAGTCCTTATTTGCATTTTGTAGTCCTAAATTAGTCCCAGAAGCCAACAATTTTAAACGTTCATTAACTTGGATTGGCATGCTTAGAGCACGTGATTAATACATGTACCTATATGAGAATATTCTCACTCATTTTTTCACTCAATTTTGTTCACTCACTGGTGGTAGATGAGTTGGCCTTCCATGTAGAAGAATAATTGTCCCTTGTTTTTGAGTATTCAGTAATCGCAACAATAATCCACGAATAGTAATCGGAACCAGATCCGGATCGGATCCAGTTCAAGTCCTGGATACCTAATTTCGAAACCGGATCTGTTTCAAGAAAAATTAGTGTATTACTGTTATTACTAGATGATTTGACACGTGGATCAAGGAGAAAAATCCGGCCATGACGGTCACCAGTAGAACGGAGTAAGTGAGAATGTGCAGATGTAGGATCGTGTAAGAGCAGGTCCTTGCGAAGTGGCGTAGGTCACCATCGAACGGCGGTTACGAACGGATATAGGTTTTCGGTAACAAATGAAGGAGGTGGAGGCAGAAGTGGAAGAACGGAAACGAGTTGCATTATGTGTGTGTCAACAATAGCGACAGAGCTTCTGGTGGTGTAAGCAAGGAGGTCGGAGGAACGGAGGTTGGTGGAACCTCTGTTGTTGCGAGATGGTGGACTGGGAAACATGTAGTCGTATGATGTTGTTGGCGGTGGACGTTGTTCTGTTGACATGGTGGTTGATGGTTTTGATTTTTCGGTGAGGGGGTTTTACTTTGACCATTAGTGGACAGTTACATATCCGTTTTTCTAACGGTTGTCAAAATGTAATGGATTCGCACAACAGGTTTTGCTGTGGAGTGGTGGTACTCTTAATTTACACATTTCGTTCACGTGATGTAAGCATGAAAATCCAAGTTAACAGACGTTTAAAACTTTTAGTTTCATGGACTAATTTAGGACTA
The DNA here is from genome assembly GCF_046630445.1 of Rutidosis leptorrhynchoides. Taxonomy (NCBI): domain Eukaryota; kingdom Viridiplantae; phylum Streptophyta; class Magnoliopsida; order Asterales; family Asteraceae; genus Rutidosis; species Rutidosis leptorrhynchoides. The sequence continues at coordinate 148,516,053 of NC_092337.1, forward strand.
CAAAATGAAAATAAGGACTATTATTGCAGTAGATAAATGGGAGGGACAATTTAGGTAAATTAAAAGAACACATGGACGAATTTGGCCATTTTTTCAAACTTTAAACACCTAGTTTATTTAGGTACCATGGCTTTTGTGTAACGACCCAAACCAATAACCAACCGAACATGCGAAAGAAATTTTTTTTTATTTCAGAATAGTGCGCCACGCGCACCACCACAGGGTGCGTGGCGCGCATAGTCCATTTTCAGTTCTGTCCGGTTTTGTCCATTTTCAAATAAAGATCTCCCACTTCCCGACATATTTAGACGAAATGCTTTTTACCACGTGTTCATATATGTAAAACTAACACGAATGAATCATAAAAAAATTTTTACAAAACGGGACCCACATCGGCCGTTTTATGAGTTTCATACAAAAGTTTGAGTTTCGACCACACTAGTTTAAATTCCAAACGACACTATGAGCATGATGTTTGGGGTTAAACTACCCAAATCTCGGTCGAACTCCAAAAACTATCACATCCAAAAGCGTCCCCTAACAAACAAGCGGGATCTCTAATCCGCACGAATGCCCTTACCCTTGTCTCCACCAGAGCCTATAAAAATATAAACAACAAGAGGGTAAGCAAAGCTTAGTGAATGCAATAATTATACCCATATATATATAATATACCTACTTGCAATCATTTACATATATACCGCATAAACGCTAGCAATACAATTAGCATACCATCTCAAGTACAAGGCTAATAATCTCCAACAAACCGCTACTAGCGTAATCAATAACATATAATCGACATAATATAATATGCTACAAAACAATACACAACCATGGTTAACCATTCTCGCGTCATGGTGCTACCGGCTCTTTGGTTCACACCATACGCATCAGTTATGATGCTACCGGCTCTTTGGTTCACATCACAACCCGAGTCATACTCGCGTTAAAGTGCTACCGGCTCTTTGGTTCACACTCTAAAAACTCGTGCCGTAGTGCTCCCAGATCTTTGGTTCACACTACAACACACGCACTATGACGCTACCGGCTCTTTGGTTCACATCATAGCACGCTCGCACATACTATGGCACTACCGGCTCTTTGGTTCATAACATATCATACAAATAAATACATTACATACATATGCATATAATCATTCCACTCACCTTAACGCCTTCGGTGAATGTTTTATACTTCCTCAAGCTTCAAGGTAAAGTACCTAATATAATAAGTACTCGATCAACAAACAAACTTGTTGGACTAAATACCAACACTTCACTCATGTGCATTTAAGGACTTAAATGCATTAAATGCCCCATTTTCCCCAAAACCGCCCCTTAAGGGTCAAGACCATCATTAATCACTTAAAAGCTAGTGATTAAGGTCCAACAACACTAACTATTACACAATTAGGGTATTTCATACCCATATTTCCCAACTAGGTCAATCATTAGATCTTTGACTAATTTAAAGTCAACACACCCATTTCGGGTCATCCACTAACCCATCTAACACCCATTTACTAATTTACTAGGTGTGCTAGTGATTAACTAACCAACTAGGACCCATAAACATCAATTAACACTTTGAAAACCTAGATTAGTTACCATTGAGTCTTCATGACTCCATCTTACCCAAGAACACCCAAAATCATCAAATATGGGTTTTATGTTCTTCATTTACCCAAACCCTAACCCATACATAAATCAAAGTAAGGAAATCCAAGTTAGAACATACCACTACAACCAAAACGTAGCTAGAGAGGACATGGACAACTTTAGAACTCGAGCTAAGACCCAAAACTAGCTCCTCCTTCCTTGGCTTGAGCTTTCTCACACAAGAATCACACTCTCTCTCTAAAATTGAAGTGGAAAAGGATAAGGTTGTTGGAAATGGAGTAAATGACACCTCAAGATCTGACCTACTGGCCTCAAACTCGTCCATAAGTGAAATTACCAAAAAGTCCATCAAAATATCTGATTAAAATAAGCAGAACCCGGCTACAGTAATAGTGCACTGCGCGCACCCTTAGGTGTGCGCTGAGCGTACCTTGCCCAGTTCAGCTTCTGACCTCCGTTTAAATACACAACGTTACCCACACTCCATGTACTCTATATACACCACTGTACAATTATTACTCGGGTCTTACAACTCTCCCCCACTTGAATCGGAGCGCGTCCTCGCGATTCAAGCCGCATGACAAGAGGGAAGATAAACCAATACGAATTCTTCGAGCTCCCAAGTAAACTCGGAACCTTTACTCCGACGCCATTGAACTTTAAAAGTTCTCACTTCTTTATTTCTCAACCTTTTGACCTTCTCATCAAGTATAGCAATCGGCTCCTCAATATACTCTAACTTATTGTTTAGCTCAATCTCATCTAAAGGTACCCAAGAAAAATCATCCGCAAGACACTTACGGAGATGGGAAACATGAAATGTATTATGGATCCCCTCAAGCTCTTCGATAATTCCAAACGATACGCAACTTCACCAACACGAGCTAAAATTTTAAAAGGACCAATAAACCGAGGAGCTAACTTTCCCCGTTTTTGAAACCAAATAAAACCTTTCCATGGCGAAACTTTAAGCATCACCATGTCACCTTCTTGAAATTCGATCACTCGTCTACGCTTGTCGGCATACGACTTTTGTCTATCCTGCGCCTTTTTCAAATGATCCCGAATCATATCAATCTTGCTATTCGTCTCTAAAACCAAATCGGTACTCCCGATTTCTCTTTGACTAACTTCACCCCAACAAATCGGGGTTCGACATCTACGTCCATAGAGCATCTCGTAAGGTGGCATCCCGATACTAGTATTGTGATGACCCGGGAATTTCCGACCAAATTTAAACATAATCTTATATGATTCGACTCGATAAGCAAAGTCTATTAAACCGAGTCTCATTATGTTTGAACTATTTCATGATAACATTTGACCTTTAACTATTTCCGACGATTCACGAACCTTTAATTGCAACTAAGAATGTAAATATAAATAATTATATATAAAACTAATTATATTAGTATTAATGAACTATTAAGTAATTTTGTTATTATAAAAAGATAACATTTAATAACTAAATATTTTCATTTTGAATATATATAGTATATTGTATATAAATGATTCAAACATATTTTACCAACGTTATCAAAATATTAAATGTACAATGTTATACTTTGTAGTTAATTGTTTAATATACATAATTAATCATCTACTCAACATTTAAAACATGATTTTATATATATGGTAGTATACATATATACATAAATATAACTATATATATATATATATATATGATTTTATACATAATTATTATATTATGTATATGTAGAAATTTATAATATATCTATGATGAAATAATGTACTATTTTAATAAATATATATAATACTTACATATATAAAACATTTATATTTTTCATAATTACATACATAAGTATAATATAATTAGTATGTAAATAAATATTATAATATATTTATATTAAAATGCATAAATATATAATATTCAGTATATGTTACAATACATATTACATAATTATTAAATATTACATAATAATAGATGATATTAATAAATTAAATTTAAATACAAATATAGTTGTTGTAGTAATGTTATTTGTATCGTCAAATATCAATATTTGTATTCATAATATCACTTTATATCATATAAAGATGAAATTGGATGTATAAATTAGATTATTATTACTAATATTATTATTATCGATAAAATATTAATATTATCATAATTAGTATGGTATTATTATTATTATTATTATTATTATTATTATTATCATTTTTACAATTATTATTATCATTAATATTATATTTATCATTATTATTAATTTTATTAATATTATTAGATATTAATAGTATTGTTATTATATATTATTATTATTAATTAAAAAAAAGCAGTAGGGATCTATATTATACGCTTGACCTCTGTATCCTTTATCTCTATTATTATTATTTTTTTTGTTTCTTTCCTGCTCCCAACTCGTGAACCTGTGTTGACATTTTCTCCATTTTTTATCAACCGATCTCTATTATTACAACATGATTATGTATAATTGCAAATCAAATAAAAAGGAAATCCAATGGGATTAAAGAGCACAGCGATATTTTTGTTTTCTTCTTCTCTGCACGCTCCAATTTTTTTTTCTCTTAATTCAATTTCGAATAAAGTTTCAAAATCTAAAAATGCAGAAAGGTTAGAAATCTTTCTTTGAATCTATCTGCAAAATCTCAACTCTCAAATCTTTATATCGATCTTGAATTTTGAAGTCAAAGTTTAGTTTAAAAAAAGTCAACAATTGTTCTTGAGACAAATTCGCGTTCGTGTATATGTTTCTGATCAAATTGACGATTCCAGTAGTTTTTATACATGTTTAGAAAACTATTTCGTGTTATAAACATTATCTATAATGTTATCTATTACGAAATCAATTTTTTTTGTTTTGTTCCAAGAACCGACGCTGCAGTAGGCCTTAGTGTTTTTTTTTTTATTTTAGAACCCAAATTATTTTTTTTTCTGTAATGTTTTGAAGCTTTAAAGGGAACCCCGATTTTTTTTTTTTTTTTTTTTTGGTTATTGATGTTTTGTTGAATCCATGAGACTTGTGGAGAAGAAGAGGAATAGAAGAAAAGCAGTTTATATATAAAATTTAAATTCGATATTAGTACAGAGAATCAGAATTGGTGGGATGGTCGAGAGTGTTTGCGTGTGAGCATGTGGTCACGAGATCGAGTCCAGAGGACGGTAGTTTCTTTTTTTTTTTTGAAACTCTTTTCATGTGAGGTAGTTTTCTTTTCTAATTTTTTTATTGTTATTATATATTAATTATTATTAGTATTATTATTATTATTGTGATTGTTTTGATTGTTATTGTTATTGTTATTATTAGTATCATACTTGTTATCATATTTGAAAGTATTATAGACATTACTATTATTATTATGATAGGTATTAATAATATTATTATTAGTAATAAACTTATCATTTTAGTATTTTATCATCATTAGGATTATGATTATGATTATCATTATTATTATTATGAAGGAAATAAAAATATATTATTATCATCAATATTAGAATTTGTACCGGTTTATAAATAATAGTATCATCAGTACATTTACAATTAATAATATCATATTTATCAGTATCATCATTAATATTTACTAGTATTATTATGATTATCATTTATCATTTTATAAATATTAGAACCCTTATTATTAACATAAGTATGGTATTAGTATTAATATTATTTTAGAGTTATTATTATTAGTATCATTAACAGTTATCATTTTCATTTTTTTTGCTATTAGTATTATCATTATTAATAAAATTATTATTATTATTAGTAAATCATTATTATCTAAATTATTATTTTAACAAATAAATCTTTTGTACACTATATATATACTTATGGTATATACTAGGATTGTATTAATAATTCACATAACAAACTAATAAAATTTCATAAATACAATACTAACCACAAATATATGTATATAAATATATTAATGTCACTATTTATATAAACGTAAATCATTATAGATATATACATAAAATCGATATATATATAAAATATAACTTAAAATATAATATAAGTATACGTTTTAAAATAAAGGTTAGAATAAATTCTACAAAACTATAATATATAAATAATACATATTAATAAATGAAATTTTGTAACTTACATTATACGTATTAATATATACACAATTGATATAGGTTCGTGAATCCGAGGCCAACCCTGCATTGTTCAATGACGTCATATGTATTTTTACTACAAAATACAGTATCGTGAGTTTCATTTGCCTTTTTACCCTTTATATTTTTGGGCTGAGAATACATGCGCAACTTTTATAACTGTTTTACGAAATTGACACAAGTACGTGAAACTACATTCTATGGTTGGATTATCGAAGTCGAATATGCCCCTTTTTATTAAGTCTGGTAATCTAAGAATTAGGGAACAGACACCCTAATTGACGCGAATCCTAAAGATAGATCTATCGGGCCCAACAAGCCCCATCCAAAGTACCGGATGTTTTAGTACTTCGAAATTTATATCATGTCCGAAGGAGGATCCCGGAATGATGGGGATATTCTTATATATGCATATTGTTAATGTCGGTTACCAGGTGTTCAATCCATATGAATGATATTTTTGTCTCTATGCATGGGACGTATGTTTATGAGAAATGGAAATCTGAAATCTTGTGGTCTATTAAAATGATGGAAACGATTGTTTAAGTTAAACTAATGAACTCACCAACCTTTTGGTTGACACTTTAAAGCATGTTTATTCTCAGGTACAAAAGAAATCTTCCGCTGTGTATTTGCTCATTTTATAGATATTACTTGGAGTCATTCATGGCATATTTCAAAAGACGTTGCATTCGAGTCGTCGAGTTCATCAAGATTATTATCAAGTCAATTATAGTTGGATATATTATGAAATGGTATGCATGCCTGTCAACTTTCGATGTAATGAAAGTTTGTCTTTTCAAAAACGAATGCAATGTTTGTAAAATGTATCATATAGAGGTCAAGTACCTCGCGATGTAATCAACTGTTGTGAATCGTTTATAATCGATATGGACTTCGTCCGGATGGATTAGGACGGGGCTTCACAGTTGGTATCAGAGCGGTGGTCTTAGCGAACCAGGTCTTGCATTAGTGAGTCTAACTGATAGTCGTTAGAATGCATTAATGAGTCTGGACTTCGACCGTGTTTGCATGTCAAAAGTTTTGCTTATCATTTAGTGTCGAAAAATTATTTGCTTATCATCCTTAAAGTCTAAGACACGTCTTACTGCCTTTATTGCATAGACAGTGTATAGTTAAATTCATATCTTAGCGTATCTGTTATTGTTACCTTTGCCTGACAGCTTCCGTAGATTCCTCCATAGCTTATGGGATTTTAGTATTATATATGCATATGTAAATTATGTATTGCAGGGTACTAATCTACATCCTATAATCTATTTCTTATCGAAAATCCTTCATCTGATCGTACGAGATGAATCCCTCAACCAGTTCGAGTCCATCAGATTTCGATAGCTATTTCGATAGTTATTCCGACAGCTATTTCGATATGGATTTCCACTCGAGCTCCGAAAGCAGAGTAACCGGAATGAATCGATCAATTAGCCATCATCTATTCTGAATGAATTGGAGATGGGTTCGTAGTCGACTTAATCAATGGAAACGCGAAGAAGGCGATCATTTCCACTAACCAAATTCACCTCTTGACAATGAACCTAAAACGTTTACCGGCGAACCTGTTCGAGACACCATTTTCTCTCTCATTTCCAAAGTATCTCATCACGATCATATACTATCTCAGATTCTAAACCTCATTCATCCGCTCGTCCGAACCGACAATCATCCCGGTGTAATAGAAGAAGTTAACGAACTTCGCGCATAAGTTGTAGTCTTGGAAAATATGGTGCAAAACGTACCAGCTTCATCCAAATCACCGGCACCAACAGTACCACCAACAACCCAAATTTCAATATCACATGCCTCAACATCTCAATCTATACCTCGAGTATAATCATCATTCTACATGACATTCTACATCAGTTATCTTCGTTCGACATGGTGATTATGTAATCTCTAATGTTTTAGAGATTATTTATTCTAGTTCCAACTGAAAACTAAATGAGTTTAATATCATGTTAACTCATTAAATTCATGATTACATCTGAAGAAAATATATATGTATATATGTTTTCATAAAGATTGTAATTAAAAATTCTTTTGTACAAACTGTTAATAATAAAAATATTTTAACGGGTAGGTAATACCCGAGGAATATTTAAATTTCACATTAATAAGTTACACTGTATATTCTTCGAATCTGATTCAACAGTTATTCACTATCCTATTTACAACCACCGGGATACTTATCCGTTCACCAAAGAATAACTATTTTTATTCAAATTCAATTTCATATTTGAATTTTGACCTATCAGAATCCAACAAGTGGCATAATGAAGAAATAATGGACACAATAAAAATTGATTAGAAACAGACTAATTAACAATATTAAATTTTATTAAGAAACCACGCTAACAAAATCCTAGCTAACTGTTCCTAGCTAACTGTTAATTCCGTATTACATTTTATTTATCGCAATTTATTTATCGCAATTTATTTATCGCAATTTATTTTATCGCAATTTATATTCTCGCAATTTTATTTATTGTCATTTAATTTCTGTTATTTACTTTACGCACTTTATTTATCGTCATTTAATTTCTGTTATTTATTTTACGCACTTTAAATATCGGGACACGTATACAAGGTTTTGACATATCATATCGACACATCTATATATATTATTTGGAATCACCATAGACACTCTATATGCAGTAATGATCGAGTTCTCTATACAGGGTTGAGGTTGATTCTATAATAATATATATACTTTGAGTTGTGATCGAGTCTGAGACATGTACACGGGTCACGATACGTATTAATTAATTCAAATATTATATATTAAACTATATATGAATGATTGCACTGTCAACTGTGGACTATCGACTGTGGACTAATAACATTGGACAATTAAAATGAATTAAAATATTGAATATAACATATGAAACTAAACAATTCTTCAAGTTTGCCACTTGATTTCGTCTTAAACCTCATTTGTATCTTCACGATTACATTCTGCGTTCAAACCTTTCATGATTCTTGAAAACACCTCAATCGATAGGATGAATCAACCGCACTTTATCTACGGAAGGAAAGATTTATGCATATAGTTATGCACCTGAGAAACTCTCGGCAATTGTGTAAAAGTTCAACACGTAGCCGCGTCAGATCCTTTGGCATTTATTAACAAAAACAACTTTGCGATCCCTTTTCAAAATTAGCCAATTTTGTCACAGCTCCAACAAGTCAACTTCGACTTTTCGTACGAAACAACCTTATTATAACGTTTATATATACGCGTGCTCTTTTATTGTTACCAGGTAACCTTTCATATTCCATCATATTACCATCAGCGTTTAATCATCTAAAAACACAATTCTCCTGAAACCACCTCGGATTAATAACCGATAATTCAGATATCATAGCATTAAATGCAGAGGAAACAGAAAAATGGTAGATGGTCTAAACGGACAAAAGTTTGATGATAAAGAAAGGAGTGTTAGGAACGCTCGATAGAAAATTGGGTATTGAAAAACAGATTGAGTTACCCATGAAGGAGACCAAGGACAAATACAAGGACCAAATCCTATATTCAAAGGATTCAGGTAATTCTGGATCCGTTGAAATCTTTAGAGAATATCTTGCTCCGAAGTCATGTTAAAATCTTGCGGAAAATCTTTCTCCATCAACCGTCGAACTTAGAAATTCCAAAATATCATCATCAATATCTTTGATATTTCTGAGGATATTTTCATAAATATTCTCGTCCGAAATTATATACCTCTTCGTGCTTCCTGTGTATCAATATATTGGAAACATTCAATAGAAAATATAGTACCGAAAAGCAGATTATGCGAAACTATGAAGAAAGCCGTGGATAAATCACAAAGAATAAGTTTGACTTCAAAGAATCCAAATAATTCAATGTCTGCTAAAGTCTATAGTGAATAACTTGCTCCTTACTCTAAACCCTTGCAGACAATAGTTTCTATCATCCTATGATCTTAGATATTCTGAGATATTATCGTACCTTTCATTATAAATATCCTCCATATTTCTGGAGATATTTTTATAACTATTCTTATCTGAAATCATTAATCTTTTCGTGCTATCAGTATTACATCATATAGAAATTGTTAGTTTCTATATTCTGTAAATTTTCAAGCTTAAAATATGAATGTTATTGTAGTAATGATGGGAACTAATGCATGAGTTAGTATAATATAATGACACTTGATCAACGTGATTATATTACAGTAAGTCATGCTGAGTTTCTAAATGAAACGTGATGATTCACAGATCATAACGTCATCATGTGCCATGTTACATAACTCTTTCATCCTACTTAACTCCGTAACAAATCAAGAAAATGTATTCTTGATGGTTCTATCTTCCGTGATGTTGATAAATTTGAAAATCAAATCGTGCTATCACGTTCCTTCATGCTTAGAACATTATAATCATTCGAAACTCTATATCTATAAATTCTGGACCATTATTCGCTTGACTTGAAGTCGGGAAGAGAAAACAAAAGCATAGAGCTTTGAAATATAAGGGAGAATATAAAGTCCGATAACAACACATAAATTACAAACCGTGTATATCAATGTTTATCGCAACATAAAGACACGGGAGAATTAAAAACATTATAATCCCGAGGGCGAAGTAGAAGAAAGCAGATTCCTCTGGTGGAAGTTGGAAAAGGAGAATGATTGTTGCGATAGTAAGGATGAGGACAAGGATCAGAACTGGATTAATCATTTTCAGAATCTTTTGGATGTATGAACTAAGAAAGAAAGTATAAGAATGGTGAGAATAATGGAAAGGAAGAGCTTAATTTATACTGGAAATATCAGACGTAGTAATCGGGGCAGATCACCGTATTTAATTAAAGAGATCTTAATTTCCATAAATCCCGAAGAATCAGATTTTATAGATCTTCAAGATTTTCTTTAAATCCCTTAAATTCCGGAATTCAACCAAGGCAATGTCAAAAGTTAAGACGCGCCTTATTTTCTAAATTCAAACCTGACTACGTCAAAAGTTAAAAACAAATCTTTGTTTCTCATTTCATCCTTTTGTGAATAGCTTCATTCGCACTCTTCGAATAATCGAATTATTTTTATCCATATTACTCAATGATGATAAAACTCAAGTTATCAACTCATATTCGTCAGGAAAACATATTTATTGTTAGCTATGACGACCTCACTCAAATTTCGGGACGAAATTTCTTTAACGGGTAGGTACTGTGATGACCCGGGAATTTCCGACCAAATTTAAACATAATCTTATATGATTCGACTCGATAAGCAAAGTCTATTAAACCGAGTCTCATTATGTTTGAACTATTTCATGATAACATTTGACCTTTAACTATTTCCGACGATTCACGAACCTTTAATTGCAACTAAGAATGTAAATATAAATAATTATATATAAAACTAATTATATTAGTATTAATGAACTATTAAGTAATTTTGTTATTATAAAAGATAACATTTAATAACTAAATATTTTCATTTTGAATATATATAGTATATTGTATATAAATGATTCAAACATATTTTACCAACGTTATCAAAATATTAAATGTACAATGTTATACTTTGTAGTTAATTGTTTAATATACATAATTAATCATCTACTCAACATTTAAAACATGATTTTATATATATGGTAGTATACATATATACATAAATATAACTATATATATATATATATATATGATTTTATACATAATTATTATATTATGTATATGTAGAAATTTATAATATATCTATGATGAAATAATGTACTATTTTAATAAATATATATAATACTTACATATATAAAACATTTATATTTTTCATAATTACATACATAAGTATAATATAATTAGTATGTAAATAAATATTATAATATATTTATATTAAAATGCATAAATATATAATATTCAGTATATGTTACAATACATATTACATAATTATTAAATATTACATAATAATAGATGATATTAATAAATTAAATTTAAATACAAATATAGTTGTTGTAGTAATGTTATTTGTATCGTCAAATATCAATATTTGTATTCATAATATCACTTTATATCATATAAAGATGAAATTGGATGTATAAATTAGATTATTATTACTAATATTATTATTATCGATAAAATATTAATATTATCATAATTAGTATGGTATTATTATTATTATTATTATTATTATTATTATTATCATTTTTACAATTATTATTATCATTAATATTATATTTATCATTATTATTAATTTTATTAATATTATTAGATATTAATAGTATTGTTATTATATATTATTATTATTAATTAAAAAAAAGCAGTAGGGATCTATATTATACGCTTGACCTCTGTATCCTTTATCTCTATTATTATTATTTTTTTTGTTTCTTTCCTGCTCCCAACTCGTGAACCTGTGTTGACATTTTCTCCATTTTTTATCAACCGATCTCTATTATTACAACATGATTATGTATAATTGCAAATCAAATAAAAAGGAAATCCAATGGGATTAAAGAGCACAGCGATATTTTTGTTTTCTTCTTCTCTGCACGCTCCAATTTTTTTTTCTCTTAATTCAATTTCGAATAAAGTTTCAAAATCTAAAAATGCAGAAAGGTTAGAAATCTTTCTTTGAATCTATCTGCAAAATCTCAACTCTCAAATCTTTATATCGATCTTGAATTTTGAAGTCAAAGTTTAGTTTAAAAAAAGTCAACAATTGTTCTTGAGACAAATTCGCGTTCGTGTATATGTTTCTGATCAAATTGACGATTCCAGTAGTTTTTATACATGTTTAGAAAACTATTTCGTGTTATAAACATTATCTATAATGTTATCTATTACGAAATCAATTTTTTTTGTTTTGTTCCAAGAACCGACGCTGCAGTAGGCCTTAGTGTTTTTTTTTTTATTTTAGAACCCAAATTATTTTTTTTTCTGTAATGTTTTGAAGCTTTAAAGGGAACCCCGATTTTTTTTTTTTTTTTTTTTTGGTTATTGATGTTTTGTTGAATCCATGAGACTTGTGGAGAAGAAGAGGAATAGAAGAAAAGCAGTTTATATATAAAATTTAAATTCGATATTAGTACAGAGAATCAGAATTGGTGGGATGGTCGAGAGTGTTTGCGTGTGAGCATGTGGTCACGAGATCGAGTCCAGAGGACGGTAGTTTCTTTTTTTTTTTTGAAACTCTTTTCATGTGAGGTAGTTTTCTTTTCTAATTTTTTTATTGTTATTATATATTAATTATTATTAGTATTATTATTATTATTGTGATTGTTTTGATTGTTATTGTTATTGTTATTATTAGTATCATACTTGTTATCATATTTGAAAGTATTATAGACATTACTATTATTATTATGATAGGTATTAATAATATTATTATTAGTAATAAACTTATCATTTTAGTATTTTATCATCATTAGGATTATGATTATGATTATCATTATTATTATTATGAAGGAAATAAAAATATATTATTATCATCAATATTAGAATTTGTACCGGTTTATAAATAATAGTATCATCAGTACATTTACAATTAATAATATCATATTTATCAGTATCATCATTAATATTTACTAGTATTATTATGATTATCATTTATCATTTTATAAATATTAGAACCCTTATTATTAACATAAGTATGGTATTAGTATTAATATTATTTTAGAGTTATTATTATTAGTATCATTAACAGTTATCATTTTCATTTTTTTTGCTATTAGTATTATCATTATTAATAAAATTATTATTATTATTAGTAAATCATTATTATCTAAATTATTATTTTAACAAATAAATCTTTTGTACACTATATATATACTTATGGTATATACTAGGATTGTATTAATAATTCACATAACAAACTAATAAAATTTCATAAATACAATACTAACCACAAATATATGTATATAAATATATTAATGTCACTATTTATATAAACGTAAATCATTATAGATATATACATAAAATCGATATATATATAAAATATAACTTAAAATATAATATAAGTATACGTTTTAAAATAAAGGTTAGAATAAATTCTACAAAACTATAATATATAAATAATACATATTAATAAATGAAATTTTGTAACTTACATTATACGTATTAATATATACACAATTGATATAGGTTCGTGAATCCGAGGCCAACCCTGCATTGTTCAATGACGTCATATGTATTTTTACTACAAAATACAGTATCGTGAGTTTCATTTGCCTTTTTACCCTTTATATTTTTGGGCTGAGAATACATGCGCAACTTTTATAACTGTTTTACGAAATTGACACAAGTACGTGAAACTACATTCTATGGTTGGATTATCGAAGTCGAATATGCCCCTTTTTATTAAGTCTGGTAATCTAAGAATTAGGGAACAGACACCCTAATTGACGCGAATCCTAAAGATAGATCTATCGGGCCCAACAAGCCCCATCCAAAGTACCGGATGTTTTAGTACTTCGAAATTTATATCATGTCCGAAGGAGGATCCCGGAATGATGGGGATATTCTTATATATGCATATTGTTAATGTCGGTTACCAGGTGTTCAATCCATATGAATGATATTTTTGTCTCTATGCATGGGACGTATGTTTATGAGAAATGGAAATCTGAAATCTTGTGGTCTATTAAAATGATGGAAACGATTGTTTAAGTTAAACTAATGAACTCACCAACCTTTTGGTTGACACTTTAAAGCATGTTTATTCTCAGGTACGAAAGAAATCTTCCGCTGTGTATTTGCTCATTTTATAGATATTACTTGGAGTCATTCATGGCATATTTCAAAAGACGTTGCATTCGAGTCGTCGAGTTCATCAAGATTATTATCAAGTCAATTATAGTTGGATATATTATGAAATGGTATGCATGCCTGTCAACTTTCGATGTAATGAAAGTTTGTCTTTTCAAAAACGAATGCAATGTTTGTAAAATGTATCATATAGAGGTCAAGTACCTCGCGATGTAATCAACTGTTGTGAATCGTTTATAATCGATATGGACTTCGTCCGGATGGATTAGGACGGGTCTTCACAAGTATGATGACTATTATTGTACGAGAATTCCACCAAAGGTAAGTGCTCATCCCAACTACCACCGAAATCAATAATACACGCCCGTAACATATCCTCCAAAGTTTGATTCGTACGTTTGGTTTGACCGTCCGTTTGAGGATGATACGCCGTGCTCAATTTCAATTGTGTACCCATATCTTCATGAAACTTTTCCCACAACCGAGATGTAAAACGGGTATCTCGATCCGAAATAATAGATATAGGAACCCCGTGTCTCGATATCACTTCCTTGATGAACAACTTTGCAAAGGTCTCCGACGATATCGCTTCCCGAATGGGAAGAAACAAGGCACTTTTCGTCAATCGATCAACTATCACCCAAATCGAGTCAAATTGGGTTCTCGCCGTCTTTAGTAACTTTGTGATGAAATTCATGGTAATGTGCTCCCATTTCCATTTCAGGATTTCTAACGGTTGTAACTTACCATACGGCTTTTGGTGCTCGGCCTTAACTTGTAAACATGTAACACATTGTTCAACATATTTTACAACATCCCGTTTCATGCCCGGCCACCAATAATCCTTCCTCAAATCAAGATACATCTTCGTTGTGCCCGGATGAATGGAATACTTTGACTTATGTGCTTTATAAAGTAGCACTCGTTGATGATCACCCATTTTAGGCACCCACACTCTTCCTTGAAAAGATAACAAACCATGCAGACCTAAGGTAATAAACTCCGTTTGTCCCACGATTCGTTCCTCATGCTTATTGTTAACAAAAGCTTCAATTTGAGTCTCGCCAAGATTTACAAGAAAATCGTTAGTAATAATCATGCATAACGACCCTACTCGTATCGCCGGATGTTGAATCTTTTGACTTAACGCATCCACGACCACATTCGCCTTACCCGGATGATAAAGTATCTCACAATCATAGTGTTTCACCACATCCATCCATATACGTTGACGATAATTCAAATCTCTTTGATCAAAAAGATGTTTCAAACTCTTGTGATCCGAATAAATCGTACACTTGACACCATACAAGTAATGGCGCCAAATTTTCAACACATGCACAACCGCCGCCAACTCAAGATCATGAGTCAGATATCTCGTTTCGTGTTCCTTTAATTGCCGAGAGGAATAAGCGATGACTTTACCCCTTTGCATTAGAAAACAACCGAGCCCATTTAAAGAAGCATCACAATAAACCGTCATGTCTTCTACCTTTTCCGGCAACACTAACACCGGAGCTTGACATAACTTCTCTTTTAACAATTGAAAGGCAATTTCTTGCTCGTTCTACCAATTAAATCTTGCGTTCTTTCTCGTCAATTTCGTAAATGGAGAAGAAATCTTGGAAAAGTTTTGGATAAACCGACGATAATAGCCGGCAAATCCGAGAAAACTTCGGATTTCTGTAGGCGTAGTCGGTCGTCCCCAACTCTTCACCGTTTCTATCTTCCCTGGGTCTACTTGAATACCGTCTTTGTTCACAATATGACCAAGGAATTGAACTTCCCTTAGCCAAAATTCACATTTGGAGAATTTAGCATACAACTTCTCCTTCCGCAATGTCTTTAACACACTCCGCAAATGATGTTCATGTTCCTTCATACTCTTAGAATAAACAAGTATGTTGTCAATGAACACAATTACCGACTTGTCCAACATAGGTTGGCACACTCAGTTCATAAGATCCATGAATGCCGCCGGTGCATTCGTAAGACCAAAAGGCATAACTACGAATTCAAAATGCCCATAACGCGTTCAAAAATCCGTTTTCTCGATATCTTCCTCACGGACCCGCATTTGGTGATAGCCGGATCGTAGGTCGATTTTAGAGAAATACGTTGCACCTTGGAGTTGGTCAAACAAATTGTCAATCCAAGATAATGGATAATGATTCTTGATCGTCACTTTGTTCAACTCCCGATAATCGATGCACATCCGCATACTACCATCCTTCTTCTTCACAAATAAAACCGGAGCGCCCCATGGCGAAGCACTCGGTCAAATGAAACCCTTCTCAAGCAACTCTTGGGTTTGATTTAACAACTCTTGCATTAACGTTGGTGCTAAACGATAAGGAGTTTTAGTAATGGGGGTAGCCCCAGAACCAACTCAATGCGAAATTCTACTTGTCTTTCCGCCAGAACACCCGGTAACTCATCCGGAAAAACGTCTTCAAATTCATTAACCACCGGAATTTCACGAATGGGTGGTGGCTCATCACGAGTATCAACAACATGGGCAAGAAAAGCCATGACACCAACAACAAGAAAACGACGTGCCCGTGCAAAAGTGCATATCGGCACAAGTCTTCTCCGCTTATCGCCATGAATAATTAACTCTCCCCCACTAGGGGTCTTCACTCGAATAGATTTTTCATGGCATGCAATATCGGCTCTATTATGATCGAGCCAATCCATACCAACAACGATATCAAAATCACCCAAAGTCATCGGGATGAGATCGATTTTAAAGTTTTCAGCACCAAACACAACATTACAATTTTTACACACATCAACCACTAGCACCGTCTTGTCATCCGCTATTTCAACTTCTATCGGACGACTTAACTTAGCTAACAGTTTATTAAGTTTAGGCAAAAATTTTTGTGACACAAACGACAAGTTTGTACCACTATCAAAGAGTATCCTTGCCGGATTAGAATTAACCATGAAAGTACCTAAGACAACTTCGTTAGATTGCTTGGCTTCCTCATTGGTCATCAAATAATTGCGACCCCTAGCTGTACCCGCCGCCTTCTCTAGCCGCTTAACATTATCGTTGCGCAGTTCGGGACACTCCGGCCTTTTGTGCCCTTCTTTGTTACAATTAAAACAAACGATTTTGTTGGAAGATGAGTTCGTACAATCACGGGCCAAGTGCCCTTGTCGACCACAATTGTAGCATGTGGGTCCAAAACTCTTAGAAGCCCCCTTTTTCACACTACCGACGCTCTCGGTCACACTCTTGCTCTTCTTGTTCGAGTGGCTAGTAGCTTCAAATTTTCATTTGCCAAAGGTGAAGTCACTCTTTCTTGGAGCAAGCGACTCAAAACCCTTAGCGATATCAAATAGCTCATCAAAAGTCTTCGCCGAATTCCTACTAATCCTATCTTGATAGTTATCATTCAAGGTTCGGTAGAAATCTTCTTTCAACATATGATTGTTCCCGTCATACTCCAGGTAAAATTGGGTCTTTGATAAAAAGGTGGACTTGAGAGTGTTCAAATCCATTGACCCTTGCCTTAAAGTACGTAACTCGTCCTTAAGCTTTGAAAGATCGGCCGAAGTTCGGTACTCCTTGAAAAATTCTTCTTTAAACTCGTCCCATGTCAAACTCATACTTTTTTCTTCGCCATAAAGTCGGATTTTCGCGTCCCACCACAACTTGGCATCACCCCTCATCATGCTACTACCAAACCTCGTCTTTTTATCGAGAGGGCACTCACTAGTACAAAAATCCCCCTCCATATCAGAGATCCATCGAGCATTCTTGAGTGGGTCTCGCTCACCTTCAAAGGTGGGAGGTTGAGCATCTTTGAAGTTTTTATAGTGGAAGTCTCATCTTCCTGCGTTATCCTCTTTAAGAACAATCTTAACTTGTTCCTTGACAAGATTGACTACTTGTTCGTCAATCGAATCCAAGAACATCTTCTTAACATCCTCTAGGAAGGCCGCATGAAGCCTTTGCATAATGGCCTCAACCTTGGCCGTAAACTCGACATCCTCGCTCGTACCCCCTTCATTGTTCTCGGGTCCGTTTCTCGTCTTCATACTATAAAACGGGAAAGATTAAGCAATGAAACGAAAGGACTTCCCATCTTGCTCAACAATCGTCGTACATCGCTTGTTTGACACGATTTGAACCCGTAATAATGGTAGCTAATCATTGTTACGTGAGCACGTCGCATTAACTTACTAGTACAACGTTTATCTCGCTTGATGATTGCTAACACAACACAAAACAATTAGCGCAAGGTTAGTTCACATAAACCTAAGCACTAGTCAACTCCAGGTCCGACCCGTCTCCTACAAGTCCCGCATAAAGCGCATACACAAATAAGTCTAAGTCTACCTATCTCAAGTCGCCTAAATCCCTTAGACCATGCTCTGATACCACTTGTAACGACCCAACCCAATAACCAACCGAACATGCGAAAGATTTATTTTTTTTTATTTTAGAATAGTGCGCCACAAGCACCACCACAGTTCTGTCCGGTTTTGTCCATTTTCAAATAAAGATCTCCCACTTCCCGACATATTTAGACGAAACTCTTTTTACCACATGTTCATATATGTAAAACTAACACGAATCAATCATAAAACAAGTTTTATAAAATGGGGCCCACATCGGCCGTTTTACGAGTTTCATACAAAAGTTTGAGTTTCGACCACACTAGTTTAAATTTCAAACGACACTATGAGCATGGTGTTTGGGGTTAAACTACCCAAATGTCGGTCGAACTCCAAAATCTATCACATCCAAAAGTGTCCCCTAACAAACAAGCAGGATCTCTAATCCGCACGAATGCCCTTACCCTTGTCTCCACCGGAACCTATAAAAATATAAACAACGAGAGGGTAAACAAAGCTTAGTGAATGCAATAATTATACCCATATATATATATAATATACCTACTTGCAATCACTTACACATATACCGCATACACGCTAGCAATACAATTAGCATACCATCTCAAGTACAAGGCTAATAATCTCCAACAAACCGCTACTAGCGTAATCAATAACGTATAATCGACATAATATAATATGCTACAAAAAAATACACAACCATGATTAACCATTCTCGCGTCATGGTGCTACCGGCACTTTGGTTCACACCATACGCATCGGTTATGATGCTACCGGCTCTTTGGTTCACATCACAACCCGAGTCATACTCGCGTTAAAGTACTACCGGCTCTTTGGTTCACACTCTAATAACTCGTGCCGTAGTGCTACCAGCTCTTTGGTTCACACTACAACACACGCACTATGACGCTACCGGCTCTTTGGTTCACATCATAGCACGCTCGCACATACTATGGCACTACCGGCTCTTTGGTTCATACCATAGCATACAAATAAATACATTACATACATATGCATATAATCATTCCACTCACCTTAACGCCTTCGGTGAATGTTTTATACTTTTGCAAGCTTTAAGGCAAAGTACCTAATATAATAAGTACTCGATCAACAAACAAACTTGTTGGACTAAATACCAACACTTCACTCATGTGCATTTAATGACTTAAATGCATTAAATGCCCCATTTTCCCCAAAACCGCCCCTTAAGGGTCAAGACCATCATTAATCACTTAAAAGCTAGTGATTAAGGTCCAACAACACTAACTATTACACAATTAGGGTATTTCATACCCATATTTCCCAACTAGGTCAATCATTAGCCCTTTGACTAATTTAAAGTCAACACACCCATTTCGGGTCATCCACTAACCCATCTAACACCCATTTACTAATTTACTAGGTGTGCTAGTGATTAACTAACCAATTAGGACCCATAAACATCAATTAACACTTTGAAACCCTAGGTTAGTTACCAATGAGTCTTCATGACTCCATCTCACCCAAGAACACCCAAAATCACCAAATATGGGTTTTATGTTCTTCATTTACCCAAACCCTAACCCATACATAAATCAAAGTAAGGAAATCCAAGTTAGCACATACCATTACAACCAAAACGTAGCTAGAGAGGAGATGGACAACTTTAGATCTCGAGCTAAGACCTAAAACTAGCTCCTCCTTCCTTGGCTTGAGCTTTCTCACACAAGAATCACACTCTCTCTCTAAAATTGAAGTGGAAAAGGATAAGGTTGTTGGAAATGGAGTGAATGACACCCCAAGATCTGACCTACTGGCTTCAAACTTGTCCACAAGTGAAATTACCAAAAATCCCATCAAAATATCTAATTAAAATAAGTAGAACCCGGCTACAGTAATAGTGCGCTGCGCGCACCCTTAGGTGTGCGCTGAGCGCACCTTGCCCAGTTCAGCTTCTGACCTCCGTTTAAATATACAACGTCACCCACACTCCATGTACTATATATACACCACTGTACAATTATTACTCGGGTCTTACATTTTGACCATGGCGTGCGTTGTCTAAGAAAACGCTAGCACGAAGCCATTGTTCTTCCTAAAGAAGACAACACATTGGGAAGCTCAAGGCTCCTCTTCCTACTGTACCATACATCTTAAAATGATGTGAGTATGAAATGATGTAGATTAGGAAGTCTCCTACACCAAGTAAAACAAAATTCGAAAGACTTTACTTCCTTAATAGGATGTAATTGATTCATCCTTTAAACGCACACACGCACTCACGCAAAACACTAGAAAATACTACACAAACCATCCAGGTATCTGCAAAATTCACTTGTGATAACAACTGCACAATAACAACAATTACATCTTGGCTTTAAAATGAGTCAAAAATTTTAAAAATCCTCAAGTTTTTCATAAATAAGACCCAAAACCAAGAGTAATACACCCACGAGAATTTATATCCATTCCCCCACACTTAAGATCATGTAATGCCCTCATTACATGAAATCAGATAAAATAATACATATTCGATAGGACAATAGAGTGTAGGAAATATAAAACCCGGATGTAGAGCATAAGATCGGGAAAACAGAGTGACAGACGCCTGCACTGACGGTCCTTCCTCGATTGTCATCATTAAACATTCACCTCAAATGGTATCTGAAATCATTAAAGGAAAATACAAAACACAAAAAATGCAAAATCTTTATGGGTTTTTTTATATTTATTGGGTTTTTGATTTAAAACACACTCAATATACAATGTTACATGTGAAAGTTTATTAACGAGTCTTACACTAGACTCCAACTCCTTCTCAATTGATTCATGGATGGTGGGTTCCCTCAACCTTCAAACCATAGGAACCACCACTTAAATTACCATCACCAATCATACTCAACAACCAATCATAAGCAGCTCTTGACTCCTTAGTCAATTCTCTCAACTTCTCTTTCTCTTTTTCTGATAAATTAGACACTAATCGGATTCTTATATTCTAATCTTTTTCATTCATAACCTTCTTAACCCGCACGAATAACCTTCTCATAGATCTATTAATAACCTCATCCTCAGGTTTGCCTATGGGTTTTTCTTTAGTAACCATACCCCCACACTCAGACTTTTTACTAGTCTCAGTTTTATCATTATCAGTTCCAACACTATAAGCACATTCACAGATCTACAGGTTTAGGTGGTGACTTAACACTAATCTTTGTCTGAAAACTCATGGTTTTACCGCTATTTCCTAAAACAAATTTCCCAGTCCTCCAGTTAGTTAGTGCCCCTGCAGTTGCTAAAAATAGTCTACCTAAAACAATGGGTACAACTTTATCCACAATCATATCAACAAACATAAAATCTGCAGAAATTCTAGTTCACTAACTTTAATCACCAAGTTTTCAATAATACCTACAGCTTTACTAACTGACTGGTATATCAATCTAACACCCGTAGTAGTTGGTATAAGGTCACCTAAAATCAACTGCAAATAAATAGAATAACGCATAAGATTTATACTCGCACATGAATCAGTCAAACATTTAAAAACCTCAGAACCATCAATCCTACAAGGCACTACGAATGGCCCAGAATCACCCAACTTTGATGGCATTCCATTCTTCTTCACAATAACAGCACATTCCACTTCAAGAAACGCGGACGATGCCTGCTCATGCTCACCATTCTTTGCTATCAATTCCTTCAAAAATTTCTCATAATTAGGCATACCTGCAAGAACATCAACCAAAGGTACTTTCACACAAATATTATCAATATTATTCAATGACTTACAAACAGCTTCCTTTGGTTGCGCGAATTTAATAGCTCTCGGATATGGAGCAGGTGGCTTGTAAACTTTTAACTTAGATGAATGTTTCACCTTATCTTCCACCTCAACCTTCTCAGCTTTGTTCACACTAAACCGGGAGACTCGGTAGTGTCCACACTCTTCACTTCCGACTCTTGTATATTCGAAACTCGACGAATTCCCCATCATCAAACTTATCAAATAATTACCATAAGCAGGAGTTATATCAGTAACTCAAATCCAACCATCTTCATCACCGAAAGTATAAGCCGGAACAAACTCATCAGAACCATAACCCTCAAAGTTGGATATGGCATTGACCTGCGACTAATTAGACACCTGAGGATCTTTGTTCTTCACATCACTTCTATTTGCATTAGTTAAAATTGTTCGAGGTGGCCCATTGTTGTTTGAGTTCACTTGGGTAGTTGATGGGAGAGCACTCGATGGTCTCTCTGTCAATACTTGTGATATTCGACCCACTTCCCATTCCAAATTCTGAATTGAAGCTTGTTGATTCCTCAGTTATTGCTTTGTCAAATCACTCTCATCATATCTAATCATGAAACCTTTAAGAAATTCTTCCAACAAAGGAAACTTCTCCACAAAAGACTGATTCTGATTTCGATTGATGAACCTCGGTGGTCCATTCCTTTGATAACCGAAACTACCTCCTTGATACAAATTATTATACTGATTACCCAAGTAGTTCACCACTCTTCCATAGTCATTTTACCACAATCTTTCGTAAGATGCAGCCCTTGACACACTTCACAACCAACCCGCATAACATGGATTCTTTCGTGCGTTTGTCCATTTGTGTTCCAAAAGTCGACAATTGAGCTTTAACCGATGCAAGTTCATCACTAGCCTCGACACTAGCAACTTTAGATGTTTTAGAAATATTCATCTCTTGGTGCCAATCATAAGATTGTGTAGCAGTTTCGGATATGATATTATGAGCTTCATCCGGTGTCTTCTTCATTAGAGAACCACCTGCAGCAATAGCATTCTCCTTCCACTTAGGAACATTAACACCCTTATAGAAAATTTGGAACTTTTGAAAATTGTTAAACCTGTGCTGAGGACAATTCCTTAACATTTTTCCGAATCATGTCCAAGCTTCACAAAGTGTTTCACTAGGCTTTTGAACAAAATGATTAGTGTCGCTTTGTAACCTTGCAGCCTTTGACGTATGAAAGAACCGCTGTAAAAACCTGTCTTCCATAACATCCCAACTTGCAATTTCACTCTCGAGTAATGACTCTAACCAATCTTGTGCATCATCCTTCAAGGACTTCGGGAATACCCTCAAATATATCACCGTATCCAAAACATCCTTGATCTTGAACAAGTTGCAAATTCCTTTGAAATTTTGGAGATGCTCATTAGCATTTTCCTTTGGTGTACCGCAGAATTAGCACGGATGTGTAATCATGTGGAGAATCTTCCCCTTAACCTCAAAATCAACCGCGATTGGTGGTTGTGTAATAGCATGACCATTCCCAACCCTCGTGCATTTCATCATTGCCTCCATCGTCTGAGCTTTGTCACCTATCTTTTCTTCCTTTTTATATTCAAAGTCCGAAATATAAAAAGTTAAAGCTGCAAAACCTTTTAACATTAACTGCTCTTCTTTAATTTTATAGTGCGTATTATAAACTCTATACGGTTCCAGAGTGCTATTTCACCTAACCTACGATCACACCACAACCAACACAAAAGCGTAAATCCAAAAAAAAAGTAACTTCCGTGGAAAGTTCCCACAAAAGGATCGAATAACCAAAAGCTATTAAAATCCTAAAACACACCGCTCCCCGGCAGCGGTGCCAAAAATTTGATATGTGTAATTGTACCCTAAAAGAACTAGCTAAAAACTTAACAACTATCATACAATATCAGGCAACTAAAATCTAATGCAGTGACTAGTAAGCAAATTTACCAGTTCGTCCACAGAGAGTAGTGTTCAAGATTTAAATAACTATTAATCAACCAAAAAGTTGGGGGGGGGGGGTGTTCTGATTTGAATTTAATTAACTTAAAACGGTAGCAAATTAATTAAACGAATTAACCAGATAAGTAGAAGAAATGTCCACTTTAATGCTCAACAAATGACTAGGATTATTCTTTTATTAAAACTGTTTATTAAAGGTCTAGGTAATTAGTTCATATCGGTCTCACGAAATTAATGAACCAAAGGCATAATGAATTCAATTTACTCACATAAATTATCATTCAGAGGTCCAAATTACCATGTAAAGTAAATCTAGATTGTCTCTTGGTTAAACTCACATAAAACCTAGGTTAATGGGATCACTCGGAATAGCCTACACGATTGTATTATATAAATATCAATTTAATCACCAATTGCACTCATATATAATTGTCTAAATCTAAAAGATGAAGTATAAGCTATGAATATTGATAAACTCACATAAACCAAATCCAATAACCTGTATAATTAAATCAACGAAATATAGATGAACACAATAATGGATCATTCAAGAAAGCACAATTAATTAAACAAAAAAACCTTAATAAATCACAAGATAGAACAATCAATAATCATAAGTCTTACATCAAGTGGACACAATTATATATTTAGACTAGAATGATAGAAGAAAGAACAAAATAACAATTGGAACGAATAGTATTCATCATAAAATCACTAATATAATGAAGAACTAGGGTACCAATAATTATTAGATGCTCCAATCTTCAACCTTGATGTTTAGATCTTCAAAATTGATGAAGAATGGCTTTAAAACCCTTAAAACGACCCTCCTAGCCCCAGGATTCATAAAACAATCGATACCCTACAGTTGGGGTTTAATTTGTGTATTTATAGGGTAAGAATTCTGAATTCTGACCGACCCAGCGTCGCGACCACAACCCTTACGTCGCGACCGAGACCATTGTTGAAACTAGCACATCGTGCCCGCGATATACACTGTCACGATCACGACCATTGGCTGCTTCGAAAATATTGCTGATTTCTGTTGATGTATCGCAATTGCAAACCCCCCCCACATCGGGACCGCGATGAGGTCCTAATCAGCATCATCTTCTATTTCTTTTGTCTTTTCACTTTATTCTGCTCGTTTAACGCTAAATCTGTAGTGACCCGAACTTTTCCATGTTTATATATATATTAAATGAATTTGTTATTTAGATGATTAAGTATTTCCAACATGTTAAGCAATCAAACTTGTTAAGACTTGATTAATTGAAATAGGTTTCATATAGACAATTGACCACCCAAGTTGACCGGTGATTCACGAACGTTAAAACTTGTAAAAACTATACGATGACATATATATGGTTATATATATAGTTAACATGATTTTATTATAAGTATGTATCTCATTAGGTATTTTAACAATGAGTTATATACATAAAAATGAGACTATTAATTTAAGAAACTCGAAAACGATATATATAACGATTATCGTTATAACAACGTCTTACTAGGTACATATGAATCATATTAAGATATTGATACACTTGGTTAATTATGTTAAATGATAAGTAAATATATTATTAAGTGTATTAACAATGAAATACATATGTAAAAATAAGACTACTAACTTAATGATTTTGAAACGAGACATATATGTAACGATTATCGTTGTAACGACATTTAACTGTATATACATCATACTAAGATATATTATATATCATAATATCATGATAATATAACAATTTAATATCTCATTTATTATAATAAACAATGGGTTAACAACATTCAACAAGATCGTTAACCTAAAGGTTTCAAAACAACATTTACATGTAACGACTAACGATGACTTAACGACTCAGTTAAAATGTATATACATGTAGTGTTTTAATATGTATTCATAAACTTTTGAAAGACTTCAAGACACTTATCAAAATACTTCTACTTAACAAAAATGCTTACAATTACATCCTCGTTCCGTTTCATCAACAATTCTTCTCGTATGCACCCGTATTCGTACTCGT
Organism: Rutidosis leptorrhynchoides; assembly: GCF_046630445.1. Lineage (NCBI taxonomy): Eukaryota > Viridiplantae > Streptophyta > Magnoliopsida > Asterales > Asteraceae > Rutidosis > Rutidosis leptorrhynchoides. Next base: position 148,542,641 of record NC_092337.1, read on the forward strand.
ACAATACACAGCTTTTAGATGTATGTACTATTGGTATATACACTCCAATAATCAGCTCTTAGCAGCCCATGTGAGTCACCTAACACATGTGGGAACCATCATTTGGCAACTAGCATGAAATATCTCATAAAATTACAAAAATATGAGTAATCATTCATGACTTATTTACATGAAAACAAAATTACATATCCTTTATATCTAATCCATACACCAACGACCAAAAACACCTACAAACACTTTCATTCTTCAATTTTCTTCATCTAATTGATCTCTCTCAAGTTCTATCTTCAAGTTCTAAGTGTTCTTCATAAATTCTACAAGTTCTAGTTTCATAAAATCAAGAATACTTCCAAGTTTGCTATCTTACTTCCAATCTTATAGAGTGATCACCCAACCTCAATAAATCTTTCTTATTTACAGTAAGATATCTTTTTAATACAAGGTAATACTCATATTCAAACTTTAATTCAATTTCTATAACTATAACAATCTTATTTCGAGTGGAAATCTTACTTGAAATTGTTTTCGTGTCATGATTCTGCTTCAAGAACTTTCAAGCCATCCAAGGATCCTTTGAAGCTAGATCTATTTTTCTCATTTCCAGTAGGTTTATCCAAGGAACTTGAGGTAGTAATGATGTTCATAACATCATTCGATTCATACATATAAAGCTATCTTATTCGAAGGTTTAAACTTGTAATCACTAGAACATAGTTTAGTTAATTCTAAACTTGTTCGCAAATAAAAGTTAATCCTTCTAACTTGACTTTTAAAATCAACTAAACACATGTTCTATATCTATATGATATGCTAACTTAATGATTTCAAACCTGGAAATACGAAAAACACCGTAAAACCGGATTTACGCCGTCGTAGTAACACCGCGGGCTGTTTTGGGTTAGTTAATTAAAAACTATGATAAACTTTGATTTAAAAGTTTTTATTCTGAGAAAATGATTTTTATTATGAACATGAAACTATATCCAAAAATTATGGTTAAACTCAAAGTGGAAGTATGTTTTCTAAAATGGTCATCTAGACGTCGTTCTTTCGACTGAAATGACTACCTTTACAAAAATGACTTGTAACTTATTTTTCTGACTATAAACCTATACTTTTTCTGTTTAGATTCATAAAATAGAGTTCAATATAAAATCATAGCAATTTGATTCACTCAAAACGGATTTAAAATGAAGAAGTTATGGGTAAAACAAGATTGGATAATTTTTCTCATTTTAGCTACGTGAAAATTGGTAACAAATCTATTCCAACCATAACTTAATCAACTTGTATTGTATATTATGTAATCTTGAGATACCATAGACACGTATACAATGTTTCGACCTATCATGTTGACACATCTATATATATTTCGAAACAACCATAGACACTCTATATGTGAACGTTGGAGTTAGCTATACAGGGTTGAGGTTGATTCCAAAATATATATAGTTTGAGTTGTGATCAATATTGAGATATGTATACACTGGGTCGTGGATTGATTCAAGATAATATATATCGATTTATTTCTGTACATTTAACTGTGGACAACTAGTTGTAGGTTACTAACGAGGACAGCTGACTTAATGAACTTAAAACATCAAAATGTATTAAAAGTGTTGTAAATATATTTTGAACATACTTTGATATATATGTACATATTTGTTATAGGTTCGTGAATTGACCAGTGGCCAAGTCTTACTTCCCGACGAAGAAAAAATCTGTGAAAGTGAGTTATAGTCCCACTTTTAAAATCTAATATTTTTGGGATGAGAATACATGCAGGTTTTATAAATGATTTACAAAATAGACACAAGTACGTGAAACTACATTCTATGGTTGAATTATCGAAATCGAATATGCCCCTTTTTATTAAGTCTGGTAATCTAAGAATTAGGGAACAGACACCCTAATTGACGTGAATCCTAAAGATAGATCTATTGGGCCTTCCAAACCCCATCCAAAGTACCGGATGCTTTAGTACTTCGAAATTTATATCATATCCGAAGGGTGTCCCGGAATGATGGGGATATTCTTATATATGCATCTTGTTAATGTCGGTTACCAGGTGTTCACCATATGAATGATTTTTATCTCTATGTATGGGATGTGTATTGAAATATGAAATCTTGTGGTCTATTGTTACGATTTGATATATATAGGTTAAACCTATAACTCACCAACATTTTTGTTGACGTTTAAAGCATGTTTATTCTCAGGTGAATACTAAGAGCTTCCGCTGTTGCATACTAAAATAAGGACAAGATTTGGAGTCCATGTTTGTATGATATTGTGTAAAAACTGCATTCAAGAAACTGATTTCGATGTAACATATTTGTATTGTAAACCATTATGTAATGGTCATGTGTAAACAGGATATTTTAGATTATCATTATTTGATAATCTACGTAAAGATTTTTAAACCTTTATTTATGAAATAAAGGTTATGGTTTGTTTTAAAAATGAATGCAGTCTTTGAAAAACGTCTCATATAGAGGTCAAAACCTCGCAACGAAATCAATTAATATGGAACGTTTTCAATCAATAAGAACGGGACATTTCAAAATCTTGCTGAAATCATCTTCAAAACAAACAATAAGACTTCTCGAGCTCACTTTATCATTTTCTTTAAAATCATGAACTAAAGTCTTCAATCTTCACAAATTTATAACCAAAAGAACCCGATATCGAGAGTGAAATCAACCAAGAGGAATATTCATTTGAATCTTAAATTTAAGTTGAGATCTAAGAGACAAATCCAAGCTCTGGGATTATGCCAATATCATCATCATCATCATCATCGTTAACTGCCTTCATCTTCATCAAGCACTTAATATTCACCAAATTAAATTTGATTGAATTAAATTCCAACTTCCATCGATCTGATATCCTTTTGCAACGACTAACAAAGTTTGATACGAACTTCAATCCAAAACAGCAACATAATACAAATTATAATGAAGAATAGATGCGTGAACCTTCATGAACCTTAAAGAATGATTTATAGATTCAGTCACTTTCACTTTCAGGACTATATATTTTTATGTAATATATTCGAAATCAACTCCATAACACTCTCCAATCATCAGTTCAACTAGAAACATCATGAATCGTTCTAATCAAATTGTTGACCGAACGCTCATAAAGTTTGACTTGACAAATTTCAGCTTGATTCTTTGAGATTGGACCTGAGATTTTGCAGAGAGCATTATGAGAATATTTTCAACACTTCTACAAATTTACATTTCGCCATAGCATTCTAGATCGATACGAAGTGATCGATTTTGATGTTTTCCGATTAAAAACAAACTCGAATCAAATCTCTTTAAATCTGTTGTTGTTGATTTGTTATGATGATGAATGAACGTTAGGATTTGAATAAGAATCATGTTTCTATGATCACTTTGTGTTGAAGATCAATAATCATGAACTTGAATATTTCATAATGATGATGAACATGAAACGTGAGTTGTAGCAACATAATTTGATAAAGTCAATCATATGTGATTCTGCATGTCAATCACATGTGATTGTAAACCCAATCACATATGATTCTGTATGTGAAATTCGATCGCATGTGATTATAAAATCCAATCACATGTGATGAAAATCTGATTCAAGGGCCGAGATTTGTCCTTTAGATCTCAACTTAAATTATGGATATAAATGAATAGAACTCAGAATGACAAGTAAAATTTCAATTTAACAAGTATTCGAGTCGGCCCGCTTCGCTGGGCTCAAGATCGCTAGCCTGAAAGAAAAAAAAAGGCAACTTCAAGGTTCGAACCTGCGTCCCTTTAGATTTCAACAAACATGCTGACCAACTGATCTACATATTCATTATGATAAATTTATAGTTTGTTTAATATATATCTCTTAAAATTAGAGGGTTGGTCAAAATTAAAAAGGTAGTCAAAAGGGGGTGAAATTTAACATAATGTAAAAATCGGGGGGTAAGGTGACAAAATTGCAAAAAACTTTCAGATGAATAGTGCCATTTTTTTGTCCTTTAGTATTTTCCAAATGAAAATATGTATAATTTATTTGCTTAGTTAACTTCTTTGTCATATTCAATTAGGCTTTTAACCTTTGTAATTAGGGAAATCATCTTGCGATCTGTTATCTTTGCAGCTTTTTTATCCTAATTTTTAGTCTTTATTCTATTTGATCAAATAGATAGTCGCGTTGTTTTCTCTACATATTTTGTAACCATTAAATTACCACTTTAAAAAATTTTCATGTCAATTTATACCTCAATTACAATCATTTTAAATCAACAACTATTTTAAGTACAAAATTGAAATAAAAGTCTTTTATGGAAAAAGAAAAAAAAAACGATCATACAAAATTGTAAAATTGTGTTTTTTGTTATAATATAATATAAATATACATAAAGTCATAAATGGATGTTGAAATGTCAAATATGGATGACCAATTTTTAGTATAAATACTACATTAATGTAAGCTTGTAAGTTGCACCAGAATTTCATAATCAAAATTCTCTACTTATTCTCATGCTTTGTTCATGCATATTAGTAAATAAGTCTTGCTTGCAAAAGTATATGCCATAATAATTATTAATAATAATTAAAATTACAACACATTATCAGCACGAAGTGCTCCGTATAGTCAAGGTTTATCTAAGCAAGCACAAGTCACTAATCAAGGTAAGAAATTCTTTAACGATATCTTATATTATTTATTAGTAAGGTAATATTATTATCATCATAAATAAAATTATATTTATGTAATCTAACTTTTATTAATTTCACTAACATTTATATTTATGTTATTTAAGTCATATATGGTCGGTTATACCGCCTGAATTATATTTATGTAATCTAACTTTTGTTAACTTCACTAATATTTATATTTATGTTATTTAAGTTATATATGGTCGGTTATACCGCCTGAATTATATTTATGTAATCTAACTTTTATTAACTTCACTAACATTTATATTTATGTTATTTAAGTTATATATGGTCGGTTATACAGCCTGAATTATATTTCTGTAATCTAACTCTTAACTTCACTAACATTTATATTTATGTTATCTGACATTTATGATTACTTATGCAATTAAACATTATTTATTTCATACATACTAATGTTTATTCTTAAAATTTATTATTTATGCATAATATGTTTATTCTCTTAATCTTCGTATTTATACTAAACGTATTTATACTAAATGTATTTATAGTAATCGTATTTGTACTAATAAAATTCTTTTATTAAAATTATTATTAATAAAACGAGTACATAACAGTCGTTAACGTCAACTAACGACGTTACAACGGTCATATATACATAACGGTTGTTAACGTCAACTGACGACTATATTTTTCAAATATAAAATAAACATCTCCGTTTTCACATTTTCACAAATCAATCTTCTTTTTCTCAGATTACCACTCTCAAAAAGTTTTTTGTAAAGATGATTCACACAAGGATGATTTTTTCTATTGTATTGGTCATACTAACTATCATCATTGTTGCTAATATACCACGGGGTGAACCTATATTCTATCCTGCTCTTGTGGTTTTATCATTTGTAATCATGCCATTATTCTGTTGTTTGCTACTTATGAATTTAAAATGATTCTAATTTCATTTTATTATTTGTCTATGAATAGAAGTTGATTATGATTATGATTTATGTTGTTCATCTTTTGATAATAGAAAATGTCGAATTTGAAAAGGCTTAAATTTGCTTCTTTAGAATCAAGTGGGAACAACTACTTAACATGGGTTATGAATGCAGAAAAATATCTCGAATCAATCGGTATTTTAGAAACCCTGAATGAAAATAACAATTGTTCCGAACAAGAGAAAGAAATAGCAAGTATTTTTCTTACCAAACATATTGACGAGTCCTTAGAATCTACATATTATATGATCGATGATCCAAGTGTATTATGGAAAATACTTAAAGACATATACGATATTAATTATCAAGAAATAATGGTGATCCATGAAAGAATAAAATTGAAGATGTTAGTAGACGCTCTTATAAGAATCTCGGAGATTCTTATTAATGATCTGGTAACGTGGATCATCAGTCTAGTATTTCTTGAATACATGAATATCTTGTTTAGCTCTACAAATAAGTCCCAAAAGAAAAGAAAACGAGAGTGAATCTGTTGAAAAATCTTGATTAAATAAACCCTGAGCTACCTTGAGACTTGAATGGTTTGAATTTTCTAAGATGCCTAGCTTGTTATGTATCACTCATAAATAAATGGTTTTAGACCATAACGCATATGTTTATTAAGTGTTATCTTTTATGTACTTCAGATTGTAACTTGTTTGCAGGTAATATAATTTGATTATCTTGCTGAAATATCTCATTATTTACTTATCTTATTTGAAGATTTAGTATGAATCCTGCTGAAATACAACATCAATTAAATGGTAAAGACCTATGTATTGCAGATAGTGGTAACATACACACTATGATCAAATCTAAGAAATATTTTATTGATTTAAATCAAATGAAGGAATTATAAATACTATATCAGGTCTTGCAAGCTTGATATAAGGAACGGAAAATGCAAAAATTCATATTACCAAATGGTAAACAATGCCTTGTTTTCTCCCAAATCAAAGGGAAATTTGTTAAGTTTCTCTGATATATATCATAATGGATATGATTATCAGTCAATGATAACCGAAAATGAGAAATATCTATGTAGCACCAAAAAGCGCATATGATGAAAAGCACAGCGCATATGATTAAAAGCGCATATGATAAAAAGCGCATATGATGAAAAGCGCAGCGCATATGATTAAAAGTGCATATGATAAAAAGCGCATATGATGAAAACCGCAGCGCATATGATGAAAAGCGCATATGATGAAAAGTGCATATGATGAAAAGCAGAGTGCATATGATTAAATGCGCATATGGTGAAAAGGATATATGATTAAAAGTGCATATGATAAAAAGTACATATGATGAAAAGGACATATGATGAAAAGCGCAGTGCATATGATTAAAAGCGCATATGATAAAAAGTGCATATGATGAAAAGCACAGAGCATATGATTAAAAGCGCATATGGTAAAAAGGATATATGATGAAAAGCGCATATGGTGATTAATGAAAAAGTACATATGGTGATTAATGAAAAGCACATATGGTGATTAATGAAAAGCACATATGGTGATTAATGAAAAGAATATTGAGAAAGAATCACCAATGTTTGTTGAAAGAATTCAAGGTTATATATATGGTCCAATTCATCCATCATGTGGACCATTTTGATATTTCATGGTTCTAATATACGCATCTAGAGGATGGTCTCATGTTTGTGTGTTATCAAGCCATAATATGGCATTTGCAAAGTTTCTTGTACAAATTATTAAATTGAGAACACATTATTCTGATTACACCATTAAAAGAATGAGACTTGATAATGGTGGTGAGTTAACATCTCAAGCATTTAATGATTATTATATGTCTACAGGGATTGTTGTTGAACATCCAGTTGCTCATGTGCATATACAAAATTGATTTAGCTGAATCAATAGATAAACGCTTGCAGCTAATAACTAAACAATTGGTAATTAGTACAAAACTCTCAATATTTATATGGGGGCATGTAAATTTACATGATGCGATATTAATTCGCATTAAACCAAGTGCAAGTCATAAGTATTCTCCATTACCAACTTAATTTTGGTCGAGAGCCAAATATTTTCCATCTTAGAACATTTGGTTGTGCGGTTTATGTTCCTATCGCACCACCACAACGCACTAAAATGGATCCTCAAAGAAGGATGGAAATATGTGTTGGATATGAAACATCTTCAATCATAAGATATATTGAACCCATGACGGGTGATGTTTATACAGCACATTTTGCTGATTGTCATTTTAATAAAATATTGTTCCTTAGATTATGGGGAGAAATAAAAAATAAAGAAAATGATGTTTCATGGTGTGAATCTCAATTAATGTATCTTGATCCTCGTACAAAAGAATGCGAGATCGAAGTTCAAAAAATAATGCATATGCAAGAACTTGCGAATAAATTGCCTGATGCATTTACAGATATAAAAAGAGTAACTAAATCATATATACCAGCTAGGCATGACAATGGATCGAATATGGATCGGGTGACGCCATATCCACATCCATATCCATTTAGTTTTTGTTCATTCATATCCATATCCATATCCATTTACATTCAGTTCATCCATCCATATCCATATCCAGTGAATTAAGCGGGTTAATGGATATCCGTTGGATTTTTAAGAAATGTTATAGTATTTTATGAAAACAAAAACGTAGTATAACCAAAATAAACTTTACATAGCATAAATTAAAATCTTTCTACCAGAATGTGAAATTTTTGTCGAATCTTCAATACAATTTGTTAAATTTAACATCAAACATTGATTATGATGAATTATATGTCTAATATTATGTTTTTAAGTTAGATTTACATGTTTTGTTGTGTTTCCTCATAATGAATCATTATATGGTTGCAAACAAAATGTATATGTAATGATAAATACATTTGTAATAGTTATTGTATATGCATATATCTATATTTTTGTATTTGTATATACATTTCGGGTGTAAATGGATATATTCATGGATGAAATATTTCATCCAAATTCATATCCATATCCATTTAGGTTTATCCATATCCGTATCCATATCCATTTAAGATCATCCATATCCGCTTTAAGCGGATCGGATTGGGTGGATATCCATCGGATCGGATGATCATTGCCATCCCTAATACCAGCAGCAAATGCTCCAGCTCGAATTGAAATTCCAAAAGCTGGCAATAATTTCACTCATGAGTCTTTGCCATGCCAGAAACGTGGGAGACTAATTGGTTCAAAAGATAAAAATCCTCGAAAAAGAAAATCAGCTGATAATGAGGTAAAAGAACGTGTTCAAGAAGAACCCCAAATCAATATTCCTTCTGCAGAGGATATTGACGATGTAAATACATTAATTGCAATAAATTATGAAATATTATGGAGCCGAAACAAAATGACAAATATTGATTTTTCATATAATCTTACAATGACATCATGAATAAAGATGATGATCTGGAACCAAAATCTGTCATTTCATGTCAAAATAGACATGATTGAACTTAATGGAAAGGAGCAATACGAGCTGAATTAGAATCGCTCAATAAAAGAAAAGTTTTCGGATCAATCGTTATCACTTTTAAAGATGTGAAACGTATGAGATATAAAATGAATTTTTATCCGAAAAAGAAATAAAAAAATGAAGTTACAAGGTAAGGCTAGACTTGTAACCCAAGATTTCTCTCAAAGACCATGAATAGATTATGAGAAAAACTAATTCTCCTGTTATGGATGCAATTACTTTTAGATACTTAATCAGCCTAACAGTTTCTAAAAAAAAATAGAAATGCATCTCATGGATATTATTACTACTTATTTAAATGAATCACTTGATAGTGATATATACATGAATATCCATGAAGAATTTAAGGTATCAGAAGCATCTAATGCAAAACTCAAAGAAATGTATTTCATTGAGTCACAAAGATTTTTATATGGGTTGATACAATAGTATAACTAATTAAGTGATTACTTAATAAGAAAAAGGGTATACAAATAATCTTATTTGAACATGTCTTCTTATTAAGAAAACAACATCCGAATATGTGATCATAGCCGTTTATGTCGATGATCTTAACATCATAGGTACAAATAAAGAGATCCATGAAGCCATTCAACTTCTAAAGAAAGAATTTGAAATGAAAGATCTTGAAAAAACCAAGTATTGCCTTGGTTTGCAGATTGAGCATATGCCTAATGGTTTACTTGTACATCAAATGACTTATAGAAAAGATTTTAAAATGTTTCAATATGGACAAGGCAAAACCATTAAGTACTCCTATGGTTGTTAGATCACTTAATGTTGATACTGATCCATTTCGTCCCTGTGAAGATCATGAAGATATCCTAGGACCAGAAGTACCATATCTTAATGCAATTGGAGCTCTTATGTATCTTACAAATTGTACAAGACCTGACATTTCTTTTGCAGTTAATTTGTTGGGAAGGTTTAGCTCAGCTCCTACCAAAAGACACTAGATAGGGATCAAACACATATTTTGATACCTTCGAAGAACTACTAATTTAGGATTATTTTATTCTAACGAATCAAAACAAGATTTGGTTGGTTATGCAGATGCAGGTTATTTATCTGATCCACATAAAGCTAAATCTCAAACTGGATATGTATTCCTAAATGGAGGTACCACAAAATCATGGCGTTCTTAAAACAAACACTTGTTGCAACATCATCAAATCATGATGAAGTGATTGCATTATATGAAACTACTCGAAAATGTGTTTGTTGAGATCAATGACACAAATCATTATTAATTCTTGTGGACTAGAACGCTATAAAAGACCAACAACTATCTTCACCAACAACTATATATGAAGATAATGCAGCTTTCATATTACAAATGAAAGAAGAGTATCAAAAGTGACGGAACAAAATAGAAATGCTGACGAGGCACCAAAGCCATAGACGGTCTTAACGGTCATAAGTTTGATGAAAAAGAATGGTATGTTTGGTAAGGCTCAGAAAAGACTAAAAGGGAATAGGAATTGAAAAAAGGGTTTGAGCAAACCATGAAGGAGACTGTAGACAAATCACATGGGCTAAACTTGTACATAAAAGATTTAGATGATACAGTTTCAGATGAAAACCTCAGATTCTTCTCATATACTCACGATCTCGTAAAAGACAACCTGATTAAAATGAGATACGTTCAATCAACAACTCTGCTGATCTTTATACCAAAGCACTGTCAACCGCTGTTTTCAGAACACACGTTCACAATATTGGCATGAGGCAAGTTCAAAAGATGTGACGACTCAGCGATGTCTACTTGAGGGGGAGTCAACTCTATACTGCACCCTTTTTCCCTTGACTAAAGTTTTTATCCCACTGGATTTTTCTTTAGCAAGGTTTTTAACGAGGCAGTACTAGTTGCTCTTTAATAAAATTGTCATCCAATGGGGAGTGTTATAATATAATATAAATATACATAAAGTCATAAATGGATGTTGAAATGTCAAATATGGATGGACAATTTTTAGTATAAATACTACATTAATGTAAGCTTGTAAGTTGCACCAGAATTTCATAATCAAAATTCTCTACTTATTCTCATGCTTTGTTCATGCATATTAGTAAATAAGTCTTGCTTGCAAAAGTATAGGCCATAATAATTATTAATAATAATTAAAATTACAACAGTTTTATCTTATCTTTTAGGCAATTTCCCTTACAAAACACATATGAAAAAATAATAAACTTCAACTTTTAACTAAATAAATCAACTTTAACTATAAGCTCCAGGCTACAAGCTATAATTCGAACTACTTTTATCAAACACACCATTAATCAACTTTTAAGATAATGCTAAGTATGATTGCTTCATGTGAGAATCACCATCTCCCAACCAAGTTTAATCTTGGCACGCCTACATCGATCTCCACCAATAAAAGAAACTCTACACACGGTTTTCATAATATTTTAATTGTCAAATGGGATTTGTTTTTGAAACCTTCAGTCTTGATTATTAATTTTAGTACACTAAAAAGTTATGAAAACTTTGTAATTAACAATAGCCCACGTGAAAGTGTTTTATGATTTAGACCAATAAGATTCTTGTTCAATAGGGAAACATATATTATCCGTATATTAGGTTTACTGTTTATTAGATTCAGAAAAAAACACTTAAATCAAGAAATTTAATTTTTATTAAAAAACTATTTAGACAGGTGTCAATCATCAGCAAATGATGTAAGCACTTGCCTCAATATGAAAGTGAAAATTTGAGCTTTTTCATGATTCATTTCAAGTTTAAGCCTTGGAACTATAAAAAATGGTACTTCCTTTTTTAGCTTTTTGAAGGTGATAGTGCGGGATTTGTCTTAGTTGTCTATATTATTTAACTTCCTTTTTTAGGGTTTTAATGATAATGATACGAGAGTATTAAGTTATTCTTTTCTTTCTAATTGTTTACCTGAAGCAGATAGATCAATGTATCAATACCAATGCTTGGACCACATAACAGTTATTCTATAGATTCATTCATAAAGATTACACTAAGTGATCTAACTTTAAATTAGGTAATCTTTTAAAATGTTATGACAATAACCAATGTAATCTAAACATGAACATATTTTAAGTATTTCTACATATTAAGTGTAACATGGAGCCTCTCGTTAACTGGTATGTAAGGCTGAATTTTTGAGGACTTTGTTCCGGGTTCGTATCTTAGGAGAGTCAAACTTTGAGAATTTTTCCGAGTTTAAATCTTCTTGAGATTTTTCCCTTCCTGGTTTCTGAATGAGTTTCCTCCGTAGCGTGCGTGAGTGGTAATGATCATGAAGGTGTGGTTCAGTCCCCTCTCGGTTGTCAAAATAGCCGTTCAAAAAAATGTATTGTAATGTTTATTTTATCATTTTGGATTCTGCAAGGATTGAAGATAGTTATTGCATAGTTCTTTATGTCATTTCTTTATTTTGCATTATTTGTATTTGTATTTTGTATATATTACTCCTTGCAAAATAAAGAAATGACAGAAGCTCTCCTGTGAAACGTACTTTTATATTCTATAATCTGACTTTATCGAGCATGAGCTACTCTCTTTTAGCCTTCATCGCAACTTCTTTTTCTTTCAAGCATGAGTGACCCGTCAATTCTCTAATTATGATATACCAGTCAACCATCAAGAAATTATCAACTATTTAATCGAGGATAAGACCTATGGTTAATTCATTTAGCTACTCTATGTTTGAAAGATCAACTTAAGCTTGAGATCTGATCCCTCATTCAAACATATTTAACAATGTACTAGAACTTAAATCAAGTGAACAATATAGCTTAAATTTATTTATTTTTTACATTTTTGTACAAATATTGTACCACCAACCATTTTTTTTATAACACAGCGGAAATCTCACTTAATAAAAACTCGACATTAATTACATCAATATAAAAAGTGACTTAATTAAGTTTAACATTCACAAATGGTGTTACATTATTACAAAACACATGTCACAAAAGTCAACATCAAAGTTCATTGGTCAAACATAATCTTCAAACTCTAGCACCCTGCCAAAACTACAGAACCTAAACCTGCAAGGGTGAAAATGTGGAGGATTAGTGCACCGTTAAGTACATGGAATCTATCTACAGACTAAAGCTTAAGCAATCCATCATACAACAATAAACTAACATGCTTACAACCAATAAGCATGCAAACAAAGACAATACAATGATCGGCGACTTGTATGGGCACACGACCTAGCTGATCAGGCTAGCATATACCGATAGTCCTCTCTACTGAATCAGTCACCCATCAGCAGATTGAGACCGAACCTCCCTTGGAACGATTGACCTCATACGGAATGCAACCTCCCTGTGAATAGTTACGAATCCCCAAAATCCTTAGGAACATTTGGTGTCAAGCACAGTGCACATATACAGCATATAAATCACATAGCATGCAACTATCCAACTAGCATGGCAATCAATAAACTACACAAGGTAACCAGAGTAATTCACAGCAACATGATTTGATACTTAAACTTTATCTGAAGATAGACCCACTCATCGATTACTAGTAACGGCTCAGGTTAGCTTTCTCGGTATCTTTTCCACCTGAGAATATACATAACATAATTAGTAATCATTTCTTGATAACAATCTGACAACAAGACAACAACACCAAATACCAACACTTAAGCACTTTACAACTGTTCTACCAACCGTACAAGTAACACTCTAACACGCACATTTGAGAACACTCAACCATGCGTTTCACAATTCACTCGTACGTTTGGTATGTGACTGAACATCCAATAATGAATCAACTGATCTGTACGGTTCACCACACGAGTGACCAGTGACTCGTACGAGTCACATCTCAACCGTACGTATCATGATAATCAAAACATAAGTTTCCCATCACCACTCACTCCACGGTTCACCACACGGTTGACCACCTCAACCGTACGAGTGAATGCTCACTCGTGCGAGTGATGAAGAACAGTAGCAGCCACTGTTTTGACGGGTTTCAACACTACACAACATTAAACATCAGTACATACTATAAATCAACACATACAATCATGTATTCACTATATGATAAGTCTACATCATGACTTCAATCAATAACGACATTCAAGTGCGTGCAAAACATGACATACACGCTAAAACCCCCTTTTCCAACCAATATAGAATTTTTTTTCTAGCTTCTTAAAAGTTTTCCATTGAAAAGTATTCTTCATTTAGGTTCCAACGATAGTTTATTCATCAAAAACGGAGTTACTGTTTGAAAGTAATGACCAAAACAATTTTCACACAAAATGCTGAAATGTCACTAAGTATGGACCGACAAGGTTGAGCTCTCAACCGTACGGTTGAGCCCTAAACTGCGTGGTTAAGACTTGAACCATGTGTTCAACCCTAAGTTTGAGACCTGAAATGCGTGGGAGCTGAAGAACATCACCAACACGCTGTTTTCGTGTTTTTTACCCCAAATCTTGATTTTTGCAAGTTCTGGTCACAAAACCACTTCAAAAACATCATATAACAACTATAGAACATAATTCTATCGTCAATTAACACTAACAAACACATTTCATAAAGATTTTCAAGCTCAAAATTATACAAAACCCATTTTACACTCAAAACCCAAATTTCTAAGAATGCAGACAACGAATCAAACATGCTAACCTGAATAGATGGTCACAAGGATGATAATAATCACTCCTTAAGACCTCTTGATCTGATTTCTAACTTGAATTCAACTAGGGTTTGAGATGGTGTAAAGGTTAGGTACGAGCTTGTTTTGGGAATCTTGAAGAAATTGATGGAAACATCCAGACATAAGTTACTTAAGTGAGTTATAAACTCATACCCCATAACACAAGAGTATTTATGTAACGACCCTGGATTTTCCAACTTATATTATTAATATTTATTATTAATACTTGCGTTGTACTAAATGTATTCTTATACATTTTACTTGTTACCGTACTTGACTTTTCGTTGTCCCGACTCGTCTTTTCGACACGTGCTTTTCACGAATAATATTTCGAATATTATTTACGTTCATAATTAATTATTGTTAATTATTCCTAATTAAATAGTTAAGTAGTTAATTACTTGGGCTTGTTACTAAGTTGTTGCATACTTATACATGGGCTTTTATTATTGGACTTGGACTATCAAAGGCCACCCTACATTACTTAATGGACTAGTTAGTGAGCCCATCATATTACTAGTGATTTATTAAGGTTAAACAAAGATTAATTAGTTAAGTGTTGGAGACAAAGATGTCTCAAGCATGCATGCACCTCTTTCCCATGCATTTAACCTTATACAATTTCCTACCAACACCACTCTCCCACACATGAAAGTTGGAACTTGACTTCCCCTTTTGACCCTCAAAACCGTTGGCCTTAGGTGAATGGGGAGGGAGTTCAAATTTTTCCTTTTTTTTTTGTTACTTATATGCTAGCATTACTTCATTTTACACACACCATACTTACATCACTTCTTTCTCTCAACTTTTCTCTCTAAATTGTAAGTGAAAAACTTTATTTTTCTTTCTTCTTTTTCCTTTAAAAACCGCCAAGTTCATCATCAATTTGCTTGTTTGTTGTTTGTTGTTGTTAAAGATTAAACTTTCTAGTTTGTATCTTCATGAATCTTGCTTCTTCCATCCTTTGTTTGATGAGGAATCAAGAACAAGGATCTAAGTTTGTTAGCTTATGGTTCTACACTTGAAAAGTTATAAAGATCTAAAGTTCATGAGCTTTAAGATCTTACTTGTGTTCATGTTTTGTAAACTTAAGGTTTATTTTCTTAAGATCCAAGCTTTGGCTTGAATCTTCTTAAGTATGAAACAAACATGAACTTGTTACTTGTAACTTTAGTTATTATCTTTATTTTGTTTTAAATTCGTGATTGTATAATATTGGTCAAGTATTACTAGTTAAACTTGATCTCATTCTTCTTGAAACTAAAGTTTAACTTTGTAAGTTCAAGAACATGGAAGTTAAACTTTCTAGTTATAACTTCATACACTTATGTTAGATCTAAGTTTCTATAGCTTATGGTCTTCCAATTTTGTCTAAAACAAAAGCTTATAAGCTTATATATACATTCTACAAGATTAAAATCTAAGTTTCATAACTTATGGTTTTATTAAAGTAAAGATCCAAGTTCCATAGCTTAGGGTTTAACTTAAGAACACTAGATCTAGACTTTTTAGTCTAGGATCTTCAAGATCTAACTAAGATCTAAGTTCTACAACTTATGATCTTGTTTACTTAGTTTACATTCAAGTTTATAGTTTAATATTACTATTAGAACTCATGCATGTGTCGGATCTATGATCTTGATGTAACTTTGGTTCATCAACCTTCTTACAACCCTTAAATGAGTTGTGCTATTTATCTTAGATATACACTAGTGTCATGATGGTCAAAACTTGGTTAAGGTGATGCAAACACATCAACGAGTTGTACACTTGAAGCTACAAGCATCAAAGATGAGAACCGTGATGAACATCAAGCACCAAGAACCCCACCGGAGAACTTTACTTACTGTTTTATGGGTCTGATAAAACTCCCTGGGCTACTGGAAAGTTGATTTCCAGTTAGTTCGATTCTATTAGATGATATTCCGTTTAGGCCTCGTCTTAATCCGACTTACGGTTTAGGATTTATAGCCTTCTGAAAGTCACCACGCCCTTTTAACGTTGTGCTGAAATTTTTGACCTACTCGCACTTAAACCGTCGCCGTGGTCAAACGAAGATGAGTTTGGTTCTGAAAATTGGTCAGTGGTTAAAGGACTCATATACGGAGCCATGGCCACTGGTCTCACCTCATTTCAGTTTGTATAGAAGTCGTGGAAGCTGAACGAAATCAGCCTTTGTTTCGATCTCTATTCTTGATTGAAACTTACTTTACTTTTTACTTATGTTGTTGATGATGATGATACTTAAGACCTAATTTACATACTTTTAAAACTTTGGGAATGATTTACTGACTTAGTAACTTTTGACTTAGGTTGAGGACCTTTCGGACCAACTACTTGCTTACTTATCTCGTACCAACTTTACTACTTTTTCACTGTGAGTTATAGCATCTGTAACGACCCTGGATTTTCAAATGTTTATTTATTAATAATTGTTATTATTAATACGTGTGATTAAACGAATGTATGTCATTATATTTGCATGTTGCCATGATTGCCCGGACTTGACTTTAATTGCCCGAAACGTCTTTGTGACACCCGGAACTTACACGAATAATATTTTCAAGTATTATTTACATTCATGATTAATTTTATTAATCATTTTAATTAACTAAGATTATTAGTTAGTTACTTGGGCTTTAATTGGATTAACTTGTTATTATTGGAACTTGGGCTTGTTTTAAGTTAATGGACTCATGAATAAAGATTCATAAGCCCACCCTACATATTAATGGACTACTTGGCCCATGTCTTTCAAAGTGTAAGTATTATTTGGAGAGTAACTAGTTGGTTAAGACTTTTAGAATCTAGTTACCTTATAATCCCCATGAGACTACCTCCATTAACCACCTTTTATGAGCTTTACCATGCATGGACCATTGAACACTTTTCTTCCCCCCTTGACCCATGAAACCGTCGGCCTTAGGCCACTATTAGGGGAGTTTGGTTCATTTTTTTACTTACTTGCTCTGTTGCATTCTTCATTCCAAAACACACACTTAATTCTCTCAACTTTCTCTCTCACTTTTCTCTCTAAGTCTTGTAAGTATCTTGAGTTTTTCTCTTCTTCTTTCTTGATTAAAACCGAACCTAACACCCTTAAATCATCATCATCTTTGTTCTTTGTTGTTAAATGTTTGTAGTTGTTACTTTATTACTTGTTACTTTACTTACTAGTTTCCAAGAATAAACTTTGTAGTTTGATTCTTCTTATTTCTTGTATTTATCAAGAACACAAGAACTAAACTTACTAGTTTATGTTCTACATATATTGTTTCAAAAGTTTGTAAGTTCATGTGTTGAAAGCATACTTGTGATTCATGAAATAAACTTTAAAGTTTACTTTCCTTAAAGATCAAGCTTAGGCTTGAATCTTTAAAGTATGCAAACCATGAACTTAATTACTTGTTTACTTAGCTATTTACTTCATTTACTTGCACTTTAATTTCATGCTTTATGTTATTATTGGTCAAATGTTACTAGTTAACTTTGATCTCATTAATCTTGAACTAAAAGTTAACTTGAAAGTTCAAGAACATATAAATAAGTTTTCTTTAAATATAACTTTGTATACTTATGCTTGATCTAGACTTTTGGGTCTTGGATCTTCAAGATCTAACTAAAGAACTATGTTCTACATCTTTAGATCTTGATTAGTTAGTTTACTTTCAAGTTTGTAACTTGTTATTAGCTTTAAAGTTCATGTAGGTGTTAGATCTAAGACTTTGATATAACTTTGGTTCATCAAACTTCATACAACTCTTAAGTGAGTTGTGCTTCATGTCTTAGACTTGCACTAGAGTTATGATGGTCAAGACTTGGTTAAGATGATGTAGATACATCAATAATTTGTACACTTGAAGCTATATGCATCAAGGATGAGAACCATGATGAACATCAAGCACCAAGACCACCGGAACCCTTTTAAACTTACTGTTTCTGTCCAAAAGCTACTGATCTGATGTTTCTGTAACATACCAGTAGACCTGGGCTGTTCTAACCTTTATTTTTAGATATAACTTTTCTAGTAGATAATTTTTCATATAGGACTCGTCTTAATCCGAGTTACGGTTTAGGATTTATGGCCCTCCGATCGTCACTATGTCCTTTAACGTTGTGCAGAAATTTCTGACCTACTCGCACTTAGACCGTCGCCAAGGTCAAACCAAGACGAGTTTGCTTCTGTAAATTTTACCACACTTAAGGGACTCATAGATGGAGCCATGGCCACTGGTCTCACCTTAATTCAGTAAGGGTAGAGGCCGTGGTGACTGACTGAAATCAGACTTTGTTTTAAACTACTTTCATAATCGAAACCTACCTTACGCCTTTTGTTTAATGATGAATGATGATGACCCTTAAGACCTTAAATACATACTTTTAAACCTATTAAGACAATTTACTGACTTAGTATTATTTGCCTTAGGTTGAGGACCTTCGGACCGATTACTTGCACACCTTTTCCGAACCGACTTTACGACTACATTATCATTGTGAGTTATAGCATTCCCTTTTTACTTTAACTTATTTTGGGAACTGAGAATACATGCGGATTTTATGTTTTACATACTAGGCACGAGTACTTAAACTTATATATGTGTGGGTTATATAACGGCAGAAACATTCCCTTTAGCTCGGTAACGTTTAGTCATTGGTTTTTGAACCGGTGAACGCGAATCTTAGATATGGATCCATAGGGTTTGACATCCCCACTCGGGCTAGTAGCGCTAGCATTTAACGAGTGTTTAATACTTCGTAAACATACGCACTTGCCAAGTGTACTTTCAGGGGGTATAAACGTTAAGTTAGTTACCAAGTGCCCACGGTTAACATATACTTTATCATACTGTTTTGAAACGCTCTTTGTAGCACTGAAATCTCGTAGCCTACCTTACATACTGTTATACTTAAACTATAGCTCACCAATCTTTGTGTTGACATTTTTAAGCATGTTTTTCTCAGGTGCTTGAGGTTAGCTTCCGCTGTGTACTAGTCGTGCTGTAGACACCCGCTGCTTAGAGTTGTCATCGCATGAACTACTTTACCATGCATTCAAACTTTAGTACTTTTGAACTATGACTTGTAACGACCATTGTGGTCACATACACTTATTATTTGCTTCTACTTAGTGAAGCATGCTTTTGAAATGTAAAACATTTAATGTCGGTTATGACATCACCTTTTTATCGTGAATGCAACTTCTTTAATTACAGCATATAGCACTTAACCTTGTAATGATCCTGTTGTTGATGATTCGTACACGATGGTTTTGTACGGGGCATCACATTTGGTATCAGAGCATTGGTTGTAGGGAATTAGGTTGCATTAGTGAGTCTAAGACCGACCTGAGTAGGATTCACTAATAGGACTAATCTACAACTTGCTAGTTTACTTGTTTCCGCTAAATTTACTTCATGCTACTGCTTACTTTTTCCGCTATATGCCGTATGCTACTACATGATTTCACTACTGCATGATGCTACTTGCTTTCGATTGCATGCTACTTTCATATGAATTACTGTTATTGCCATGCTAGTTACCGTTATACATGATTTAAACTGTTGGCCTATTATTTGCTTGCTTTATGACATACTGACATGGAAAATTTATTTTTACTTGTTCAGATGTCGGATGTTCCACCTGCTGGCATTTCGGCCAGTACAGACTCAGACCCCGTCACCCTACCTACTGCTACACCTGCTGCTGCTACTGCCGATACACCGGCCCCGACACCCACTAGTGATCCCGGCGTTTCTACTTCCGGAGCTGGTACTAGTGCACCTGCCCCAGTGTCTGCTCCTGGACCCTCGAGGTCACAGCCCCGCATTGGTGGTATTGAGATCCCCGCGGAGTTCGGGGAAGGGCCGTTTCGTAACCACATGCGTACGCCTTGCCGACGCACTCCCGACGGACGTTTAGTCGTGATTCCGCCAGGCAGACACAGACAGATGTTGGCCGCCTTCGGACGCTTCGGATTACCAGCTCAGCCACCAGTGTCACCACCACACGATTCGGATGACTCGTCATCCGCCGATTCTTCATCATCAGACGACTCCAGCGATGATGAGGATCCTGCTGATAGACCTATTCAGGCACCCTCCACCCCGCCGAGGAAGCGGTACCGTTTTGACGGCACCGTCATTCCAGGGGTGAATGGAGGTCGTGCTTTTACTGACGCTTTTGGCCATCGTCGTAGGGTTACTGCTCGTAAACGAGTTGTGCCATACCCTGCCGACCCACAGATACGTAAGGTTCCCCGTTACGTATTGACTATTCCTGTAACCGTACCACCTAGATTTAGATACAAACCATTTACATCTAGGGACGTACCGTCTACATCCGGAGCCGGACCATCTACATCAGCACCACCGGCACCATCCGCACCACCCGCCCCACCTGCACCGCCTGCCCCACCAGCTCCCTCTAACGAGGAACTGATGAGGGAGATTGAGACTCCGAGCTCGAGTCACTGAGCTCGAGGAGCAGTTCACCCGCCTTCACCGTAGGACCTTGTATTTAGATTTCATGATGTAATCTAGATATAGTTTCATGTATTTCATATGTATTGTACGAACTTATTCAGATGTATGAAACTTATTATTATTAATAAATGGAACTTTGCGTTATTTAATTCTTGCACGATGTTCTATTTATATTGCTGTACGATGATTCTGTGGTATTTGTACCTAGATGCATTATTTAATAACATGTGATGTTTTGATTCCATGTTGGTCACTATATACTGTATTATTACTACTTGCATACTGGATTTTGACTTGAGTCAAAATTTTTGTTTAGAATACCATGGCTAACGGAAGATCCACACCTACCGCCGCCCAGATTGAGGACATGATCAACGAACGGGTCGCTGCAGCCCTAGCAGAAAGAAATCTCGAAGCTCCACCGCCACCACCACCGGTTATTCCACCCGTTCAAAATGGGTGTACATACAAGGAATTCCAGAGCTGCAAACCGCATAACTTCAGCGGCACCGAGGGACCAGTTGGTCTCACCAGATGGTTCGAGAAACTTGAATCAGTATTCCGAGTTAGCAACTGTTCGAAGGACAATAAGACCAAGTTTGCATCTTGCACGCTATCTGATGGCGTGCTAACGTGGTGGAACACGTTAGCTCAAGCAAAAGGGATTGATGAGGCGTATGCTACGACTTGGGAAGAGTTTAAGTGTGCTATGATTGAGGAATACTGTCCAAGGACCGAAATACAAAAGATGGAGATCGAATTTATGGAGTTGAAAGCCGTGGGAAATGATCTTAACAGTTACAATCGTAGGTTTTTGGAGTTAGCATTAATGTGTCTGACCATGGTCACCCCCGAATTCAAGCGCATGGAGAAATACTTCTCGGGACTTCCTAAGTCCATCAAGGGTAATGTCACCTCATCCAAGCCACCGAATGTCCCCGAAGCAATGCGCATGGCGCATACTCTCCTGAATCAAATCATCCTTGACGAGCCGGAGAAGGCTAAGTTTGAAGCCGGTAGTAGTGAAAAGAGGAAATGGGACAACAACCATAACAACCACAACAACCACCACAACAACAACAACAACAACAACAACAACAACAGGGGGAGAAACTACAATCAAACCCCCGCCAAGAGGCACAACAACGGTGGAAACCCTAATCCCAACAACAACACCAACACCAACCCGAACTACAAAGGAACCTTACCTCAATGCAAGCGGTGCTACAAGCACCATACTGGATATTGCAATGTTGTCTGTGAGAAGTGCCAACGGGCTGGGCATATCGGAAAGGACTGCAAGGTCACCACTTTGAATGGGAAACCGAACACCAATGGACCGAAGAAGTGCTACGAATGTGGGCAGATGGGCCATTTCAGAAACGCATGCCCCAATAAGTGAAAAGATGGCGGGCCACCCCGTGGTAGAGATTTTAATGTTAATGCAAGGGATGCACGCGATAACCCCGACTTGGTGACAGGTATATTCAAAATCAACAATCTTTTAGCTTCTGTCTTGTTTGATACTGGTGCGGATAGAAGTTATGTATGTAGACATTTTTGCGATAAGATTAATTGGTCATTAGTCCCGTTAAAAGAAAGTATGCTTGTCGAGGTCGCCAATGGAAAACTTGAAAAGGTTGACCATATTAGTCGTGGAGCTATTATCAACATAGCTGGTGCAGATTTCGAAATTGACTTGATACCTATCAAACTGGGAAGTTTTGACGTGATCGTCGGTATGGATTGGTTGAGCAAGATAAAGGCCGATATTATCTGTGGAGATAAAGCACTTCGCATACCACAAGGAGATGGTGAACCACTGGTTATCTATGGAGAGAGATGTACCTCGAAGTTGAACCTCATTAGTTGCGTGAAAGCGCAAAAGATTATGAAGAAGGGACGCTTTGCTGTCCTAGCACATGTGAAAGCGGTAGAAACTGAGGTGAAGAGCGTGAACGACGTTCGAATTGTGAACGAATTTTCCGATGTCTTCCCAGAGGAATTGCCTGGATTACCGCCGCAGAGAGCAGTGGAGTTTCAGATTGACTTAGTGCCAGGAGCTGCACCTGTTGCTCGCGCACCTTATAGACTCGCACCTTCCGAGATGCAAGAATTACAGAGTCAACTACAAGAGCTATTAGACCGTGGATTTATCCAACCAAGTTTCTCGCCTTGGGGCGCACCTGTGTTGTTTGTGAAGAAGAAGGATGGATCCTTCCGTATGTGTATCAACTACCGTGAACTCAACAAATTGACTATCAAAAATTGGTATCCTCTTTCACGAATTGACGATCTTTTTGATCAACTACAAGGATCGAGCGTTTATTCAAAGATCGATTTGCGATCTGGATATCACCAGCTGAGGGTGAAGGAAAGTGAAGTGATGAAAACTGCATTCAGGACTCGTTATGGTCATTATGAGTTTCTCGTGATGCCATTCGGTTTGACAAATGCACCTGCCGTGTTCATGGACCTCATGAATCGTGTCTGCAAGCCTTAGTTGGACAAGTTTGTTATCGTCTTCATAGATGATATCCTCATCTACTCTAAGAGCGAAGAAGAACATGAGCAACACCTTCGATTAGTGCTTGAACTCTTAAGACAAGAGCAACTTTACGCCAAATTCTCCAAGTGCGAATTTTGGTTGAAGGAAGTACAGTTTCTGGGTCATGTTGTGAGCGACCAGGGTATCAAAGTTGATCCCGCCAAGATTGAAGCCATCAGCAAGTGGGAGACCCCCACTACTCCGACGCATATTTGCCAATTCCTAGGTCTCGCCGGTTATTACCGAAGATTCATCGAAGGATTTTCTCTGATTGCGCGTCCTTTGACCGCACTGACTCACAAGGGCAAGAAGTTCACTTGGGAACCCACACACGAATCAGCATTCCAAACCTTGAAGAAGAAGTTGACCACCGCACCTATCCTATCACTTCCTGAAGGCAGTGACAACTTTGTTGTTTATTGTGATGCATCGAAGAGTGGTTTTGGTTGTGTACTGATGCAACGATCAAAGGTTATTGCCTATGCCTCCCACCAATTGAAGATTCACGAGCGGAACTACACTACACATGATCTTGAACTTGGAGCCGTTGTCTTTGCGCTTAAATTATGGAGACATTATTTGTATGGAACTAAGAGCACTATCTTCACTGATCACAAGAGTCTCCAGCACATCTTTGATCAGAAGCAACTGAATGTGAGACAGCGTCGATGGATCGAGATGCTCAACGACTACGATTGTGAACTCCGTTATCACCCTGGCAAGGCCAATGTTGTAGCTGACGCTTTAAGCTGAAAGGAGAGGACGGCACCTCTTCGTGTTAGGGCTCTGAACATCACCATCCATTCGAACCTCAACAGCCAGATCAGAGTAGCCCAAGTTGAGGCTCTCAAGGAGGAGAATATATCTCACGAACATTTGAACATACTTGTCTCTCGATTCGAGGTTAGGGAGTCTGGACTCCGATGTTATGCCGGTAGAATTTGGGTACCACTCTATGGAGATCTACGGAACCTCATACTTGATGAAGCACACAAATCGAGATATTCGATTCACCCTGGAGCAGGAAAAATGTACCACGACCTTAAAGAACAGTATTGGTGGCCGAATCTTAAGAAGGACGTTGCGACTTATGTTGGTAAGTGTTTGACTTGCTCGAAGGTTAAAGCCGAGCATCAGAGACCTTCTGGTTTACTTCAACAACCAGAAATCCCACAATGGAAATGGGAACGGATAACAATGGATTTCATCACCAAGCTACCAAAGACGGTGGGCGGATACGATACTATTTGGGTTATTGTTGACCGCCTTACCAAATCTGCACACTTTCTAGCGATGAAGGAAACTGATACAATGGAGAGACTTGCTCAGTTATACATCAAAGAGGTTGTATCTCGTCATGGTGTACCTTTATCGATCATCTCAGATCGCGATCCCCGTTTTGCTTCTAGATTTTGGCGTTCTTTGCAAGAAGCCATGGGAACTCGTCTCGACATGAGTACTGCTTATCACCCTCAGACTGACGGGCAAAGTGAACGAACGATTCAGACATTGGAGGACATGTTGCATGCATGTGTCATTGATTTCGGAAAGGCCCGGGAAAGGCATTTGCCACTCGCCGAATTCTCGTACAACAACAGTTATCACTCTAGCATTAATGCTGCACCTTTTGAAGCATTGTATGGCCGTAAGTGCCGATCTCCTATTTGTTGGGCCGAAGTAGGCGAAAAGCAAATCACCGGACCCGAGGTAGTCCACGAAACCACGGAGGAAGATTGCTCAGATCCAAGCTAGACTTAAGACTGCCCGTGATCGTCAGAAGAGTTATGCCGATCTTAAACGTAAAGACTTTGAATTCAACGTCGGCAACCGTGTAATGTTAAAGGTTGCACCTTGGAAAGGTGTGATCCGTTTTGGAAAACGTGGGAAGTTAAACCCACGATACATTGGTCCTTTTGAAATCTTGGAACGTGTTGGACCCGTTGCTTACCGTTTGGATCTACCAGCACAATTGAGCTCAGTTCATCCTATCTTCCATGTGTCAAACTTGAAGAAGTGTCTTGCTGCACCTGAGCTTATCATACCACTTGAGGAACTTACGATTGACGACAAACTCCACTTTGTGGAAGAACCAGTTGAGATTATGGATCGTGAGATCAAAACTTTGAAACGCAACAAGATTCCGATTGTACAAGTACGATGGAATGCCAAACGAGGACCCGAGTTTACTTGGGAGCGAGAGGATCAAATGATGCGGAAGTATCCTCACCTTTTCCCTACTCCTCCATCTACCTCAGCTTAATTTTCGGGACGAAATTTTCTTTAACAGGTGGGTAATGTAACGAATGTATGTCATTACATTTGCATGTTGCCATGATTGCCCAGACTTGACTTTAATTGCCCGAAACGTCTTTGTGACACCCGGAACTTACACGAATAATATTTTCAAGTATTATTTACATTCATGATTAATTTTATTAATCATTTTAATTAACTAAGACTATTAGTTAGTTACTTGGGCTTTAATTGGATTAACTTGTTATTAATGGAACTTGGGCTTGTTTTAAGTTAATGGACTCATGAATAAAGATTCATAAGCCCACCCTACATATTAATGGACTACTTGGCCCATGTCTTTCAAAGTGTAAGTATTATTTGGAGAGTAACTAGTTGGTTAAGGCTTTTAGAATCTAGTTACCTTATAATCCCCATGAGACTACCTCCATTAACCACCTTTTATGAGCTTTACCATGCATGGACCATTGAACACTTTTCTTCCCCCCTTGACCCATGAAACCGTCGGCCTTAGGCCACTATTAGGGGAGTTTGGTTCATTTTTTTACTTACTTGCTCTCTTGCATTCTTCATTCCAAAACACACACTTAATTCTCTCAACTTTCTCTCTCACTTTTCTCTCTAAGTCTTGTAAGTATCTTTAGTTTTTCTCTTCTTCCTTCTTGATTAAAACCGAACCTAACACCCTTAAATCATCATCATCTTTGTTCTTTGTTGTTAAATGTTTGTAGTTGTTAGTTGTTGTTACTTTATTACTTGTTACTTTACTTACTAGTTTCCAAGAATAAACTTTGTAGTTTGATTCTTCTTATTTCTTGTATTTATCAAGAACACAAGAACTAAACTTACTAGTTTATGTTCTACATATATTGTTTCAAAAGTTTGTAAGTTCATGTGTTGAAAGCATACTTGTGATTCATGAAATAAACTTTAAAGTTTACTTTCCTTAAAGATCAAGCTTAGGCTTGAATCTTTAAAGTATGCAAACCATGAACTTAATTACTTGTTTACTTAGCTATTTACTTCATTTACTTGCACTTTAATTTCATGCTTTATGTTATTATTGGTCAAATGTTACTAGTTAACTTTGATCTCATTAATCTTGAACTAAAAGTTAACTTGAAAGTTCAAGAACATATAAATAAGTTTTCTTTAAATATAACTTTGTATACTTATGCTTGATCTAGACTTTTGGGTCTTGGATCTTCAAGATCTAACTAAAGAACTATGTTCTACATCTTAAGATCTTGATTAGTTAGTTTACTTTCAAGTTTGTAACTTGTTATTAGCTTTAAAGTTCATGTAGGTGTTAGATCTAAGACTTTGATATAACTTTGGTTCATCAAACTTCATACAACTCTTAAGTGAGTTGTGCTTCATGTCTTAGACTTGCACTAGGGTTATGATGGTCAAGACTTGGTTAAGATGATGTAGATACATCAATAAGTTGTACACTTGAAGCTATATGCATCAAGGATGAGAACCATGATGAACATCAAGCACCAAGACCACCGAAACCCTTTTAAACTTACTGTTTCTGTCCAAAAGCTACTGATCTGATGTTTTTGTAACAGACCAGTAGACCTGGGCTGTTATAACCTTGATTTTTAGATATAACTTTTCGATTAGATAACTTTTCATATAGGACTCGTCTTAATCCGAGTTACGGTTTAGGATTTATGGCCCTCCGATCGTCACTATGTCCTTTAACGTTGTGCAGAAATTTCTGACCTACTCGCACTTAGACAGTCGCCACGGTCAAACCAAGACGAGTTTGCTTCTGTAAATTTTACCACACTTAAGGAACTCATAGACGGAGCCATGGACACTGCTCTCACCTTAATTCAGTAAGGGTAGAGGCCGTGGTGACTGACTGAAGTCAGACTTTGTTTTAAACTACTTTCATAATCGAAACCTACCTTACGCCTTTTGTTTAATGATGAATGATGATGACCCTTAAGACCTTAAATACATACTTTTAAACCTATTAAGATGATTTACTGACTTAGTATTATTTGCCTTAGGTTGAGGACCTTCGGACCGATTACTTGCACACCTTTTCCGAACCGACTTTACGACTACATTATCATTGTGAGTTATAGCATTCCCTTTTTACTTTAACTTATTTTGGGAACTGAGAATACATGCGGATTTTATGTTTTACATACTAGGCACGAGTACTTAAACTTATATATGTGTGGGTTATATAACGGCAGAAACATTCCCTTTAGCTCGGTAACGTTTAGTCATTGGTTTTTGAACTGGTGAACGCGAATCTTAGATATGGATCCATAGGGTTTGACATCCCCACTCGGGCTAGTAGCGCTAGCATTTAATGAGTGTTTAATACTTCGTAAACATACGCACTTGCCAAGTGTACTTTCAGGGGGTATAAACGTTAAGTTAGTTACCAAGTGCCCACGGTTAACATATACTTTATCATACTGTTTTGAAACGCTCTTTGTAGCACTGAAATCTCGTGGCCTACCTTACATACTGTTATACTTAAACTATAGCTCACCAACCTTTGTGTTGACGTTTTTAAGCATGTTTTTCTCAGGTGCTTGAGGTTAGCTTCCGCTGTGTACTAGTCGTGCTGTAGACACCCGCTGCTTAGAGTTGTCATCGCATGAACTACTTTACCTTGCATTCAAACTTTAGTACTTTTGAACTATGACTTGTAACGACCATTGTGGTCACATACACTTATTATTTGCTTCTACTTAGTGAAGCATGCTTTTGAAATGTAAAACATTTGATGTCGGTTATGACATCACCTTTTTATCGTGAATGCAACTTTTTTAATTACAGCATATAACACTTAACCTTGTAATGATCCTATTGTTGATGATTCGTACACGATGGTTTTGTACGGGGCATCACAACATCCCTTTTTTACTTTAACTATTTTGGGAACTGAGATTACATGTGCTTTTTACGTTTTACATACTAGGCACGAGTACTTAAATTTTATATATGTGTGGGTTATACAAGGCATAAACTTTTCCCTTAGCTCGGTAACGTTTAGTCATTGGTTTTTGAACCGGTGAACGCGAATCTTAGATATGGATCCATAGGGTTTGACATCCCCACTCAGGCTAGTAGCGCTAGCATTTAACGGGTGTTTAATACTTCGTAAACTTACGCACTCGCCAAGTGTACTTTTAGGGGTGATATTACGTTAAGTTAGTTACCAAATGCCCACGGTTGAGCATATACTTTTCATACTGTTTTGAAACACTGAAATCTCATGGCCCACCTTACATTACTGTTACATCTAAACTATAGCTCACCAACATTCGTGTTGACGTTTTTAAGCATGTTTTCTCAGGTGCTTAGAGGTTTGATGCTTCCGTTGTAGTAGTCTTGCTGTGTAGACTCCCGCTGCTTTTGTTAGAGATGTCTCTGCATGAAACGTTTACCTTGTATTCACAACTATGTTACTTTTGAAAAAATGAATTTGTAATGACCATTGGGTCTCGTACTTATGTTAATTGCTTCTATTCGTAGAAGCCTACTATCGTTTGTAAAACTTTTGATGTTGGTTATGACATCACCCTTTCTTATGAATGCAAACTTATTTTAAAACTGCATATAGTGTTTGACCTTGTAATAATCCTGTTGTTGATGATCCGTACACGTTAATTTTGTATGGGGCGTCACAATTTACCAGTTATCTGATATCTTTCGTACTTAGTTTAGCGACCCTAACAGAGTCTAAATTCAACAAACGAACTTGTTCTGTGGCCCTTGTCACAAACTGGTCTTAACCACATAGCCAATTAATAATAAACATATTATTAAAATAAAAGCATATAATCAAGCACACATAAACCTAAAGGCAAAATAGTCATCTTACATATAGCCCAGCTTTCTGTCTGTTACAAATAGGAATACTTGTGCTTGAAGCCAAAGAAAAACGTTCGGATAAAGTAATTTAGAGCAAATCCATCGTCTAAATCCGCTAGAGCCACTAGCTGGAGTTCAGTTTTCAAATCTATAAATAGAGGTTGTATTTTGCAGTTTTAGATGTACATTCAGTTTTAGGGTTAGCCAGGAATTAATACGAATTGTTTAGCTTTTAAGGTATTCTTTCAAGTTGTTATTCAACATTATCCAATTCAATTCAATTTCTTTTTCATCTTTATTCATTATATAAGGTACTTTTACTTTTAAATTCTTGCATCTACTTTAATAATGTTAATCTAACTGTTTCTGGTTGTCTTCAACTATGAACTAAACGTTCATAATGATTGTTTGAACGAAAACTGAGTATCATTGAAGATTTCAGATGAAGCCGCCGACTAGAGTAATTTCAGCCGCCGGCTGGAACACCCAAAGCCGCCGGCTTCTGTGCTTCAAATTCCACAGTTTCTGCTCTTTGACCAGAACTGTGTAATGTCTATGTAATTGTGTTTATTCTGTTTGTTGCTGATATGATTTGGATCTTTATTTGCACGCTTAATGATTAGGTGAATAGAAACTAGGATTAATTAGTAATTAATTCTAAAGTTTCGATTGCTCGATTCATCCAACTTTAGAACTTTAGGAATCAAGACAAGTATAGTGTGGTTCACCTCCTATAAAAGCTTGGAATTGCGAAAACAAACTCCTGAATAGCATCGATAACTTCATCACCAACGATGTTCCATGATTTTCTAAAAAACACTTGGCAGTATATCCATCCGGCTTAGCGGACTTATTATTACCGACAATGTTCCAGGTTTACTAATAGCAAATGTATTTGAACTCGTAACAAGAAAAAGCATATAGTGATCTACAAAAAGTTTTGAACAACATTTCCTTCCACCAACATGTGATTATTAATTAAAGCTGATATACGAGATCAATTTTGTTTAACATTTATGGCAAACGCATTAACATGATCAGTTAAGAAGCCATCATTCACCATAATGCGATCAAATTTCTTTAGAACACCTTCCGATGATTCAGGGAGCCGACTCCACGTAAATTGGAACCCTATATGATTAACATCCACCGTACCAATTTCATCAAGATGTAAGGCCACATTAAGACCGATCTCCCATAATAACATACGGGTGAAGCCCAAAGAAATATTTATGTTGACACAGATTCACCTGTAACCCTCGACGGTGATTATAATAGTTATTAGCATAAACTATCGGGACAAAAAATTGCTTATTATTAGCAACAAACCAAACCATTCCGTGTACAACCTATTCAGATAGCGATATAGTCATAAAGTTGACTATAACCCAACCCAAGATTATCCTCGTCCCACCTGCGAACATGGACAAATTAGAGGTCCATTGCCAATTCGAGCACACTTTGTTACAAGTACGAGCATGCTTATCAAACCCTACATGAGTTTCGAGCACACCACAAACACATAAACCATTTTCCTTTATAACATCTTGAACCTCATTTTACTTTGGGGAAAGGTTGAAGCCTCTCATGTTCCAAGTGGCTAGACTATACACCAGAAACCTCTTGAATGAGAGAGCTTCCCCCTCAAATTTCTGACACATATAGTGCGATAATTCATATCATTTTCTTCGACATCACTCAATTCATCAATAAAACCTTTCCCACTCACAAAATGGATCATTGAAAGTGTTGTCATCATCCATAGAATTTAACACCTCATACACATTACCAGTAGCATGTGTATCTGTTAACTTGCAAGTGCCATCAACTCCTTTAGTATCAATCTTTCTTGTAACCGGTCCCATTTTTTCTTTATTTCTGCCAACAATGAACCCATCTTTATTCTAGGTGTTATTAGCAATACGATATTCCCTTTTTTTTTACTAGCAACTTGAAAACCATCAATATCCACCTTATTATTGGCCTACTTGTTTCTACAGTTTAAATAATTAACTTTCGGGCATTGAGAGTCTTTATGTGCAAATACCATACAAAAATAGCATTTAGGCGGCTTCCATCCGTACTCTAATATGACAATCGACATAGTTTTTTTTCTTCCGTTTTTGTGATGCATGGAGTCACCACTTTTAAGAATTCACTCATCTCATTTTCTGCTGAAATTCTCAACCATAGCACGCACGTAAATTGGCCTACCCCATCACTCATGACACATGGCACTAGTATACGAGTCCAGCATCATTGGGGGGCCAATTTCAGACATAATAACTCATAAACCATCTTCCGTAAAACTAGCTAGCGGAATATCATATAACTTAATCCAAACCGAAAAACGAGTAAGTTCTTCCTTAGTGACCTATACATCACGGTATGTTCTTCCTAAGTGACAGAAACATTAGGTGACCTAGGTGTTAAGGATGATTGGTATCAAACAAAATATTCAAGGACCACTTTCAAGCAGATCCCTCATTCCTTTCTCCGACGCAAACTTGAAAAAGAAAAAACCTCTAGAGTTCAAAAAAAAAATTTCGGTTCCAAACTTTTTCCAGGATTTGAAAACATAATTTAACCACCGGGTATGCAATACGAGTACCCAAAAAATATCCATAAAGGGTACAACTATACCTCTCTTATTCTTCCATAACCGAAGAAATCGGTATTTCAAGATCAAAGTCTACACCCGTGGATGTTTTTTTCAATACATCCGAAGTTAACTTTAGGTTAACTTGAGGTCCAATTACTGCAGCCACATTTTAAAATTTATTTTGCATTCCACTTCCAGCAACCAATTAGGTTTTAGTTATTCACACCCCTTCATGCACATTAGGACCACTAGCAAAAGCAACTTTAAGGCTTGTGCAAAGCAAAGGAAACTCGTAATTGGGTGTAACCTTACAATCAGTGTTGCTAACATCTTCCTCACGTTCAAAATCAGAAGATTAGGTCATTGTACAAACACTATGACCATCATCATGCACAATAGGTACCTTAGTTGTATTCGGCAACATAGCTTCAGAAACTTCTTGAATATCAATATGATCACTATTATTGTCCTCCTGCAATGCTACGTTAGATACATCATTTCCTTCTGTCATCTCCAAATTCCCCTCACCTCCAATTATTCTATTACATAAAACCCTAGTTAGGGTTTGCGTTTGTTTCGTCGTCCTTTTCTTTTTTCCACCTAAGTTTTCTCCGATTGAAAAATTAAACCTAGTTGGATGATAATGCAATAAATGATCAATGAAGAAATCTAAAGAAAGAACGACCGACACCATAAACGCCCTATAAAACCCGAGGATTATTAGTCTAGTAGTTATACCGGTTAAGATGGTTCAAAATACACTGGTATTCATTTTAGCATGGAATAACGTTTTCAACTATGTATCAACAAATATCTAATTTTTCTTGGAACAAAGGGTGTGGTTCTGCTAAGCTTAAGAAGAGTAAAACTAGATAAGCAAATAAGGACCACAAATGATTTTTCATCAGATGAATGATAATTTATCATTCATCAGACGACGATAAATGATTAATTTAGCATTTATCACTATATAATGAATGATCATTTGTGGTCCACATTTGGTTATTCAGTTTGTACTTCAAAATTTACTTAGTCATGGATCTGTCATATATATATATATATATATATATATATATATATATATATATATATATATATATATATATATATATATATATATATATATATATATATATATATATATATATATATAGTGGTATGATCAAGGGGGAAGTAACCAATTGGGGGGAAGCGAGGGGTAACAATTTTTTTTCGTTTTTTAAAAAAACTTTGTTCACGAACATTATAAATTAGATGAAAATATGAACATTTAATAAAGACACTTTGTGATAAATGTTTTTATTTTGGCGAAAAATGCTCGAAGAATTAATATATAACAATTATCGTGTTTTTCGAGCGTATTTTGAGGTTTTAGATATTAGGGTTTAGATATTAGGGTTTAGATATTAGGGTTTAGAAATTTAGGGTTAAGGGTTTAAATTTAGGATTTATATTGAGTTTTTAACACGAACGGTTTAGAGTTTAAGGTTTAGGGTTTAGGGACTAAACCCTTAACCCTAAACTCTAAATCGGGCTAAATGTTGACAAAAAGTATTTCACAAAACATGGAAAAAAAACGTTAACATTTTTTCACGATCAATATTATCTTGAATGTTATTTTTGTCGATAGTTTTCCCGCCTAAATAATAACATTCATCATGAAATGTTTTTTTTAAATGTTCATATTTTCGTGTGATTTTGATGTCTGAAAATAAAAATTCCAAAAAAAAAAGAAAAAATAAAATTTTTGCTTCCCTGCTTCCTCACGATTGGTTACTTCTCCATTGATCCTACCCTTGGTAGTAGGGTCAAGGGGAAAGTAACCAATTGAGGAAAAGTGAGTGGATGCAATCTGAGTTACAAACCTAGGAAGGTGAATGTTTACTCTCCTGCATGCTCTTGTTTTTATCTTGGCTATGTATAAGTCCTTTCTGAAGTGAATAAACAAACATAAGAATTTACATGTAATCTTATGAGGGGTTTTTTTTTTTTTTTTTTTTTTTTTCTAATGTTTTGAATATAATAAATAGTATGTTCCAACAGTAAAACCTTGCTTGCAAAGTTGCTTTATTAATGGTCTCCTTAACTAGCATATGCCCATGTGAAATTTTGTTGCTTTTTAGTCAATTTCTTTCATACACATTTCAGAAGTTTAAATCTTGATCACTTCTATGTATTTTTAAGCGAAAAGTTTGTTGCTTTGGTTTTATACGTGATGTCCAAGAAAAAGACTACTAGTCAACAAATAACTGATAGTAAATCCTTCAACATTATTTCACATTGATGTGATCAATAACTATTCGACCGTTCTTTGTAACATGAAAACTTTTTATATGTGATAATATGTTATTAATTACTGGGTCGACCTTTCTATTCCTTGTTGCTATAGAAGAACAACGAACAATGATTAGTTGTATTTTGGTCCAGTCTTTGCAAGAATAGGGTTGCTTCAGAACATGGGAAAATTAAACAATGCTGGAGAATAAAAGAGAACTTGATACTCATTAGTGCCTTTAATTCATGAAATTTCACTATTTTTTGGGCTATAATTTTAGGCCCTTACAATTGATCTTCTTTATTTTATAACTTTAATCATGCCTTTCGATTATAAGGTCACCAATATAAGTTCGGTCTTTAAGTTAGTCAAATATATCCAGGTCTCGCGCTCGGGAGGCTTGATTACCCGAGGTTTTATCTTCTATGGGGGAACCAATGTGCTCGTTGTAGTGTACCTCAGATACTGATTTTAGGGCCTGCCTCTCGGCTACTGCCAACCCTCGTAAGGGATCGCAAGGAGTAAGAGTCAATGCTTCGTCACAGGTAACACTGTGAGAACCTCCTTTACGACTAACCGCCACACATGGACGGCGTTATACCAGCTCTGATGCCACATGTCATTACAGTGGGGACCACCAGCCCGAAATACCATTTTCACCCTCATTTCCCGGATATCTCGTCATGATTACATACTATCTCAGATTCTAAACCTTGTTTATTCGCTCGTTCTTACCGACAATCATCCCGGAATAATGGAAGAAGTCAACGAGCTTCGCGCTTGTAATGACCCGGAAATTTCCGACCAAATTTAAACTTTAATCTTTATATAATTTCGACACGATAAGAAAAATCTGTATTATTGAAGTCTTAAAAACCTGGAATTGGGTTCATGTATGGATTTGTCCTTGACCATTTCCGACGATTTACGAACAATTGTGTGTAAATAATAATGTGAATATATATATACGAATCCTATACATAAGTAATATTATATATAATGTAATATATAAATAATGAGGATTAAATATATTATATAATTGATAAATATAATATAGTTAATAAATTGTAACATATTAAATACAGGTTTAGGTATAAATATTGTATTAATAATATTATCATTATTAATATTAATAATATTAACATTAATATAAAAAAATTGTATCATTGATAATATTATATAGAGTAAATATATATATATATATATATATATATATATATATATATATATATATATATATATATATATATATATATATATATATATATATATATATATATATATATATATATATATATATATATATATATATATATATATAATATATGAATATGGAAAGTTGATATATATATAAATTGATAAATTATTATTAATGCTATTACTATTATCAATAATATTAGAATAATTAGTATCATTTTTATTAATGACATTATAGTTATATATTTCATAATAATTATTACTATTATCATTAGTAATAATATTACCATTATACTTGTATTGCTATTAGATAAAAATATTAAAGATATTATTATATATGGATTAATCATAACCTATAAATATATATATATATATATATGTATATATATATATATATATATGAAAGAAATACTAATAAAGATATAAAGGTAGATAAATAATTACTGATATACATATAGGTTGATATAAATATATGTACAAAACAAGATACAGATATCTATACATACATACAAATTATGTATGCAGATAAACAGATATACATATAGGTATATTTACGCTTAAATTATATAAAAACAGCAAACAGAATCGTAGTTTGATAAATTTCGCTATCTGTTCTATTCTATTACTTGTCTGATTCATTTGTATATGTCTGATATTAGGTAGTGCTCGTGATATTCTGTTTTCTAAAGTCTCACTAGCAAATCTAAATCAATATTTCCTTGTCTGCTACAACCAATAAGTTGATTACCATTATTTATATCATCTACATAAGCTAAATTATTGCTACAAATCGAATTAAAAACTCAAAACCAAATGCGAGAACTAGTCGACTGCTCTGCACCCTCAACTTTTTGCTCATAATTCAAAAATCGAATCCATTTTAAAATCTATAAATGCAGAGTTATTAGGAAACTTTCGTTTAAATTAACTGAATAATCTCAAATCCCAACTTTCAATATTGAGCTCCAATTTTTCAAGTCAAATTTTTAATTCAAAAGTCAACCAATCGGTTCTTCATGAAATTCGAGTTAACCGTGATGTTTTAGGATCAATAAATGATCCATATAGTTTCTAGGAGTCGTTTAGAAACTAATTCATGTTATAAGTTAAATCTAAAACGCTTTTAATATCAAAATCACTGTATGAGTTCATAAGGTCCATGGCGGGTCTGCTGTAGAATCAATTTTTTTTATCTGTTGTAAATAAATCAGGAAACCAGTAGTAATCGCTTCTGTTTCATATAGAGGTTCTAAACTGATCAAATAATTAGTGGTTTTGATTAAGTGAGCCTTGGTTGATTGATTTCGGTTGAAGAAGATGAACAATGAGATAGAACAGAGAAGTGTTTAATAAGATTTAAATGGGTTATACATCAGGAAAATTTAAAATGGAAGAATGGTTTGTGAGGTTGTCGGAGTAGCGAAAGGTCTCGGGTTCAATCCCTGCAGGGTGCAAATTTTTTTTAAAAGAGCTTATAAGGTAGATATTTTTCATTAATTATTATTTTTATACTATTATTATCAGTAATATTAACAAAATTAATTAGATTATTATTATTATTATAAATATTATCATTAACAAAATGTCACCAAAAATTATTATTATTAATATTAATATTATTATCATTAAGATTAAAATTAAAATTATTATTATTATTATTATTAAAAGGATCATTATTGTTAAAATTATCATTAATAACAAAAACCATCATTATTATTAGAAAATATCATTTTTATTAAATTTATCTTTTTATTAAAAATTATCATTATAAAGATTATCAATTATTATTAGTATTTGATATATTAATATTTAAGAACCTATTTAAGTTAAAAAAAAGAATAAATATTAACTATTTATTAACAAGATAGAAAATGAAAATATAAAATATAATACTAAAAATTAATATATAAACCTACTTGATTATATTATAGGTTTTAATATATATACTTGATATAGGTTCGTGAATCCGAGGTCAAGCTTATACTTGTTCAATGATGTTATATGAATTTTTACTACAAAATACAGTATGGTGAGTATATAGTCCCACTTTTAAACTCAAAATATTTCGGGATGAGAATACATGCATTTTATGATTTACGTTATAGACACAAGTGACTAAAAATATATTCTACGTTGAGTTGTACCACTGGCATATTTTCCTGTAGCTTGGTAACTACTATTTACATGGGGTAGTGTAAACGCGAATCCTGTTGATAGATCTATCGGGCCTGACAACCCCAACTGGACTGGATGACCAGTATTCAACGGTTGCACATTACTTCGTTTTGGTGACTACACTTGGTACGGTGTAGTGAGATTTCATAATAAAGGGAATATGCGACGTTGATTAAATGTTAAGTATGGTTACCAGGTGCTCAACCACTTAGAATATTTTTATTAAAACATATGAAATCTTGTGGTCTATATTTATAATGCTGCTAGCACTTAAACCTATATCTCACCAACTTTATGTTGACGTTTTAAAGCATCTTTATTCTCAGGAATTAAAGAAATCTTCCGCTGTGCATTAGCTCATATTAAGGATATTACTTTGGCCATTCATGCCATATTTCAAAAAGACGTTGCATTCGAGTCATTGAAGTTCATTAGAGATTATTATTAAGTAAATGACAGATTAGGTCATTTGGATACTTTGAAATGATACACATGCCTGCCAACTATTGATGTAATGAAAGGTTGTCTTTTAAAAAGAAATGCAATGTTTGTAAAATGTATCATATAGAGGTCAAGTACCTCGCGATGTTATTAACTATTGTGAATCATTTATAATCGATATGGACTTCGTCCGGATGGATTAGGAGCGGTCCTTTCAGTTGGTATCAGAGCGGTGGTCGTAGCGAACCAGGTCTTGCATTAGTGTGTCTAACTAGTAGTTGTTAGGATGCATTAATGAGTCTGGACTTCGACCTAGTAGTTGTTAGGTTATGTTAATGAGTCTAGACTAGAACCTGGTCTGCATGTTAAAAGTGTTTGCTTACCACCATTTGTCGAAAAATATCTACTTGTCATTTTCAGTCTCGACGCGTCTTATTGCAATTATTGCATAGACGGTGTACATACAAATTCACATCCCATCACATTAAGTATTGTCTGACACGTTTCCTTAATTCTCTCAGTAATCTACGGGATCTTCTATACTGAACATAAATATTCTATGTAATTAGAATATCATCTGATATCCGAAATTCTTTTCATATCGAAAACCCTTTATCTAATCGTACGAAATGGAACTCACAACTAGTTCAAGTCCTTCGAATTCCGATATGGAGTCTCATTCCAGCTCCGAAAGCAGCGTCACCAGAATGAATCAATCAATCAGCCATCCCCAATTCATTTGATGGGTTCGTAGTCGACTTAATCAATGGAGACAAG
Organism: Rutidosis leptorrhynchoides; assembly: GCF_046630445.1. Taxonomy (NCBI): domain Eukaryota; kingdom Viridiplantae; phylum Streptophyta; class Magnoliopsida; order Asterales; family Asteraceae; genus Rutidosis; species Rutidosis leptorrhynchoides. The sequence continues at coordinate 148,582,041 of NC_092337.1, forward strand.
AAGAAGGTGATCCTTTCTACCCATCAACCTGCACCCTCAACGAAGAACCTGAAGCATTTACCGACGAATCTATCCGAAATACCACTTTTCACCCTCATTTCCAGGATAGCTCGCAACGATTACATAATCTCTACAATTCTAAACCTTATTCATCCGCTTGTTCTAACCGACAATCATCCCGGAATAATAGAAGAAGTCAACGAACTTCGCGCTCAAGTCGTATCTTGGAGAATATGGTGCAAAACCTACCAGCTTCAGCAACATCACCGGCACCAACAACACCACCAACATCAACACCAGTACCATCAACAACCCAAGTTTCAACATCACATGCCTCAACATCTCATTCTGTACCTCGAGCATAATCATCGTTCTACGTATCGTTCTATCTACTCTATCTTCGTTCTACATATAGTTCTACATCGACTATCTTCACTCGACATGGCGAGTATGTAATTTCTAAAGTTTTAGAGATTATATAATCTAGTATTAACGATAAATCAAATGAGTTTAATATCTTATTGACTCATTAAATTCATGATTACATCTGAAGAAAATATATATGTATGTATATTTTCATAAAGATTGTAATTAAAAATTCTTTTTTACAAACTGTTAATGCTGAAAATATTTTAACGGGTAGGTAACACCCGAGGAATATTTAGATTTCACATTAATAAGTTACACCGTACATTCTTCAAATCCGATTCAACAGTCATTTACTATCCTACTTACATCCACAAAGATACGAATTCGATCACCGCAGAATAACCATTTTCATTCAATTTCATAGTGGGTTTTGACCTATCAGAATCCAACAAGTGTCATAATGAAGAAAAACATTGGACAGAATAAAATTTGTTAGAAACAAATAAATTAATTATAAAGAATTTTATTAAGAATCCACGCTAACTATTCCTAGCTAACTGGTTACATTTTATTTACCGCAATTTAATTATCGCAATTTATATTTTCGCAATTTTATTTATTGTGCATCCTAACACAATAAGTATACAATACGTTTTGATAAATCCTAAGACAATACGTACACAATACGTCTTAGTTAAATCTAAGACAATACGTTTACAATATGTCTCTGGGTTGATGCAAAGACAATACGTATACAATACGTCGTGGGATAATTCTAAGATTATATATATATATAAATCGATTATTAGACTATCAACATTGGACAATTAAAAATGAATTAAAATATTGATTATAACATATGAAACCAAACATTTCTTTAAGTTTGCCACTTGATTTCACCTTGAACCTCATTTGTATCTTAACGATTACAATCCGCGTTCAAACCTTTCATGATTCCTGAAAATACCTCAATTGAGAGGTTGAACCAACCGCATTTCATCTACGGAAGAAAATATTTATGCATATAGTTATGCACCTAAAAAACTCTTGATCCCAAAGTCATAGTTTAACACGTACCGTGTGATAACCCGGAAATTTTTGACCAAATTTAAAATTAATCTTTAACGTTTTCGACACGATAAGCAAAGTCTGTAAAGTTGAATCTCAAAATTTTTGAACTATTCAACTACCTTTCGATTTTTCTCGACGATTCGCGAACAATTATAGGTAAATAGATACATATATATATACCATAACTTGAAAACGTAACAAAATGTTGAGTATATGATACTGTGCATTAAACTTATTGGTTTGATTATCTGATTGATATATTTAGATACAGAGTTAAAAGATTATGCCAAACGATTGAATTAAAAGATAATTATTGAGTCCCTTAAGGATTATGATATTATTACGGGTCTCTGTTGTAAGGTCCACGTTGATTTGGGAAATCATTCATTCTTAACGGTATTCAAAATAAATGGTAAAGTGTTTGTTTAAATAATGTAATTTGGACACATACAATAATAAGGAATATCAACTGTTGGAATTAGATATATGAATAACTTGCGATATGTATTTTAAAACATGTTTATTAATATCGAAAATATATATTTAACAATACGATAAAATATAATATTAACTTGGTCATAAAAACGAATTGTTATTATATATATATTAACAAATAGCGAGACGATGATTTATAGAAGTAAATGATCAAAATACTCGAAAGTTTAAGATATACTTTGAGTGGTATAGTTTAGGGATAATTTAAGGCTATATTTTGACAAAGGTACGTGACACGAAATGTAAAATACAAGTTTTTTCAGCGTACGAAAGGACATTTGAAAAACCGGAACGGGACATAAGTCGAGTGATGACGTACGACTTATCGAAACAAAAATTACAAGTCAACTATGCATGTGAATTTAATATAATATATAATTAATTATATAAATTAAATATATTATATATATTATATAAAATTATGTCGACAAACAAAAAGTTAAAAGTTTGTGAGCTGGATCAGAGGGCCATGCGATCGCATGGCCTTGAAGCACAAATCCCATGCGATCGCATGGGGTGCTTTTTCAGAAAAGGTACTATAAATTCAATTGTTTTGCTCGAACATCACACACACTTACACAGATATAGATATATACTCCGTAATATTTATATTATTTATATTATTATTATTATTATTATTATTATTATTATTATTATTATTATTATTATTATTATTATAATTATTATAATTATTATTATTAAAGATTAATATTATTATTAATCTTATTATTATCAGTAGTATTAATATTATTTTTATTAGTATTATACATAAAATACTACGACGAGGTCATGTTCAAACGATTTCAAAAATGATTTTCGAGTGAATTAAAGCTAAGGAAATTATGGGTTATTGGCAAGGAGGTTATGGGTAATGTTCGGGGGTATAATTGTGAATCAAACTTAGTGTTTATCTTCTCCGTTACGTCTACGTACTTTTCTACAATATTGAATCTCAATATTAATACGTAAGCATTTATATTTTATATTTTATAAATTAATAGTGTATACATACTAGTGCTCGAGTGTATATATTTATACATGCTTGTATGCTAATATTTCGTCGTTAAACAGTTTATAATAAATCACGAATTAAATACATATATTACGGGTAAAAGGTATATGATATACATGTTTTCGGAAAGCTGGCGAAAAATCAATAACTTTTCATTTAGATATCGAATAGTTTCGAGGAACGAATCAAAAGATATGGTCAACTGAATTATAATTGACATTAATTGGAATTGCTTTTTGAATCTGCAATTAATACTTAAACAACTTGTTTAAGAGATTGATAAAATGGATTTTTGAATATTACCAACCGAGTAAATGAATCCTTATATAAGGTACGTCTCGTTTGTTGAACTATTGTCAAAATTGACTTTTTGAAACAACTTTGAATAACTTTTGTATGTCAATTTCGAGCATTAGGATTGTGATACACTATGACCTGAGCTAGCTTGATAGACATTTATTGACCAACATATGTTCTCTAGGTTGAGATCTACGATTATTTGATATATCGAGTTTCGGTAACATTACGATGAACAACTTTATGTGCTGCTAAGGTGAGTTTCATTTACCCTTTTTACTCATTACATTTTTGGGCTGAGAATACATGCAAATGCTTTATTAACTGTTTTATAATATTTATATGCGTGAGTTTCAATTGTTCCCCTTTTAAATGCTTTTGCAATATATATTTTTGGGCTGAGAATACATGCACTTTATTTTAAACAATGGACACAAGTACATACTAAATTCTATACTGAGTTTGAACTGAAAATCCCTTAGCTTTGGTAACTAGTAACTGTTGGTTATAAGAACTGGTGGGCGCGAGTAGTATATGGATCCATATGGCTTGATATCCCCGTCCGAGCTAGAGCACTAGCCTTTTAACGGACGTATACTATTTGAGAAGCGTACACGTTGGTTTGCGTGTATTATTAAGATGATTATACAAAGAGTACAAATTATATATACGTTAAGTTTAGTTACCAGGGTGCTCAATTTCGTAGAATATTTTGATAAACGTTTCTGGATGAAACAACTGAAATCTTGTGATCCATCTTTATATACAGATTATGCGAAACATATAAACTATGAACTCACCAACCTTTGTGTTGACACTTGTTAGCATGTTTATTCTCAGGTTCCCTAGAAGTCTTCCGCTGTTTGCTTATATGATAGACAAGCTATGTGCATGGAGTCTTATATGGCATATTTTTCAAGAAAATGTTGCATTCCCCAATTCATCATCATGTACCTTATTTTGACTGCATTGTCAACGGAAGTACTATTGTAAACTATTATATACGGTGATTGTCTATATGTAGAAATCATCAGATTTTGAAAACCTTTGATTTAAATATTCATTTATGGTGTGCCTTTTCAAAAGAATGCAATGTTTACAAAACGTATCATATAGAGGTCAAATACCTCGCAATGAAATCAATGAATGACGTGTTCATCCATATGGATTTGGAGCGATCGTCACAGTTGGTATCAGAGCGTTGGTCCTAGCGAACCAGGTCTTGCATGAATTTGTCTAACTGATAGTTGTTAAGATGCATTAGTAAGTCTGGACTTCGACCGTGTCTGCATGTTAAAAGTTTTGCTTATCATTTCTTGTCGGAAATTACATGCTTATCATTCTTAAGTCTAGACACGTTTTCCTGCATTTATTGCATAAATAGTGTATAGACAAAAATTCATATCTTAGAGTATCTGTTACTGTAAACTTTTCCTGATATCTTCCGAAAATTTCTCCGTGATTTATGGAATTTGGTATTATATATACATATGTAAATTATGTATTGAAGAATACCAAACTAAATTCTATAATCTAATTCATATCAAAAATCATCTCCCTAATTATACAAGATAGATCCCGTATCTAGTTCAAACTCTGACAGCTATTCCGATATGGATATTCACCTGAATTCCGAAGACAGTGTAACCGGAATGGATCAACCAATTACCCATCATCTATTCTGGATGAATTGGGGATGGGTTCGTAGCCTACTTAATTATTGGAGACAAGAAGCAGGCGATCCCTTTCATCCACCACATTGCCCTCTTGGGGAAGAACCTGAAGCACTTACCGGTGAACCTGTTCGAGACACCATTTTCTCTCTCATTTCCTGAGTATCTCGTCACGATAATATACTATCTCAAATTCTGGATCTTATTCATCCGGTCGTCCGAACCGCCAATCATCCCGGTGTAGTAGAAGAAGTCAACGAGCTTCGTGCTGGGGTAGTGGCTTTGGAGAATATGGTACAAAGGTTACAAACACCAGCAGCATCACCGGCATCAACAGTACCACCGACAACAACACCAACAGTACCCTTACCACCACCAACAACATCCACATCGCAAACCTCGACTTCACAATCTGTTCCACGAGCATCAACATCATACGCACCGTAGTTACCAAGAAATACCAGCAACTATAACCGATGAAGTATTAACTCATTTCCCCTGAAGAAATTTTATGTATATTTAATATATATGAATTTGAAATCAAAATAAATATTTTCGTACTAAGCTATTACGTGTGAATCTTAACTGGTAGGTACTACTCAGTTAGTTCATATTACTAATATGCAATTATGTACATCCTTCCTTAACAACTTAACCATTGTTAACTACAATCTCCGTTTCAACTCCATGAATTCCATTTCATAATAAACCAAGTGTATTAATCAATTACATAATTGATTTTACATTTTCAATTTCAATATACTCGAAACTTTTCAGAAAACATCATCTGTGCCTTGTAAGCTTCACAAAAATTCCACGAGCACCAACATCCTTCACCGAGGAATATCAATAAGAATAAATAATGAAGTATCGATTACATTAGCGAAATACTCCGCAAATATTATGTAATCTTTAATGTTTTAGAGATTAATCATTTCTAAGTCAAGCCAAAAATTAAATGAGCTTAATTTGATATTAACTCATTAAATCTGTGTTACATCTGAAGAAAATATACATACATATATTTTCATAAAGACGGTAATAAAAATTCTTTTGTACAAAGTATTAATTGTGAAATCTTTAACGGGTAGGTAATACCCGGGAAATATATAAGTTCGCAATTAATATGTTACACTGTACATTCTTCAATTTTGATTCAAAAATTATTAACTATGCTCACAGCGATATACAATCGTTTCCATACAAATTCAATTACATATTCTGATATTGACAGAGCAGAATCCAAGTCAAGATTTAACAAGTGACACCATTCTTAGATCTCTACATCTTTCAAAGCTATACTTTGACTTCAAAACGGTAAAAGATCCTTTAGCATTGTTATTACCGAAAATAATCTTGCAATTTCTTTTCAAAGTATCCAGTTTTATCACACTTCCAATCAGTCAACTTCAACTTTTCAGATTAAGCCTTATTGTAACCTTGATATATACGTTTTGTTACTGGGGAACCTTTCATGTTCCGCCACATTAGCAGTAAATTTACCAAATAACTTTATTAATCCTTGACCTTTCAAAAAATTCTTATACTCATTGAAACCCTATCATGTACTCATCCACATCTTGTAACAATAATTTACACACCAACCACCGGGAATTAGCAATCAGTATTTTGAATCTCGCAACATTTTCTACGACAACAGTTATATATATATATATATATAACATCTATCTTCTAGACTTACATACTTCGAATGTGAAGTTTCTGAAAAACACCCCAAACTACAAAACTAGTTCTACGAATTTTGGAAAAATGCTGATGAAGCAGCAAAAACTATAAACGACTTTAACAGTCGAAAGTTTGATGATAAAGAGTAGTGTGTTGGAAAAGCACAGAAAAAGAGAAGGTTTGAAACTGGAAAATGGGTTGAGCAAAGTATGAAGGAAGCTGTAGACAAATCACAAGGACGAAATCTACCTTCAAAGAATCCAAATGATTCAGTGTCTGCTGAAACCATTAGTAAGAATCTTACTCCTTATTCTAAACCTTCACAGACAGATTTTCCGCATCATCCTCTGATATTAGAAATTCTAAGATACCATCGTATCTTCCATTATAAATATCCTCCATATTTCTGAAGATATTTTCATAACTATTCTTATCTGAAATCATTTATCTCTTCACGCTATCTGTGTTACATCATAAAAGAAACTATTTTAGTTTCTAATTTCTGAAAATTTCGAAAAATCGATGTTTTTGAAGTAGTGTTGGGAATTGAAGCATGAGTTAGTATAATATAATGACACTTGATCAACGTGATTATATTACAGTAAGTCATGCTGAGTTTCTAATGGAACGTGATAAAGGTTCACAGATCATACCCTCATCATGAACCATGTTACATAACTCTTTCATTCTATTTAACCTCTAAACATATCAAGAAAATATTTTTCTTGATGATTCGGTCTTTTTCGAGGTATTCTGGTAATTTGACAAGTCAGATTGTGCCATTACCGTTTCTTTCTTAGAACATTAATTATGTTCATTTCAAAATTCATACCTACGAATTTTGGACCATTATTCGCTTGACTTAAAGTCGGGAAGAGAAAACGAAAGCATGAAGCTCCGAAATATAATGGAAAATATAAAGCCCGAAAACAACCCCGAAATTACAAACCGTGTATATCAATGCGTATAGCAATATAAAGACACGGGAGAATGAAAAACAATATAACCCCAAGGTAATAGTAGAAGAAAATAACCTCCTCTGGTGGCAGATGAAAAAGAAGAATGAATGATATGATAGCCAAGAAAATATTAAGAATCAGAACTGGATGAAGCATTTTCACAAATCTTTTGTAAGTATGAAATAAGAAAGAAGATTATAGGAGTGGTGAAAATAAATGAAACAGAAGAGGTTAATTTATAGCAAAATATCAGACATAGCAATCGAGGCAGATTACGCATTTAATCAAAGGAAATCCTAATTTCCTTAAATTCCGAAGAATCAAATCTTATTTAAATTATGAAGATTTTCTATTCCTTAAATTCCGAAAATCAGTCGTTACTACATCAAGAGATAAGACGAATCTCTATTCTCCATTTCACTCTATTATGATAACTTCTCTCATACGCTTCGAGTAATCAGATTGTTTTATCCGTATTATTCAATGGTGATAAAATTCTATTTACCAACTCATATTCGTCATGAAAACATTTTTATTGTCAGCCATGACGACCTCATTCAAATTTCGGGACGAAATTTCTTTAACGGGTAGGTACTGTGATGACCCGAAAATTTTTGACCAAATTTAAACTTAATATTTAACGTTTCCGACACGATAAGCAAAGTCTGTAAAGTTGAATCTCAAAATTTTTGAACTATTCAATTACCTTTCGATTGTTCTCAACGATTCGCAAACAATTATAGGTAAATAGATACATATATATACCATAACTTGAAAACGTAACAAAGTGTTGAGTATATGATACTGTGCATTAAACTTATTGGTTTGATTATCTGATTGATATATTTAGATACAGAGTTAAAAGATTATGCCAAACGATTGAATTAAAAGATAATTATTGAGTCCCTTAAGGATTATGATATTATTACGGGTCTCTGTTGTAAGGTCCACGTTGATTTGGGAAATCATTCATTCTTAACGGTATTCGGAATAAATGGTAAAGTGTTTGTTTAAATAACGTAATTTGGACACATACAATAATAAGGAATATCAACTGTTGGAATTAGATATATGAATAACTTGCGATATGTATTTTAAAATGTGTTTATTAATATCGAAAATATATATTTAACAATACGATAAAATATAATATTAACTTGGTCATAAAAACGAATTGTTATTATATATATTAACAAATAGCGAGACGATGATTTATAGAAGTAAATGATCAAAATACTCGAAAGTTTAAGATATACTTTGAGTGGTATAGTTTAGGGATAATTTAAGGCTATATTTTAACAAAGGTACGTGACACGAAATGTAAAATACAAGTTTTCTCAGCGTACGAAAGGACATTGGAAAAACCGGAACCGGGACATAAGTCGAGTGATGACGTACGACTTATCGGAACAAAAATTACAAGTCAACTATGCATGTGAATTTAATATAATATATAATTAATTATATAAATTAAATATATTATATATATTATATAAAATTATGTCGACAAACAAAAAGTTAAAAGTTTGTGAGCTGGATCAGAGGGCCATGCGATCGCATGGTCTTGAAGCACAAATCCCATGCGATCACATGGGGTGCTTTTTCAGAAAAGGTACTATAAATTCAATTGTTTTGCTCGAACATCACACACACTTACACAGATATAGATATATACTCCGTAATATTTATATTATTTATATTATTATTATTATTATTATTATTATTATTATTATTATTATTATTATTATTATTATTATTATTATTATTATTATTATTATTATTATTATTATTATTATTATTATTATTATAATTATTATAATTATTATTATTAAAGATTAATATTATTATTAATCTTATTATTATCAGTAGTATTAATATTTTTTTTATTAGTATTATACATAAAATACTACGACGAGGTCATGTTCAAATGATTTCAAAAATGATTTTCGAGTGAATTAAAGCTAAGGAAATTATGGGTTATTGGCAAGGAGGTTATGGGTAATGTTCGGGGGTATAATTGTGAATCAAACTTAGTGTTTATCATCTCCGTTACGTCTACGTACTTTTCTACAATATTGAATCTCAATATTAATACGTAAGCATTTATATTTTATATTTTATAAATTAATAGTGTATACATACTAGTGCTGAGTGTATATATTTATACATATAATAAATCATGAATTAAATACATATATTACGGGTAAAAGGTATATGATATACATGTTTTCGGAAAGCTGGCGAAAAATCAATAACTTTTCATTTAGATATCGAATAGTTTCGAGGAACGAATCAAAAGATATGGTCAACTGAATTATAATTGACATTAATTGGAATTGCTTTTTGAATCTGCAATTAATACTTAAACAACTTGTTTACGAGATTGATAAAATGGATTTTTGAATATTACCAACCGAGTAAATGAATCCTTATATAAGGTACGTCTCGTTTGTTGAACTATTGTCAAAATTGACTTTTTGAAACAACTTTGAATAACTTTTGTATGTCAATTTCGAGCATTAGGATTGTGATACACTATGACCTGACCTAGCTTGATAGACATTTATTGACCAACATATGTTCTCTAGGATGAGATCTATGATTATTTGATATACCGAGTTTCGGTCACATTACGATGAACAACTTTATGTGCTGCTAAGGTGAGTTTCATTTGCCCTTTTTACTCATTACATTTTTGGGCTGAGAATACATGCAAATGCTTTATTAACTGTTTTACAATATTTATATGCGTGAGTTTCAATTTCTCCCTTTTTAAATGCTTTTGCAATATATATTTTTGTGCTGAGAATACATGCACTTTATTTTAAACAATGGACACAAGTACATACTAAATTCTATACTGAGTTTGAACCGAAAATCCCTTAGCTTTAGTAACTAGTAACTGCCGGTTATAAGAACTAGTGGGCGCGAGTAGTAGTATATGGATCCATAGGGCTTGATATCCCCGTCCGAGCTAGAGCACTAGCCTTTTAAAGGATATATACTATTTGAGAAGCGTACACGTTGGTTTGCGTGTATTATTAAGATGATTATACAAAGGGTACAAATTATATATACGTTAAGTTTAGTTACCAGGGTGCTCAATTTCGTAGAATATTTTGATAAACGTTTCTGGATGAAACAACTGAAATCTTGTGATCCATCTTTATATACAGATTATGCGAAACATACAAACTATGAACTCACCAACCTTTGTGTTGACACTTGTTAGCATGTTTATTCTCAAGTTCCCTAGAAGTCTTCCGCTGTTTGCTTATATGATAGACAAGCTATGTGCATGGAGTCTTATATGGCATATTTTTCAAGAAAACGTTGCATTCACCAATTCATCATCATGTACCTTATTTTGACTGCATTGTCAACGGAAGTACTATTGTAAACTATTATATACGGTGATTGTCTATATGTAGAAATCATCAGATGTTGAAAACCTTTGATTTAAATATTCATTTATGGTGTGCCTTTTCAAAAGAATGCAATGTTTACAAAACGTATCATATAGAGGTCAAATACCTCGCAATGAAATCAATGAATGACGTGTTCGTCCATATGGATTTGGAGCGATCGTCACATACCGCGTCGAATTCTTTATCATTTATTAGCAAAAACAACCTTTCGATTCTTTTCAAAGTGGCCAGTTTTGTCACAGCTCCAGCAAGTCAACTTCGATTTTTCAATCGGATTAGCCTTATTATAATCTCGATAGATACATTACCCTTCATCATTGTTACTGGAAAACCTTTCATATCTCGTCACATTAGCAGTTAACTTATAGACAATTTCATCAACCTTTGACTTAAACCTCTCCGAAAAATCACTATACTTGTTCATTGAAACCCCATCTTTTACTCATCTGCGTCTTGCAATAAGAATTGCTATAATAATTACTGAAGATCAGCAATCAGTATTTTGAAATCTCGTAGCGTTCCTACTTCAATAGTTATATATATACATATAACATCTATCTCCAAGATTTATAAACTTCGAATGTGAAGTTTCTGAAAAACACCCTGAACTACGAACTAGTTCTTGAAATGCTAATGAAGCAGCAAAAACTGTAAATGACTTTAACAGTCAAAAGTTTGATGATAAAGTATAGTGTGTTGGTAAAGCTCAGAAAAAGAGAAGGTTTGGAGCTAGAATACGGATTGAGCAAAGTATAAAAGAGGCTATGGATAAATCACAAACACTGAATCTGCCTTCAAAGGATCCAAATGATTCAGTGTCTACTGAAATCGTTAGCAAACACCTTACTCCTTATTCTAAACCTTTCCAGATGATATTCTTCATCATTATCTTATCTTAAATATTATAAGATATCCTTGTATCTTTCATTATAAATATTCTCCATATTTCTGGAAGTACTTTCACAACTATTCTTATCTGAGATCATTTATCTCTCCGTAATATCTGCGTTACAACATAAAAGAAACTGTGTTAGTTTCTAAATTCTGAAACTTTCGAGTTTAAAATACGAATGTTTTGAAGTAGTGTTGGGAACTGAAGCATGAGTTAGTATAATATAATGACACTTGATCAACGTCATTATATTACAGTAAGTCATGTTGAGTTTCTAATGGAATGTGATGATTCACAGTATCATCATCATGTGCCATGTTACACGACTCTTACATTCTATTCAATTTCTAAAAATATCAAGAAAATATTTCTTGATGATTCAGTCTTTTCCAGGATAATCTGGTAATTTGACAAATCAAAATCGTACCATTACGATTTCTTTCTTAGAACATTAACAATGTTCATTTCGAAATCCATATGTGTGAATTCCGGACCATTACAAGAGATGTTTAATCGCAAGAAGAGGAAACGAAAGAATGAAGCTCTGAAATAGAAATTGGAGTATAAATTGCAGCAAATAGGAGAGAGTATTAACTGTAGATGACAATGATTATAGAAGACAGAAGCAGGGATATTGAAATATAAGGGAAGATATAAGACCCAACGACCACACAGAAACTACAAACCGTACATATCAATACGTACTGCCAGGTAAAGGCACGGGAAAATTAATAATACTATAACCCCAAGATAATGATAGAGGTAAATAAAATCCTCTGGTGGTAGATGAAAAAGAAGAATGATAGATATGAAGGTTAGAAGCATATCAAGGATTAGAATAGGATGGAGCATATTAACAAATAAAGTATGAATTAAAGAGAAAGAATAGAAGGTGTAAGTTGTGGAATATAAGGAAAAAAAGGAGTGGATTTATAGTAAAATATCCGACAGAGAAATCGAGACAGATTATCTCATTTAATCAAAGAAGATTCTGATTTCCTTAATCACTGAAGAACCAAATTTCATTACGAAGATTTTCTTTAAATCCCATGAATTCCGGAAATCAGTCATAACTATGTCATCGGTTAGAACGAATATATTTTTACTCATCTCACTCTTTTGCGATAGCCTCATTTATATTCATCGTGTAATCTAATTATTTTATCTATATTACTCAATGTTAATAAAACTATATTTATCAACTCATGTTGTCATGAAAACATTCTTAATGTTAACTATGACGACCTCTATCAAATTTCGGGGACGAAATTTCTTTAATGAGTAGGTACTGTAATGACCCGGAAATTTCCGACCAAATTTAAACTTTAATCTTTATATGATTTCGACACGATAAGAAAAATCGGTATTATTGAAGACTTAAAAACCTGGAATTGGGTTCATGTATGTATTTTTCCTTGACCATTTCCGACGATTCACGAACAATTGTGTGTAAATAAAAATGTGAATATATATATACGAATCCTATACATAAGTAATATTATATATAATGTAATATATAAATAATGAGGATTAAATATATTATATAATTGATAAATATAATATAGTTAATAAATTGTAACATATTAAATACAAGTTTAGTTATAAATATTGTATTAATAATATTATCATTATTAATATTAATAATATTAACATTAATATAAAAAAATTGTATCATTGATAATATTATATAGAGTAAAAATATATATATATATATATATATATATATATATATATATATATATATATATATATATATATATATATATATATATATATATATATATATATATATATATATATATATATATATATATATATATATATATATAGATAATATATGAATATGGAAAGTTGATATATATATAAATTGATAAATTATTATTAATGCTATTACTATTATCAATAATATTAGAATAATTAGTATCATTTTTATTAATGACATTATAGTTATATATTTCATAATAATTATTACTATTATCATTAGTAATAATATTACCATTATACTTGTATTGCTATTAGATAAAAATATTAAAGATATTATTATATATGGATTAATCATAACCTATAAATAAATATATATATATATATATATATATATATATATATATATATATATATATATATATATATATATATATATATATATATATATATATATATATATATATATGTATATATATATATATGTATATATATATATATATATATATATATATATATATATATATGTATATATATATATATGTATATATATGTATATATATATATATATATATGTATATATATATATATATATATATATATATATATATATATATATATATGAAAGAAATACTAATAAAGATATAAAGGTAGATAAATAATTACTGATATACATATAGGTTGATATAAATATATGTACAAAACAAGATACAGATATCTATACATACATACAAATTATGTATGCAAATAAACAGATATACATATAGGTATATTTACGCTTAAATTATATAAAAACAGCAAATAGAATCGTAGTTTGATAAATTTCGCTATCTGTTCTATTCTATTACTTGTCTGATTCATTTGTATATGTCTGATATTAGGTAGTGCTCGTGATATTCTGTTTTCTAAAGTCTCACTGGCAAATCTAAATCAATATTTCCTTGTCTGCTACAACCAATAAGTTGATTACCATTATTTATATCTTCTACATAAGCTAAATTATTGCTACAAATCGAATTAAAAACTCAAACCAAATGAGAGAACTAGTCGACTGCTCTGCACCCTCAACTTTTTGCTCATACTTCAAAAATCGAATCCATTTTAAAATCTATAAGTGCAGAGTTATTAGGAAACTTTCGTTTAAATTAACTAAATAATCTCAAATCCCAACTTTCAATATTGAGCTCCAATTTTTCAAGTCAAATTTTTAATTCAAAAGTCAACCAATCGGTTCTTCATGAAATTCGAGTTAACCGTGATGTTTTAGGATCAATAAATGATAAATATAGTTTCTAGGAGTCGTTTAGAATCTAATTCATGTTATAAGTTAAATCTAAAACGCTTTTAATATCAAAATCACTGTATGAGTTCATAAGGTCCATGGCGGGTCTGCTGTAGAATCAATTTTTTTTATCTGTGGTAAATAAATCAGTAAACCAGTAGTAATCACTTCTGTTTCATATAGAGGTTCTAAACTGATCAAATAATTAGTGGTTTTGATTAAGTGAGCCTTGGTTGATTGATTTGGGTTGAAGAAGATGAACAATGAGATAGAACAGAGAAGTGTTTAATAAGATTTAAATGGGTTATACATCAGGAAAATTTAAAATGGAAGAATGGTTTGTGAGGTTGTCGGAGTAGCGAGAGGTCTCGGGTTCAATCCCTGCAGGGTGAATTTTTTTTTTAAAAGAGCTTATAAGGTAGATATTTTTCATTAATTATTATTTTTATACTATTATTATCAGTAATATTAACAAAATTAATTAGATTATTATTATTATTATAAATATTATCATTAACAAAATGTCACCAAAAATTATTATTATTATTATTAATATTAATATTATTATCATTAAGATTAAAATTAAAATTAAAATTATTATTATTATTATTAAAAGGATCATTATTGTTAAAATTATCATTAATAACACAAACCATCATTATTATTATAAAATATCATTTTTATTAAATTTATCTTTTTATTAAAAATTATCATTATAAAGATTATCAATTATTATTAGTTTTTGATATATTAATATTTAAGAACCTATTTAAGTTAAAAAAAAAGAATAAATATTAACTATTTATTAACATGATAGAAAATGAAAATATAAAATATAATACTAAAAATTAATATATAAACCTACTTGATTATATTATAGGTTTTAATATATATACTTGATATAGGTTCGTGAATCCGAGGTCAAGCTTACACTTGTTCAATGATGTTATATGTATTTTTACTACAAAATACAGTATGGTGAGTATATAGTCCCACTTTTAAACTCAAAATAGTTCGGGATGAGAATACATGCATTTTATGATTTACGTTATAGACACAAGTGACTAAAAATATATTCTACGTTGAGTTGTACCACTGGCATATTTCGCTGTAGCTTGGTAACTACTATTTACATGGGGTAGTGTAAACGCGAATCCTGTTGATAGATCTATCGGGCCTGACAACCCCAACCGGACTGGACGACCAGTATTCAACGGTTGCACAGTACTTCGTTTTGGTGACTACACTTGGTACGGTGTAGTGATTTCATAATAAAAGGAATATGCGACGTTGATTAAATGTTAAGTATGGTTACCAGGTGCCCAACCACTTAGGATATTTTTATTAAAACATATGAAATCTTGTGGTCTATATTTATAACGCTGCTAGCACTTAAACCTATATCTCACCAACTTTATGTTGACGTTTTAAAGCATGTTTATTCTCAGGAATTAAAGAAATCTTCCGCTGTGCATTATCTCATATTAAGGATATTACTTGGGGCCATTCATGCCATATTTCAAAAAGACGTTGCATTCAAGTCATTGAAGTTCATTAGAGATTATTATTAAGTAAATGACAGATTAGGTCATTTGGATACTATGAAATGATACACATGTCTGCCAACTATTGATGTAATGAAAGGTTGTCTTTTAAAAACAAATGCAACATTTGTAAAATGTATCATATAGAGGTCAAGTACCTCGTGATGTTATTAACTGTTGTGAATCGTTTATAATCGATATGGACTTCGTCCGGATAGATTAGGAGCGGTCCTTTCAGCGCTTGAGTAATCAATTTGGAAAACGTGATGCAAAACCTACCAGCTTCAGCAACAACATCAACACCAGTACCACCAACAACCCAAGTTTCAACATCACATGCCTCAACATTGCAATCTATACCTCGAGCATAGTTTTCGTTCTACATCTTGTCCTACATCGATTATCTTCGTTCTACGTATCGTTCTACATCCTTGATCTTCGTTCGACATGACGATTATGTAATCTCTAATGTTTTAGAGATTATGTATTCTTGTTATAACGGTAAAGCAAATGAGATTAATATCATATTAACTCATTAAATCCATGATTACATCTGAAGAAGATATATATGTATATATGTTTTCATAAAGATGGTAATTAAAATTCTTTTGTACAAACTGTTAATGATGAAAATATTTTAACGGGTAGGTAATAACCAAGGAATATTTAGATTTCACATTAATAAATTACACTGTACATTCTTCGAATCTGATTCAACAAGCCAACTACTATCCTACTTACATCTACAGATATGCATATCCGTTCACCGCAGAATAACCCTTTTCATTCAATTTCATATTTGGATTTTGACCTATCAGAATCCGACAAGTGGCATAATGAAGAAAATATTGGACAAAATAAAATTTGTTAGAAACAAAAAAATTAACTATGAGAAATTTTGTTAAGAATCCACGCTAACAAAATCCTAGCTAACTGTTCCTAGCTAACTGTTAATTCCTTATTACATTTTATTATCGCAATTTATTTATCGCAGTTTATTTATCGCAATTTAAATTCTCGCAATTTTATTTATCGTCATTTAATTTCTGTTATTTATTTTACGCACTTTAAATATCGGAACACGTATACAAGGTTTTGACATATCATATCGACGCATCTATATATATTATTTGGAATTACCATAGACACTCTATATGCATTAATGCTGGAGTTAGCTATACAGGGTTGAGGTTTATTCTATAATAATATATATACTTTGAGTTGTGATCGAGTCTGAGACATGTACACGGGTCACGATACGTATTAATTAATTCGAATATTATACATTAAACTATATATGAATTATCGGACTGTTAACTGTGGACTATCGACTGTGGACTAATAATATTGGACAATTAAAATGAATTAAAATATTGATTATAACATATGAAAATAAACATTTCTTCAAGTTTGCCACTTGATTTCATCTTAAACCTCATTTGTATCTTGACGATTACAATCTGCGTTCAAACCTTTCATAATTCTTGAAAACACCTCAATCGAGAGGATGAACCAAACGCACTTCATCTACGGAAGAAAAGATTGATGCATATAGTTATGCATCTGAAAAACTCTCGAAAACTGAGTAAACATTTAACGCGTAGTTGTGATAATTCCTTAGTGTTATTATTACCCAAAATAACTTGATAATCCCTTTTCAAAGTGGCGAATTTTGTCACAGCTCTAGCAAGACAACTTCGACTTTTCGTTCAAAACAACCTTATTACAACCATGATATATATGCGTGCTCATTTATTGTTACCAGAGAACCTCTTATATTCCACCATACTACCATCAGCGTATAATCATCTAAAAACATAAATTCTCCTGAAAACACCTCGGATTGATAACCGACGATTCAGATATGGCTGCATTAAATGCAGACAAAACAGTAAAATTGTAGATGGCCTAAATGGCCAAGAGTTTAATGATAAAGAATGGACCGCTGGGAACGCTCGATAGAAAAATTTGGTACTGAAAAACGGATTGAACTGACCATGAAGGAGACCAAGGACAAATACAAGGACCAAACCCTATATTCAAAGAATTTAGATAAATCTGGATCCGATGAAATCTTTAGAGAATATCTTGCTCCGAAGTCATGTTAAAATCTTGCGAAAATTTATTCCTCATCAACCTTCGAACTTAGAAATTCCAAAATATCATCATAAATATCTTCGATGTTTCTGAGGATATTTTCATAAATATTCTTGTCCAAAATTATCTACCTCTTCGTGTTTTTCTGTATTCCATTATATTGGAAACTTCTGTAAAAACTAAGTATAAATTAAGAATGAATTATGGAGAAGTGTTAAGAATTTGAGCATGAGTTAGTATAATATAATGATGCTTGGCAAACGTGGTTATATTACAGTAAGTCATGCTGAGTTTCTAATGGAACGTGATAAAGGATCACACATCATACCTTTATCATAAACCATGTTACATAACTCTTTCATTCTACTTAACTTCTGAACATATCGAGAAAATGTATTTTTAATGGTACTATCTTCTGTGATGTTGATAAATTTGACAAATCGAATCGTGCTAATACATTCCTCCCTTCTTAGAATACTATAATCATTCGAAACTCCATACTTACGAATTCTGGACCGTTACTAGCTTTAATAGAGGTCGAGAAGATAATAAAAAGGCAAAGAACTTCAAAACATAAGAGAAAATATAAAGCTCAACGACAACACCGAAATTACAAACCTTGGATATCAGTGCGTATAGCAATATAAAGACACGGAAGAATTATAAATACAATAATCACTAGAGCATAGTAGAAATAAACAGATTCTTCCGGTGGGATTTGGAAAAGAAGGACGATCATTGCGATAGTCAGAATGAGAACAAGGATTAGAACGGGATTAAGCATTTTCATAATCTTTTGGATGTATGAACTAAGAAAGAAAGTATAGGAACGGAGAGAATAATGGAACGGAAGGAGTTCATTTATAGTGAAAATACCAAATAAAGAAATCAAGGCAGATTTCCGCATTTAATTATAGAGATCTTAATTTTCTTATTCGCTGAAAAATCAAATCTTTTAGATTTCGAAGATTTTCTTTAAATCCCTTAAATTCCGGAATTCAACCAAGATAACGTCAAAAGCTAAGACGCACCTTATTTTCTAAATTCAACCTTGATTACGTCAAAAGATATAACGAAACTTGCATCTACTCATTTCACTATTTTGTGATAGCTTCGCTCGTACTCTTCACTTAAACGAATTGTTTTATCCATATTACTAACTGCTGATAAAAATCTATTTATCAACTTATATGAGTCATGAAAACATTTTTATTGTTAGCCATGACCACCTCACTCAAATTTCGGGACGAAATTTCTTTAACGGGTAGGTACTGTGACGACCCGGAAATTTTCGACCAAATTTAAACTTAATCTTTACATAGTTTCAACACGATAAGCCAAGTCTGTAATGTTGAGTCTCAAAATTTTGAACTGTTTCATATATGCATTTGACTTACGACCGTTCTCGACGATTCACGAACAATTAATTGTAAATAGATATGTGTGTATGTATATATATTATCGATATAGGTTCGTGAATCCGAGGCCAACCCTGCATTGTTCAGTATCGTCGTATGCATATTTTTACTACAAAATATCGTATTGTGAGTTTCATATGATCCCTTTTACTCTTTACATTTTTGAGCTGAGAATACATGCAAATGCTTTATTAACCATTTTACAATATTTATATGCGTGAGTTCATTTGCTCCCTTTTACTCTTTACATTTTTGGGACAGAGAATACATGCGCTATTTTTACAACTGCTTTATTAAATGCTTTTGAAATACATTTTGAACTGCGAATACATGAAATGCTTTTATAAATGTTTGAAGAGATAGACATAAGCAAAACATTCCTCGAATGAATTATGTGGACGTGATAATTGCCACCATTGAATTATGTGGACGTGATAATTGCCACAATTGATATGAATATTTTTCCCCTGATTATTATTGCTTGGTAATCTAAGAATTAGGGAACATCACTAATTTTGAGAATTAGTGCACGCTTAATTGACGCGAATCCTAAAGGTAGCTACCGGGTTTAACACCCCCACCCAGAATGTTCACTGGGCGGAAGGGCTAGTGGGCGTGGTGTTTAGTACTTCGAAGTTTATATGATTATTATACAGACGAGATGTTCTGTTTTGGGGATATTATTATGCGCTTTATATGTTAAGGTCGGTTACCAAGTCAAGCTATGAAAGCAATGAAAAGTGAATGTTATGTATCGAGAGAATGATTTTATACACAGGTTATGTGTATGTTATTTTTGTGCACAAGATATGTGTACGGTTACTAAGATTTATGAAAAATGGTTTCGTACACAAGAAAGGTGTACTGTATTTAAAAGATATCGCATGTACATTACAGGTGGGTATAGGATTCGGGACCATTTGTACCATGCATCATTTAAATCTCGTGGTCTATCAAAATTACTGAATTTTATTGTTTTATGATAAAATTATGAACTCACCAACCTTTTGGTTGACACTTTTAAGCATGTTTATTCTCAGGTATTAAAGAAATCTTCCGCTGTGCATTTGTTCATTTTAAAGATATTACATGGAGTCGTTCATGGCATATAGAGGTCAGAACCTCGTAATGGGACCATCTGTTGATGACTTTGTCCAGATGGATTAGGACGGGTCACTACACTCGTTCATATGAGGGTTTCCTCGCTTACTAAAAAAAATGTATTCACCTTATTTTTTTCTTTTCTTTTTTTTCTGGCAAAAAAAAAAGAATAAAACAAATAAAAGAATTAGCCAACAAATTGATGGCTAAGCCAATGTTACAAAAGTTGGCACTCATATGTCCTTTATAAAGATTAGCCAATAAATAAAAGAATTAGTATCCACCTTATGTCATTTAGGATCTTTTTGTGGCATTAATTAGGGGGTCCAACCTTTATAGAGTTGTAATCTATTGAATTCAATAATTTGCTTGAAATTTAACGGATCAATAAGAGCGCGACATGTGGCACGATAATCACATGTGATTGAAAAAAAAATTCAAAATTTTATTTTTTAATTAAAAAAAAAATTTGAAAATTTTTTTTTGAAAAAAATTTACATTTTTTTAAAAAATTTAGCATTTCAAATCTAATCACATGTGATTGTAAAACACAATCACGTGTGATTCTGCATTTCAAATCTAATCACATGTGATTGAAAATAAAATTTCAAATTTTTTTTCCGAAAAAAATTTTCAACCGAAAACAAACTTTAATTCGGTGATTTGATCACGTTTATTAGTGTTTCGTGATCATATCTTCAAAATTTCAAACTTTAATTCGGTGATTTGATCAAGTTTTGATCAAAAACTTGGTGTTTAGATGTTTTAGCACAAACTTAGTGAAATTCGTCATTTTACTTAAAAAGAAAATTTTCAATCACATTTAACTGGATTTGACATGCAGAATCACATGTGATTGGCTTTTACAATCACATGTGATTGGCATGTAGAATCACATGTGATTTACTGCATGTCAAATCCAATCACATAAGATTGAAAAAAAATTTGGGAAAAAATTCGAAAAAAAAATTATTTTTTTAATTTTTTTTAATTTTTTTTTCAATCACATGTGATTATCGCGCTACGTGTCGCACTCTTATTGGTCCCTTGAATCTCAACTTAAATGTTGGTTTCATTTAAATATTCTTCAACCTTTATATAACACTTTTCATAAGTTTTATTATTGTTTTCATATAGTTCACGTTCGGCCTTTTCTAGTTGTAAAATGTACGAAATATTAATAAAAAAGAAAAAAAATCTTGAAATGAGTTGGACCACACTCTGATGATGAAAGGGATACAAATATAAAGATGTTGTAATATCGTTAGTTTATAGTTACCTATAGTGGCCTAATCTATTATATAAATTATAATAGTATGCTAAGTATAATAGAGAGAAAGTATAGAAGAAGTAAGAATGATATTTTATGAAAGTTGGTACACAATAAACTTACATTTGCATCATATTTATAGTACTAATGTTACTATACAAAATCCTCAAAATTCAACATGAAAATAGTGAATGAATTTGGTGAAATAAGTTGGTCATCCACTTGCTTGACTTTTGAGATTTATAACACTCCCCCTTAGATGACAATTTTATTTCATTAAAGATCAACTAGTACTGCCTCGTTAAAAACCTTGCTAAATAAAACCAAGTGGGAAAAAACTTTAGCTAAGGGAAAAAGAGTGCAGCATAGATTTGACTCCCCCTCAAGTAGACATCGCTGAGGTATTAAATCCTTTTAACATGTCTCCTGCCAATATTGTGAACATGCGTTCTGAAAATAGCCGTTGGAAGTGCTTTAGTGAAAAGATCGACAGAGTTTTTGCTAGATTGAACATATCTCATTTCAATCTGGTTGTCTTTTACGAGATCTTGAGTATATGAGAAGAATCTGAGGTTTTCATCTGAAACTGTATCATCTAAATCTTTTATGTACAAGTTTAGCCCATGTGATTTATCTACAGTCTCCTTCATGGTTTGCTCAAACCCTTGTTTCAATTCCTATTTCCTTATAGTCTTTTCTGAGCCTTACCAACATACCATTCTTTTCCATCAAACTTATGACCATTAAGACCGTCTATGGCTTTGGTGCCTCGTCAGCATTTATATTTTGTTCTGTCACTTTTGATACTCTTCTTTCATTTGTATTATGCAAGCTGCATTATCTTCATATATAGTTGTTGATGAAGATAGTTGTTGGTCTTTTATAGCGTTCTAGTCCGCAAGAATCAATAATGATTTGTGTCATTGATCTCAACCAAACACATTTTCGAGTAGTTTCATATAATGCAATCACTTCGTCATGATTTGATGATGTTGCAATAAGTGTTTGTTTTAAAAACGCCATGATTTTGTGGTACCTCCATTTAGGAATACATATCGAGTTTGAGATTTGTCTTTATGAGGATTTGATGAATGACCTGCATATACATAATCAACCAAATCTTATTTTGAAGCGTTAGAATAAAATAATTTTAAATCAGCAGTTCCTCAAGGGTATCAAAATATATGCTGAATCACATTTCAATGTCTTTTTGTAGGGGTTGAGCTGAACCTTGTCAACAAATTAACTGCAAAAAAAATGTCAGGTCTCGTACAATTTGTAAGGTACATAAGAGCTCCAATTGCACTAAGATATGTAACTTCTGAACCAAGAACATCTTCATGTTCTTCTCGGAGACGAAATGGATCAGTGTCAACATAGAGTGATCTAACCACCATAGGAGTACTTAATGGTTTTGACTTGTCCATATTGAAGCGTTTTAAAACCTTTTTGGTATAATTTGTTTGATGTACAAGTAAACCATTAGGCATATGTTCAATCTGTAAACCAAAGCAATACTTAGTTTTTCCGAGATCTTTTATTTCAAATTCTTTCTTTAGAAGTTGAATGATTTCATGAATCTCTTTATTTGTACCTATGATGTTAAGATCATCGACATAAACAACTATAATCACATATTCGGATGTTATTTTCTTAATGAAAACACATGGGCAAATAAGATTATTTGTATACCCTTAGCTTATCAAGTAATCACTTAATCGAGTATACCACATGCGACCCGATTGTTTCAACCCATATAAAATCCTTTATGATTTAATGGAATACATTTCCTTGGTTCTTTAAATGCTTTTGATACCTTAAACCCTTTAGGTATATATATATATATATATATATATATATATATATATATATATATATATATATATATATATATATATATATATATATATATATATCACTATTAAGTGATCCATATATATAAGTAGTAACAACATCCATGAGATGCATTTTTTAAGAAACTGCCATGTTAATTAAGTATCTAAAAGTAATTGCATCTATTACAGAAGGATAAGTTTTCCTCATAATCTATTCCTGGTCTTTGAGAGAAATCTTGAGTTACAAGTCTGGCTTGACCTTGTAAGTTCATTTTTCTTATTTTTTTTTGAATTAAAATTCATTTGTATCCCATACGTTTCACATCTTTAAAAGTGATAACTATTGATCCGGAAACTTTTCTTTTTATTGAGCGATTCAAATTTAGCTCGTATTGCTTCTTTCCAATGATCCCAATCATGTCTATTTTGATATTCCATGACAGATTTTGGTTCTAGATCATCATCATCATCATTCATGATGTCATATGCAACATTATATGAAAATATCTCATCAAGATTTTTCATTTCATTTCGGTTCCATAATATTTTTTGAATGTACATAATTGATTGAAAATTCTGTATTAACATCATCAATCTCCTCTGCAAAAGGAGTATTGATTTGTGGTTCTTCTTGAACATTTTCTTTTACCTCATTATCAGCTGATTTTATTTTTCAAAGATTTTTATCATTTGAACCAATTGGTCTGCCACATTTCTGGTGTGGCAAAGACTCATGAGTGACATTATTGCCAGCTTTTAGAATTTCAATTCTAGCTTAAGCATTTACTGCTGGTATATATGATTTAGTCACTCTTTTTTTTGTATCTGTAAATGCATCGGGTAATTTATTTGCAAGTTCTTGCATATGTATTATTTTTGAACTTTTATTTCGCATTCTTTTGTGCGATGATCAAGATACATTAATTTATGTTCACACCATGAAACATCTTCTTCTTTATTTTTCATTTCTTCTCCCTAATATAGGGAGCAATTTTTCATTATAAGGACAATCAGCAAAATGTGCTGTAAAACATCACCCGTCATGGATTCAATATATCTTATGATTGAAGATGTTTCATATCAACATATATTTCCATCCTTCTTTGAGGAACCATTTATTGTAGTGGTGCAATTAAAAATACACTGCACAACCAAATGTTCTAAGATGAAAAATATTTGGCTCTCGACCAAAATTAAGTTGGTAATGGAGAATATTTATGACTTGCACTTGGTTTAATGCGAATTATTGTCGCATCATGTAAATTTACATGACTCCATATAAATATTGAGAGTTTTGTACTCATTTCCAATTGTCTAGTTATTAGCTGCAAGCGTTTATCTATTGATTCAGCTAAACCAATTTTGTGTATGCATATGAGCAACTCAATGTTCAACAACAATCCCTGTAGACATATAATAATCATTAAATGCTTGATATGTTAACTCACCAGCATTATCAAGTCTCATCCTTTTAATGGTGTAATTAGAATAATGTGTTCTCAATTTAATAATTTGTGCAAAAAATTTTGCAAATGCCATATTACGGCTTGATAACACACAAACATGAGGCCATCCGCTAGATGCGTCTATTGGAACCATGAAATATCAAAATGGTTCACATGATGGATGAATTGGTCCATATATATAGCCTTGAATTCTTTTCAAGAAACATTGGTGATTCTTTCTCAATATTCTTTTCATTAATCACCATATGTGCTTTTCATTAATCACCATATGTACTTTTCATTAATCACCATATGTGCTTTTTCATTAATCACCATATGCGCTTTTCATCATATATCCTTTTCACCATATGCGCATTGCTTTTCATCATATGCGCTTTTCATCGTATGCGCTGCGCTTTTCATCATATGCGCTTTTTATCATATGCGCTTTTAATCATATGCGTTGCGCTTTTCATCATATGCACTTTTTATCATATGCGCTTTTAATCACATGCGCCGCGCTTTTCATCATATGCGCTTTTCGGTGCTACATAGGTATTTCTCATTTTCGGTTATCATTGACTGATAATCATATCCATTATGATATATATCAGAGAAACTTAACAAATTTCTCTTTGATTTGGGAGAAAACAAATCTTTGTTTATCAAAAAATTCGTACCATTTGGTAATATGGATTTTTTCCTTTTTCGTTCCTTATATTAAGTTTGCAAGACCTGATATAGTATTTATAATTCCTTCATTTTGATTTAAATCAATGAAATATTTCTTAGATTTGATCATAGTGTGTATGTTACCACTATCTGCAATACATAGGTCTTTACCATTTAATTGATGTTGTATTTCAGCATGATTCATACTAAAATTTCAAATAAGATAAGCAAATAATGAGTTATATTTCAGCAAGATAATCAAATTATATTACCTGCAAACAAGTTACAATATGAAGTACATAAAAGATAACTCTTAATAAACATATACGTTATGGTCTAAAACCATTTATTTATGAGTGATACATAACAAGCTAAGCATCTTAGAAAAATTCAAACCATTCAAGTCTCAAGGTAGCTCAGGGTTTATTTAATCAAGATTTTTCAACAGATTCACTCTCGTTTTCTTTTCTTTTGAGACTTATTTGTAGAGCTAAACAAGATGTTCATGTATTCAAAAAATACTAGACTGATGATCCACGTTACCGGATCATTAATAAGAATCTCCGGGATTCTTATAAGAGCGTCTACTAACATCTTTAATTTTATTCTTTCATGGATCACCATTATTTCTTGATAATTAATATCGTATCTATCTTTGAGTATTTTTCATAATACACTTGGATCTTCGATCATATAATATGTAGATTCTAAGGACTCCTCAATATGTTTGCTAAGAAAAATACTTGCTATTGCTTCTCTTGTTCGGAACAATTGTTATTTTCATTCAGGGTTTCTAAAATACCGATTGATTCCAGATGTTTTTCTACATTCATAACCCATGTTAAGTAGTTGTTCCCACTTGATTCTAAAGGAGCAAATTTAAGCCTTTTCAAATTCGACATTTTCTATTATCAAAAGATGAACAACATAAATCATAATCATAATCATCTTCTATTCATAGACAAATAATAAAATGAAATTAGAATCATTTTAAATTCATAAGTAGCAAACAATAGAATAATAGCATGATTAGAAATGATAAAACCACAAGAGCAGGATAGAATATAGGTTTACCCCGTGGTATATTAGCAACAATGATGATAGTTAGTATGACCAATACAATAGAAAAAATCATCCTTGTGTGAATCATCTTTACAAAAAACTTTTTGAGAGTGGTAATCTGAGAAAATGAAGATTGATTTGTGAAAATGTGAAAACGGAGATGTTTATTTTTTATTTTAAAAATATAGTGGTTGTAACGTCGTCAGTTGACGTTAACAACCGTTATGTATATATGACCGTTGTAATGTCGTTAGTTGACGTTAACGACTGTTATGTACTCGTTGTATTAATAATAATTTTAATAAAAGAATTTTATTAGTACAAATGCGATTACTATAAATACATTTAGTATAAATACGTTTAGTATAAATACGAAGATTAAGAGAATAAACATATTATGCATAAATAATAAATTTTAAGAATAAACATTAGTATGTATGAAATAAATAATGATTAATTGCATAAGTAATCATAAATGTTAGATAACATAAATATAAATGTTAGTGAAGTTAAGAGTTAGATTACAGAAATATAATTCTGGCGGTATAACCGACCATATATAACTTAAATAATATAAATATAAATGTTAGTGAAGTTAATAAAAATTAGATTACATAAATATAATTCAGGCGGTATAACCGACCATATATAACTTAAATAATATAAATATAAATGTTAGTGAAGTTAATAAAAGTTAGATTACATAAATATAATTCAGGCGGTATAACCGACCATATATAACTTAAATAACATAAATATAAATGTTAGTGAAGTTAATAAAAGTTAGATTACATATATATAATTCAGGCGGTATAACCGACCATATATAACTTTAATAACATAAATATAAATGTTAGTGAAGTTAATAAAAGTTAGATTACATAAATATAATTTTATTTATGATGATAATAATATTTACCTTACTAATAAATAATAGAAGATATCGTTAAAGAATTTCTTACCTTGATTAGTGACTTGTGCTTGCTTAAATAAACCTTGATTATACGAAACACTTCGTGCTGATAACGTGTTGTAATATCGTTAGTTTATAGTTACCTATAGTGGCATAATCTATTATATAAATTATAATAGTATGCTAAGTATAATAGAGAGAAAGTATAGAAGAAGTAAGAATGATATTTTATGAAAATTGGTACACAATAGACTTACATTTGCATCATATTTATAGTACTAATGTTACTATACAAAAGCTTCAAAATTCAACATGAAAATAGTGAATGGATTTGGTGAAATAAGTTGGTCATCCACTTGCTTGATTTTTGAGATTTATAACAAAAGAATGATTCACTAATATTTCCCTTGTATAAAGAAACTACTTTGCTTGATAAATGGCCAGGCTAATGGAAACAAAGTTTCTTTGGGCTAAATAGAAAGCCCATTTGAGGATAGGGACATGAATTTATTTAGTTTAGAAACTACCATCACAGAAATTAGAGCGATCGTTGATTGGTACGCTAGTGGGCGGTGGCAATGGTTATGACGGTGGTCGTTGAGGACGTGGCACCAGGGGTATAGGCGGAGATCGGTATGGAGGTGGACGAGTGGACGCAATAGCAGTGCTGGTTATGGCAGATGATATGGTAGAGTGGTGGCGGTTGCGGCATCAGCAGTGGCAATGATTATCGTTCCCGAGCAATGGTGGCGGTGCACTGCCGACAGTTATGTCCATGAAAATCTTTGGGCTTGCCATTGAAATTTTTTTCCGAACTTCATACGAATAGCATTCATAGGTTCAATATTCTTTGTGTAATTCATGTAATTAATTGTAATTAATACATACTACTTTATAAAGGTGGGTGGTTTTTTTATATACGAGTACGTACATAATTTTTGACCATTGGAAGTGATGCAGCTTGTTATCTTGAAATACTACTAGAAAAAAGTAAATACTTACCCAACGTGTATATTATATAGTTAAATGGCATGAACGAATCACACGGTATATGCTTTGGATATATCATACGCAGTAGTATATATCTGCAATATTGAGCATTTATATTTTATAATCGTAGATAACTTTTATTTCATATTATGTTATTACTGCATAATATTGACATTATAATGGAAATTGCAATATTGACATCTGAAGATGGGTTGTGCATTTTGCACAGTCAAAGACAATATATATATATATATATATATATATATATATATATATATATATATATATATATATATATATATATATATATATATATATATATATATATATATATATATATATATATATATATTGTTATAAAAGTTAAATTGGATGTTAATTTTATTATTATTATTATAGATATTGTATAGTAGATTTTTTGAGTATAAATATGTGTGTTATGAGTTTATAAAACACACACTAAATATATTCTCTCATATTCTCTCTATATACTTATTAGTAGTCTACAGTCAAGAACTAGGCCACTAAAGGTAGTTATAAGCCTACTGAATTATAACACGTTATCAGCACGAAGTGCTCCGTATAATCAAGGTTTATCTAAGCAAGCACACGTCACTAATCAATGTAAGAAATTATCTAACTTTTATTAACTTCACTAACATTTATATTTATGTTATTTAAGTTATATATGGTCGGTTATACCGCCTGAATTATATTTCTGTAATCTAACTTTTATTAACTTCACTAACATTTATATTTATGTTATTTAAGTTATATATGGTCGGTTATACCGCCTGAATTATATTTTCTGTAATCTAACTCTTATTAACTTCACTAACATTTATATTTATGTTAATAAGACCTCATGATTGTACGCAACACGTCATTTGACAACACGGTACTTTATGTACGCAACACGTCATTTGACAACACGGTACCATGGGTCGAGATTAATTCCGATCAATACGAATACGATAGGGTCTTTATATGTTATCTAACATTTATGATTACTTATGCAATTAATCATTATTTATTTCATGCATACTAATGTTTATTCTTAAATTTATAATCTTAAAAGTTAAAATAAGAAAAGGTAGTTTGTATTTTTATTAAAAGTAAATCTTAAAATTAAAATAAGAAAAAGTAGTTTTTATTTTTATTAAAAGTAAATCTTAAAGTTAAAATAAGAAAAGTAGTTTGTATTTTTATTAAAAGTAAATCTTAAAAGGTAAAATAAAAAAAGTAGTTTGTATTTTTATTAAAAGTAAATCTTAAAAGTTAAAATAAGAAAAAGTAGTTTGTATTTTTATTAAAAGTAAATCTTAAAAGTTAAAATAAAAAAAAGTAGTTTGTATTTTATTAAAAGTAAATCTTAAAAGTTAAAATAGAAAAAGTAGTTTGTATTTTTATTAAAAGTAAATCTTAAAAGTTAAAATAAGAAAGGAACATAAGTTCCGAATATATTCCTTTTTTTTTGTTAACTGAATATGTAAACGATTAGTCAGCCTATAAAATTGGTATAATATGATTTATATTTTATTTGATAATATGAAGCAGGTTATGAAATCAAAAGTTGTGTATACCAAAACACTACCTAAGTTGTTGAATATATTTTATTATTATAATATATATGTAGTCGTAAACTAGATATTTCTCGTTGAGTTATTAACACATTAGATCTATGAAGTAATTAAATAGTTGTGAATATTATTTTATTCCAAAAAGAAGGGAAAAATATATATATATATATACATATATATATATATATATATATATATATATATATATATATATATATATATATATATATATTGCAATACTATGATCTGCTACTCTCATGTTATCATATTGTGGTATACTGTTTTAACTTGTATGATTGTATAAACCGACTACATATGAGCATGTTATAGAACATATTTGTGTCTAGTTATCTTCGGATAGAATAACTATTTTTGAGTCTTATGCATGATGAATATAATCATTGATTTACGTTTTGTATTGACTAGGAATATTCTATTTATGGAATGAATATTGATGAATCATAATCATGATTTTTTAAGACAAAGTATACTTGGTGTATTTGATGTATGCATCAAGTAATTTTATACTTATATATGTATATATGTATATATTGTGATTATATATGCTACATGGTTATGGTTACTACCTTGTAAGTTTTTAATTGGTCTAACATGAAACTTGGAAAAAGTGGTTATATTAACTTGTTATATCATGACCTATGCTATTATTAATCTAATTGATTAATAAGTTAGTGGATTAGATTGGCATATTATTTTGTGATCGGTGTACTCTTTTAAACTCTCGCCATATACATGATTATATGTGCTATACACTGATGCAATTTGATTTTTTTTTAAATCACGATAAATTGCATGTTGGATTATTTTAATATTTAATGCATAATTGATAATCATCATGATCTTTTAAGATTAGAAATATATTTGATCTGTACATAAATTAGTTGTATACTTAATATGCATATCTTTCAAGTGAATATAATTCACAGACCTTTGATATATTAGATCGATTTACATGGTAATTTAATATTTGAAATGTTACCTTATATTTGATATATATTATTTTATGCAAAAAAAAAAAAAAAAATGTGGAGTCCAGTTTTATGATGATTAATTGGGCTTATCATGACTATTGCTACTAGGTTACTAGTACGATTGTTGAGTCGCTTTCTAATGCGGTTCTTTCTCAGATTGTAACTTGTTTACAGATAATAGTAACATACACACTATGATCAAATCTAAGAAATATTTCATTGATTTAAATCAAATGAAGGAATTATAAATACTATATCAGGTCTTGCAAATTTGATATAAGGAACGGAAAAGGCAAAAATTCATATTACCAAATGGTAAAAAATTTCTGATAAACAATGCCTTGTTTTCTCAAAATCAAAGAGAAATTAATTGAGTTTCTCTGATATATATATATCATAATGGATATGATTATTAGTAAATGATAACCGATAATGAGAAATATCTATGTAGCACCGAAAAGCGCATATGATGAAAAGCGCGTATATGATTAAAAACGCATATGATAAAAAGCGCATATGATGAAAAGCGCAGCGCATATGATTAAAAGTGCATATGGTGATTAATGAAAAGCACATTGAGAAAGAATCACCAATATTTCTTGAAAGAATTCAAGGGAATATATATGGACCAATTCATCCATCTGTGGACCATTTTGATATTTCATGATTCTAATAGACACATCTAGCGGATGGTCTCATGTTTGTGTGTTATCAAGCCGTAATATGGCATTTGCAAAGTTTCTTGCACAAATTATTAAATTGAGAACACATTATTCTGATTACATCATTAAAAGGATGAGACTTGATAATGCTGGTGAGTTAACATCTCAAGTATTGAATGATTATTATATGTCTACAGGGATTGTTGTTGAACATCCAGTTACTCATGTGCATACACAAAATTGGTTTAGCTAAATCAATAGATAAACGCTTGCAGCTAATAACTAGACAATTGGAAATGAGTACAAAACTCTCAATATTTATATGGGGACATGTAAAATTACATGATGCGACATTAATTCGCATTAAACTCAGTGCAAGTCATAAATATTCTCCATTACCAACTTAATTTTGGTCGAGAGCCAAATATTTTCCATCTTAGAAAATTTGGTTGTGCAGTGTATTTTTAATTGCACCACCACAATAAATGATTCCTCAAAGAAGGATGGAAATATATGTTGGATATGAAACATCTTCAATCATAAGATATATTGAACCCATGACGGGTGATGTTTTACAGCACATTTTGCTGATTGTCACTTTAATGAAACATTGTTCCCTATATTAGGGAGAGAAATGAAAAATAAATAAAAAGATGCTTCATTATGTGAACATCAATTAAGGTATATAGAACTCGCACAAAAGAATGCGAAACGAAAGTTCAAAAATAATGCATATGGAAGAACTTGCAAATTAATTACTTTATGCATTTAAAGATACAAAAAGAGTGACTAAATCATATATACCAGCAGTAAATGCTTAAGCTAGAATTGAAATTCCAAAAGCTGGAAATAATGTCACTCATGAGTCTTCGCCACGTCTGAAACGTGGAAGACAAATTGGTTCCAAAGATAAAAATACTAGAAAAGAAAAATCAGCTGATAATGAGGTAAAAAAAAAAGTGTTCAAGAAGAACCACAAATCAATATTCCTTCTGCAGAGGATATTGATAAATGTAAATACATAAATTGCAATAAATTATGCAATATTATGGAACCGAAATGAAATGAAAAATCTTGATGAGATATTTTCATATAATGTTACAATGACATCATGAATAAAGATGATGATCTGGAACCAAAATCTGTCATTGAATATCAAAATAGACATGATTGAGCTCAACAGAAAGGAGCAATACGAGCTGAATTAGAATCACTCAATAAAAGAAAAGTTTTCGGATCAATCGTTATCACTTTTAAAGATGTGAAACGTATGGGATATAAATGAATTTTTATCCGAAAAAGAAATGTGCAAATGAAGATACAAGGCAAAACTAGACTTGTAACTCAAGGTTTCCCACAAAGACCAGAAATGAATTATGAGGAAAACTTATGTAATGGATACAATTACTTATTAGATACTTAATCAACCTGGTAGTTATAAGCCTACTGAATTATAACACGTTATCAGCACGAAGTGCTCCGTATAATCAAGGTTTATCTAAGCAAGCACACGTCACTAATCAATGTAAGAAATTATCTAACTTTTATTAACTTCACTAACATTTATATTTATGTTATTTAAGTTATATATGGTAGTTACTTAAATGCATCTCATGGATGTTGTTACTACTTATCTATATGGATCACTTGATAGTGATATATATGAATATACCTGAAGGGTTTAAGGTATCAGAAACATCTAACGCAAAATCTAAAGAAATGTATTCCATTGAATCACAAAGATTTTTATATGGGTTGATACAATAGTATAACGGATTAAGTGATTACTTGATAAGAAAAGTGTATACATATAAACTTATTTGCACATGTGTTTTAATTATGAAAACAATGACCAGATATATATCGTAGTTATTTATGTTAATGGTCTTAATATCATAGGTACAAATAAAGAGATCCATGAAGCCATTCAACTTCTAAAGAAAGAATTTGAAATGAAAGATCTCGAAAAAACCAAGTATTGCCTTGGTTTACAAATTGAACATATGCCTAATGGTTTACTTGTACATCAAACAACATATACTGAAAAGATTTTAAAACGTTTTAATATGGACAAGGCAAAACCATTAAGTACTTCTATGGTTGCTAGATCACTTAATGTTGACACTGATCCATTTCGTCCCTGTGAAGATCATGAAGATATCCTAGGACCAGAAGTACCATATCTTAGTGAAATTGGAGCTCTTATGTATCTTACAAATTATACAAGACCTGATATTTCTTTTGCAGTTAATTTGTTGGAAAGGTTCAGCTCAGCTCCTACCAAAAGACACTGGAATGGGATCAAACACATATTTCGATACCTTCGAGGAACTACTGATTTAGGATTATTTTATTCTAACGAATCGGAACAAGATTTGGATGGTTATGCAGATGCAGGTTATTTATCTCATCCACATAAAGCTAAATCTCAAATTGGATATGTATTCCTAAATGGAGGTACCGCAATATCATGGCGTTCTCAAAAACAAACACTTGTTGCAACATCATCAAATCATGCCGAAGTGATTGCATTACATGAAGCTACTCGGGAATGTTTTTGGTTGAGATCAATGACACAACTCATTACTGATTCTTGTGGACTAGAACGTGATAAAAGTCCAACAACTATCTATGAAGATAATGTAGCTTGCATAACACAGATGAAAGAAGGGTATATCAAAAGTGACCGAACAAAACACATACCTCCTAGATTCTTCTCATACACTCAAAATCTCATTAAGGACAACCAGATTGAAATGAGATATGTCCAGTCCAGCAAAAACTCTGCTGACCTTTTCACCAAAGCACTTCCAACTGCTATTTTCAGAACACACGTTCATAATATTGGCATGAGGCATGTTCAGAAGATGTAACAATTCAGGCATTGCCTACTTGAGGGGGAGTCAATTCTATGCTGCACTCTTTTTCCCTTAGCTAAAGTTTTATCCCAATGGGTTTTCTTTAGCAAGGTTTTTAACGAGGCAGTACTAGTTATTCTCTAATAAAATTGTCATCCAAGGGGGAGTGTTATAAAAGTTAAATTGGATGTTAATTTTATTATTATTATTATAGATATTGTATAGTAGATTTTTTGAGTATAAATATGTGTGTTATGAGTTTATAAAACACACACTAAATATATTCTCTCATATTCTCTCATATTCTCTCTATATACTTATTAGTAGTCTACAGTCAAGAACTAGGCCACTAAAGGTAGTTATAAGCCTACTGAATTATAACATATAT
The DNA here is from genome assembly GCF_046630445.1 of Rutidosis leptorrhynchoides. Taxonomy (NCBI): domain Eukaryota; kingdom Viridiplantae; phylum Streptophyta; class Magnoliopsida; order Asterales; family Asteraceae; genus Rutidosis; species Rutidosis leptorrhynchoides. The sequence goes on from NC_092337.1 coordinate 148,617,733, forward strand.
ATATATATATATATATATATATATATATATATATGTATATAAAGACCATATATATATATATATATATATATATATATATATATATATATATATATATATATATATATATATATATATATATATATATATATATATATATATATATATATATATATATATATATATGTATATATAGCTAAGCTCAAAAAGAGTAAAACTGGATAAGCAAATAATGATCATTCATTATATAGTAATGAATGATCATTTATCATTCATTAGACGACGATGAATGATTAATTTATCATTTATCAGTATATGATAAATGATCATTTGTGGTCCACATCTGATATATATATATATATATATATATATATATATATATATATATATATATATATATATATATATATATATGTGTGTGTGTGTGTGTATATATATAATCATATGTGTATATATATACGTATATATACGTATATATATACACATATGATTATATACACACACACACACACACACACACATATATATATATATATATATATATATATATATATATATATATATATATATATATTTGTTATTTAAATAATGTTGCTCTCTTAGCATTCTTAGAAGCAAAAAGTACTCAACTCTTTATAATCAAGACTCTGGGGCAATCATTCTCAATAACTATCAATGCTAATCTATTAAGTTGCTCGTACGTCATTGTAAACCATAACTAAGACTGGTAATATAAATAGTGCTGTAACATTGTTGGTCCCGAAATAACAACAAAAGTATTGTAGAGGGGGTGAATACAATTCTTTTTGCCAATTAAAAGGTTTTATACAGTTAAGCAAATAATATAAATCAGAGGCAAAGATAATTTTCAACTTATTCTGTTATTGATATAATCTCAAAGAATCAGGATTATATTATAGTGGAAGAAATAACCTGTTGATTGATAGCTCAAAAAACTCTTAAGCATATACAAGTTACAGACTCTAATGATTTATAATCCCATACCACTAAGAAATAAAACAGCAGTAGAGTTGTCTATTTATACAAAGTCTATTAATAGTGTAAAGGAACTATTGTCCACTGGTTCAAGGGATGCTTAGCAGACAACACTTTAAGAAAGCATGTGGCTATCTTTTGTTTATAAGCTATATCTGGAACTGCCTGATTTAGGCGGACATACTATTTGAATAAACAAATAGAATATTGAGTTCCCAAGGCGTTGCCAATAAGTATAACTGATATCGGCCAAAAAGTCATGTTTTTACCCCCAATATTAAGCCCTAAATCAATAAAGTTTCGAAGTTTATCGCCAAAATAATAGCTTTGTGGGTTAATTTTGTAGATTAAGTAATTAGAAAAGCGATGCAAAAAGAATTAAGTAAAACAGAGCTAAACTAAAATTCTAGAGCGAAAACTATGAAAGACAAGTTACGACCCCAGAAATCAAGTTACGATCACGGGAACAAGCAAGGTGATCCAAGCAAAATAGCAAACCAACACCATAATGGCCTGCTAGGCAGGCTTGCCAGGCCGGCTTGCCATCTGGGCCGGCTTTCCAGATCAGCCAGACACCGGGCACCAACAACGGGTACGAGCACAGACTTGCCAAACAACGGGCACCCACGCCGGGCATAGGCGCCGGCTTGCCCGCTGTTTTCCAGCCAAAAAATCTTATAAATAGATATTCTATGTTGTAACACCCTGATTTTTTTTAAACACAGCGAAAGTAAATACTTAATTAACGTTTACATAACTTTGTTCACAAACCAACTTTATATAACAACGGTGTTACGTGAAAACATCATTAGGATAGAAAACATCAGAGTAAGCATGTAGTCAAACATGTCTTCTAACCCGTCCGCAACACCCATCCTAAGCAGCAGTACCTAAACCTGCAAGGGGTGGAAATGTGGGGGAATTAGCACAACTGCTAAGTGAATGGATACTATCTAACAGACCAAGCATAAGCAACTGAACATGCAAGGGTCACAACTATGCTAACGTCCTGAACTAGCATACAACAACTGACAATATGAGGATCGGCGGCTTGTACGAGCACACGACTTAGTTGATCAAGCTACAGTCTACCGATAGTCCGCTTTACTAACTCCACTGCATAACCGTCCAGACGCAACACATGCGTCCTTCTATGCTATACTGAACAATCAGTAACATCTTGACCCGACCAGGCTACCACGGTCGACCTCACATCAACCCTACCTTGCCGCCTCGGTGGGTTCCCAACCTTGCTGCCTCGGTTGGTGTCCAACTAACAGTGCGCGCATAATATCACAGATATTCAGTCATGCAATCGTCCTAACTAGCATGACAATATCTAACTACACATGGCAATCATACAAGGCATAAACATAATAATAAAGAGTCTGAACAAGTAGCGTGTCAGCTACTTAATACTCTATCTGGAGATAGACCCACTCGCCGAATACCAGTAATAAGCTCAGATAATCTATCACTGAGCGGCTTTCTTATCCTTATCACCTGAACATAAGGCAAATCAAGTTAGTTTCTGTCTGTTAACACAAAACAACACAGTACAGAAAATCAGTCACACAAAGCGCCGCTAAAAGTCCACCTAACACTTATGCATTTTCAGAATTTACATCCTGATAATCATAAGTCACGCGGACAGCATAACGGCTAGGAAACAGCTAAATTAGACAACAACTACTGATCTAATCTGCATCCGTACTGTTGCACATGCATCCGTACGGTTGCAAGTCCATCCGTATGGTTGCATCATCCATCCGTACGGTTGCACACTTCTGCCCAGTTGCACCAACACTACTGCATCCGTACGGTTGCACATGCACCCGTACGGTTGCACCATGTACCCGTGCGATTACAAGCTGCAACGGTACAGTTGTGTTCATCGTGCAGCAGCAGCAGAAAACTGACGGGTTTCTACCTAAAATTACTAATTGGTGCTCTAGAGCTCGTTTCTTACCTCTAAACTGACCAAATCATATACACTTAACATCAATAAGCATAAACCCACAAGATTTTGACACAAACAAAATCAAAATCAACCATTTTGACTCAAAATTGCTCTTTTGACAAAGTTAACACAAAATCATCATTTTCTTAAAGATTAGAGCTTGAAACTCTTTGATTCTTACCTCAATAGACTCTGTAAATTGTAAAGAACAAGATTATATGAATGATTTGAGCTCTAGAACACAAATTAGGAATCTAGGGTTTGATGGAATGAGAATGAGATTGTACGGGGTGTTTGAGAATTTTCCAGAAAATGAGAGAAGGAGCTGGTCACAAGCTTATATATGTGGGTTAAATAACATACCCCATCACACACGGGTATTTACCAGTTATCTAATAACTTTCGTACTTAATTTGACTGCCCTAACGGAGTCCAAATTCAATAAACGAACATGTTCTGTGACCCTTGTCACAAACTGGTCTTAACCAAATAATAAAATAACACTAAACTTTTAATTAAAATAAAAGCATAATTAACCACATAATTATGCCTAAGGGCAAAAAGGTCATCTTACATCTAGGCCCGATCTGAGGATGTTACAAATCCACCCCCTTAAAGAGATTCTGTCCTCGGAATCTGGTCTTGGTCAAACAGACATGGATAACGAGCCTTGATCAGCTCTTCGGTCTCCCACGTAAGGTTCGATCCTAAACTATGCTTTCACTCAACAAGCACCATATGGATCTCCTTCTTTCTCAGCTTAGTTACCTTTTTATCGACTATCCTAACCGGTTCTTCAACTAAATTTTGATTTAGGTCTACCCTCAAATCACTCAACGGAACCAGTTGCATCTCATCATCGACCTTACACTTCCTAAGGTAGCATACGTTGAAAGTGTTATGTATCCCTGCTAACTCTGCTGGAAGCTCTAATACAACCGTCTGATCATTAATCCTCTGAATAATCTTGAACGGCCCAATGTATCTCGGAGCTAACTTTCCCCGCTTACCAAACCTGATAACACCCTTCCACGGTGAAACTTTCAAGTAAACACAATCACTCACCTCAAAGTTTACTGGACGTCTACGTGGATCAGCGTACATTTTCTGTCTGTCACGTGCCGCTTTTAACTTTTCACTCGCTATCGCTACCTTATCGGCTGTTATCTGAACTAATTCTGGACCTGCAAACTGTTTCTCTCCAGCTTCTAACCAAAAAATCGGCGTTCTACATTTGCGACCATACAACATTTCATAAGGTGGCATACCAATACTCGAATGGTAAGTATTGTTGTAAGCAAACTCGATCAATGGTAGATGTATATCCCACGGACCATCATACTCTAACGCGCAGGATCGAAGCATATCCTCTAGTATCTGTATTATACGCTCACTCTGACCGTCGGTCTGTGGATGATACGCTGAACTCAGATTTACTCTTGTTCCCAAATTTTTCTGTAAACTGTTCCAGAAGTTTGATACAAATCTAGATTCCCTGTCGGATACGATAGACAATGGAACTCCATGTCGACTAACTATTTCTTTCAAGTACAATTCTGAAAAAGTACTCAACGAAGCTGTCTCTTTTGTTGCTAAGAAGTGTGCACTCTTTGTCAGTCGATCAACAATTACCTATATCATATCGTTACCTATCTGAGATCTAGGGAAATTGGGTTACAAAGTCCATCGTAATATGATCTCATTTCCACTCTGGAATTTTCAATTGTTGTAATAAACCATAGGGTTTCTGATGTTCGGCCTTAACCTGTGCACAAATATGACACTTTTCTACCAACTGAGCAACATCTTTCTTCATCGTGGGCCACCAATACATCGGTTTTAAATCATTATACATCTTGGTACTACCCGGGTGGACAGTCAACCTTGATTTGTGTGCTTCATTTAAGATTAATTTCCTTAAATCTCCAAGCATAGGCACCCAAATTCGATTGTTAAAAGTCTTAAGTCCCCTGGAATCGATAGTCAATTGGTCTTTTATTTTGGTCATCAATTCAGTCTTTAAATTCTCCTCCATTAAAGCTTGGGCTTGAACTTGTCTTATCTGTTCAATAAGGCTGATACTTTTTCGGTTCTCATAAATTTCACGGTCTCTACGATCTTTTTACGACTTAAAGCATCGGTAACAACATTTGCTTTACCCGGGTGATACTTTATTTCACAATCGTAGTCTTTTATAAGCTCAATCCACCGTCTCTGTCGCATATTCAGTTCTTTCTGCGTGAAAATATATTGGAGGCTCTTATGGTCTGTACATATCACACACTTTGTACTGTATAAGTAGTGTCTCCATAACTTCAACGCAAATACCACTGCGGCCATTTCTAAATCATGAACCGGATAATTACGTTAGTGTGTCTTTAACTGACGAGAAGCGTACACAATAACTTTATCTCTCTGCATCAGTACACACCTCAACCCGGCAATTGACGCATCACAATAAACCACAAAGTCATCTGAACCCTCTGGAAATGCTAACACTGGAGCCTGACACAACAACTGTTTGAGCGTCTGAAAAGCCTGTTCCTGTTGGTCACTCCATCGAAAAATTACGTCTTTTCTGGTCAATTTGGTTAACGGACCCGCTATTTTAGAAAAATCTTTTATAAATCGGCGATAATAACCCGCAAGACCCAAGAAACTCTTAACTTCTGTCGGCATCTTCGACGAATTCCAACCCATTACCGCTTCTATTTTTTATGGATCCACTTTAATACCTGCTTCACAGATAACATAACCCAGAAATTGCACCTCTCGAAGCCAAAACTCACACTTCGAGAACTTAGCGTATGTAGTGACTCGAACTTTTCCATGTTTATATATATTAAATGAAATTGATATTTACATGATTAAATTTTTCCAACATGTTAAGCAATCAAACTTGTTAAGATTAGATTATTTGAAATGAGTGTCATGTAGACAATTGACCACCCAAGTTGACCGGCGATTCACGAACGTTAAAAGTTGTAAAAACTATATGATATATATATATATATATATATATATATATATATATATATATATATATATATGGATATATATATATATATATATATATATATATATATATATATATATATATATATATATATATATATATATATATATATATATATATATAGTTAACATGATATTATGATAAGTAAGTATATCACTAGGTATATTAACAATGAGTTATATACATAAAAATGAGACTACTAAGTTAAGAAACTCAAAACGATATATATAACAATTATCGTTATAACAACGTCTTACTAAATACATATGTATCATATTAAGATATTGTTACACTATATTTAACATGATAAAATGATAATTATATATATCATTAAGTATATTAACAATGAACTACATATGTAAAACAAGACTACTAACTTAAGAATTTCAAAACAATATTTATACGTAACGATTATAATTGTAATAGTATTTTAACATATATATATATATATATATATATATATATATATATATATATATATATATATATATATATATATGATTATAAGATATATTCATACACCATGTTAACATAACAGTTTAATATCTCATTTAAGTATAATAACAATGAATTAATTACATTTAACAAGATCGTTAACTTAAAGGTTTCAAAACAACACTTACATGTAACGACTAACGATGACTTAACGACTCAGTTAAAATGTATATACATGTAGTGTATTTAGATGTATTAGTACACTTTTGAAAGACTTCAAGACACATATCAAAGTACTTCTACTTAACAAAAATGCTTACAATTACATCCTCATTCATTTTCATCAACAATTCTACTCGTATGCACCCGTATTCGTACTCGTACAATACACAGCTTCTAGATGTATATACTATTGGTTTATACACTTCAATGATCAGCTCCTTAGCAGCCCATGTGAGTCATTAAACATGTGGGAACCATCATTTGGCTACTAGCATGAAATATCTCACAAAATTACAAAAAATATTATAAATCATTCATGAATTATTTATATGAAAACAAACTTACACATCCTTTATATCTAGTCCATATTCAATTTTCTTCATCTAATTGATCTCTCTCAAGTTCTATCTTCAAGTTCTAAGTGTTCTTCATATATTCTATAAGTTCTAGTTTCATAAAACCAAGAACACTTTCAAGTTTGCAAGATTACTTCCAAGCTTTCTAATCCATTCCAAGTAATCATCCAAGATCAAGAAACCTTTGTTACTTATAGTAGGTTATCTCTATAATTCAAGGTAATACTCATATTCAAATTTTGATTCAATTTCTATAACTATAACAATCTTAATTCGAGCAGAAATCTTACTTGAACTTGTTTTCGTGTCATGATTCTACTTCAAGAACTTTCAAGCCATCCAAGAATCTTTTGAAGCTAGATCATTTCTTGTCACTTCCAGTAGGTTTACCTACTAAACTTAAGGTAGTAATGATGTGCATAACATCATAAGATTCATACAACAACAACAACAACAACATTACCCAATTCCACTAAAGTGGAGTATGGGGGAGGTTAGATGTAGACAGTCCTTTCCTCTACCCTAAAGTAAAAGGGAAGTCATTCTTCTACCCAGGATACCTATCGGTCCCCAGGTAGAGGAAGGCGTCCCTCCCTATTCTGTAGAGCAGAGAGGCTGCTTCCTAGGGACCTCCGACCAGAAAGAACCATGAAATCCGATATGTGAAGTAAAAATATACAAGTAAAGTTGATAAAATAGAAACTTTACCATGAATAATGTATACTTCAATACGATATATATAGGTAAATAAAGCATATAACAATATAATGTAATATAACATATACGAAAATATGTGAGTGTCAAATATGCAAGTATAACAAGTCATGTAAGTACAATAAGTATACGTAAACATGTTGGTAAGAAGCATGTAGGTATAATATGTAGTATAAAATAGATGGTATACTATGTAGGCATAGACAAATAAGTATACTATGTTAGCATAAAAACATGTGATATGTAAGTACGTATAAATTAATTGCTATATAATGTAATACAAACATGTAACCATATAGTGCAATAAAGCATGTGAATATGCTACAATAAGTATAGATATATTATATATCTATAAAACATGTCCAGCCAATACGTAAAGTCCCACGAAAAAAAAAATTAAATAAATAAATAAATAAATAAATAAATTAAAAAAATAATAATAATAATAATAAAATAATAAAGACATATATGAAGTGCACACAAGCAAGTAGGCAAGAAATATAATATAAATATATAAAATAGGTAAACACCATGTAGAACCTATTCATCTATTCTAATTCTACTCCTCCACAAATTCCTATCAGAAGTCATGTCCTCGGTCAATAAGAGCTCCTTCATGTCAAGCTTCATACATAGTTTAGTTAATTCTAAAGTTATCATTCGATTAATACATATAAAGCTATCTTATTCGAAGATTTAAACTTGTAATCACTAGAACATAGTTTAGTTAATTCTAAACTTGTTCGCAAATAAAGTTAATCCTTCTAATTTGACTTTAAAAATCAACTAAACACATGTTCTATATCTATATGATATGCTAACTTAATGATTTAAAACCTGGAAACACGAAGAACACCGTAAAACCGGACATACGCCGTCGTAGTGAAATCGGGGGCTGTTTTGGGTTAAAAATAAAATAAAAAGTATCTTAATCTTTGAATTGGAAGTTTATTTTCTGGAAAAATGATATTACATATGAACATGATACTATATCCAAAAATCATGGTTAAACACAAAGTGGAAGTATGTTTTTCAAAATGGTCATCAAGATGTCGTTTTTTCGACGAAAATGACTACCTCTTTAAAAAATGACTTGTAACCTGTATTTCTGACTATAAACTTATACTTTTTCTGTTTAGTTTCATAAATTTTAGTTCATTATGAAACCATATCTACTTGAATTACTCAAAACGGATTTGAAACGAAGAAATGACGGGTAAAACAAAATTGGATAAACTTGCTAGTTTTAGCTACGAAAATTTTGCAACTTAATCTAGACTAAACATATCCTAACTAATATATATTGTATTATATACATTATGTAATCTTGGGATATCATAGACACGTATACAATGTTTTGACATATCATATCGACCTATATATATATACATTATTTGGAACAACCATAGACACTCTATATGCAGTAATGTTTGAGTTAGCTATACAGGGTTGAGGTTGATTCCAAAAATATATATACTTTAAGTTGTGATCTATCCTGAGACGTGTATACAATGGGTCGTGGATTGATTCAAGATAATATATGTTGATTTATTTCTGTACATCTAACTGTGGACAACTAGTTGTAGGTTACTAACGAGGACTGCTAACTTAACAAACTAAAATCATAAAAACGTAATAAAAAATGTTGTGAATATATTTCGATCATACTTTGATATATATGTACACATTTGTTATAGGTTCGTGAATCGACCAGTGGACAAGTCTTACTTCTGACAAAGTAAAAATCCGTGAAAGTGAGTTATAGTCCCACTTTTACAATCTAATATTTTTTTTTGGGATGAGAATACATGCAGCTTTATAAATATTTTACAAAATAGACACAAGTACGCAAAACTATATTCTATGGTTGGATTATTAAACCGAATATCGCCCTTCAAGTCTGGTAACCTAAGAATTAGGGAAATGGCCTCTAATTGACGCGAATCCTAAAGATAGATCTATTGGGCTTAACAACCCCCATTCAGGTTATGGATGGTTTAGTACTTCAAGATTATTATACAGATGAGAGGTTCTGTTTTGGGGATATTCTATGCATTAATTTAACGGCGGTTACCAGGTGTTCAACATATGAATGATTTTTATCTCTATGCAGTTTGCAAAATGACTGATATGAGATGTGTTATAAAAATGAAATCTTGTGGTCTATTATTATGATTTGATAATATATAGGTTAAACCTATAACTCACCAACGTTTTTGTTGACGTTTTAAGCATATTTATTCTCAGGTGATTATTAAGAGCTTCCACTATTGCATACTAAAATAAGGACAAGATTTGGAGTCCATGCTTGTATGATATTGTGCAAAAACTGCATTCAAGAAACTTATTTTTGATGTAATATATCCTTATTGTAAACCATTATGTAATGGTCGTGTGTAAACGGTATATTTTAGATTATCATTATTTGATAATCTACGTAATGGTTTTTTAAACCTTTATCGATAAAATAAAGGTTATGGTTGTTTTAAAAATGAATGCAGTCTTTGAAAAACGTCTCATATAGAGGTTAAAACCTCGCGATGAAATCAATTAATATGGAACGTTTATAATCAATATGAACGGGACATTTCAGTTGGTATCAGAGCGTTGGTCTTAGAGAACTGGAAATTTGTATTAGTGTGTCTTATCGAGTTTGTTAGGATGCATTAGTGAGTCTGGACTTCGACCGTGTTTACTTGAAAAACGATTGCTTAACATTTTTGTTGGAAACTATATATTGTTAACATGTAAATATTATGTGATATATTAATCTCTTAACGTGTTTAATATTGTGTGTTAGATGTCTACCTCTAGTACAAATCCCATCGACTCACCTAATAATAATAAAGAGTCGAATATAGTTTGGGAAGATTCACAAATTCCCGAAGAGGAGGAACCGGAAGAGGAGGAACCGGAAGAGGAGGAACCGGAAGAAGAGGAACCGGAAGAAGAGGTTCTGGAGGAGGAAATATTAGGAACCATAGAAAAATAGATAAATAAAAGAAAATCCTCAAACAATGGAGCAAAGTTAAAAATGGTCAATGGTGTTTCCGCCGAGGAAGAAAAATATTAGGAAGATTACCAATTTTCCGATGAATCGGATCCCGATGAGGATTCTGATGATGTTATAGAAATTACCTCGACCCAATTTGAAAAGGCAAAAGAAAATAATAAGGGAAAGGGCATCAAAATAGAGAAACCTGATTCCAACCCCGATGAACTTTATATGTATCGTCAACACCCGTATTTCTTAAGTTGTAACAATAACCCGGGAACCTCTAAGCCACCAGGTTTTTCTAAACCATTTGTGAAAACAACAGCTCGTATTAGAGGAACATCATATATCCCTAGAAAATTAGCAAAACGAAACAGGTCCGAAGAGGAAGAAACTAGTGAGTCGGAATAAAGAGTTGTAATCATGAGGTGTAAAATATGTAAAATAAGTGTGCTTGTACTTTTCTTGTTGTATGTGAAAATTGCTTGTATTATTTGATAATTATCTTTTACGAATCTAATCCTCGTCTATTTTTACAGTATTAAAACAAAAATGGATGTTAAGGATAGACAACCAAAAATTTTAGAAGACCTACCTGGGGACATGATTGATGAAATCTTGTCTAAAGTCGGTCAGAATTCATCGGCACAATTATTTACGGCGAAATTAGTGTGTAGAACATTTGATGAACGTTCCAGGCATGCCTTAGTTTATAAAAGGCTTTCATTTGAAAGATGGGGTATATCACATTGGGGACACCGTAAGTTACGCCTTGTTTTCTTTAAAGCGTTAAATGCGCGGAACCCAAATGCAATTTTACACTACGGGTTAAGAACCTATTTTGACTCAACATATCCCAACATAGGACTTCGTGAGTTAGAAAAAGCTTCTAACATGCAACATAAAGAAGCATGTTATGCTTACGGGTTAGTGATGTTCGCTTCTCACCAAAGTGAGAAAAAGAACATCGGATTACAACTTTTAAATAAAACCTTCCCACAAGTGACGGATTCAGTAGTTGGAGTGAGAAATAAGGTTTTTAGATTATTACGGTGCTGTTGGACATTAAAAAACCGTCGTCCCTTTGATGATGTTACAACATCCTGTCTTGTCAACGGCCACAACGGTTATGTTCCACAAGACCAAGGATGGAAAGTATGCATGACTTGTTTCTGGACTTATGAATTATGTGTTTTTATTGTCTTTGCTGAATGACTTGTTTATTAACTAGGATTGTTGTCACAACTGTTTTGTATCAAAGTTATTGTGTGCTATATTTCATACTATATGTATAATAGCAGTATTGTAAGTTTATAAAATATTGTATAAAAGTTTGAACACGAAATATTATTATAATCAGTTTTTCATATAGAATTGTAGTAGTTGAATTGTATATTAGCTACTAAGTATGAACTTAACGGGTAGGTACTACCCGAATTAAAACTATAAAACGCTAATATGAAGAAAAAGCTTTTATAAATGAGTTCATATTATGCTACGAAATACTATTGACTACTCTTAATATTCTATATGATTAACTTAATTCTTTTGAGCTATTTTTGAAGGAAATGGCACCGACGACTCGTTAGAATTTGAACATGAGTGAGGAAGACTTCCGTGTTTTCCTTGCAGCAAACATAGCAGCAGTACAGGCTACAATGCAAAACAACAACAATAACTCTGAATCTAGCAATACAAATAACGCCACAAGAAATCGTGTAGGATGCTCCTACAAAGAATTCATTGCCTGTAAACCTTTGGAATTCGATGGAACCAAGGGTCCAATCGGATTGAAACGGTGGACCGAAAAGGTTGAATCGATGTTTGCCATAAGTAAGTTTACCGAAGAAGACAAAGTAAAGTACGCTACACATACCTTCACAGGTACTGCGTTAACATGGTGGAATACCTACTTAGAGCAAGTGGAATAAGATGCTGCGTACGCACTACCGTGGTCAGCATTCAAACATCTGATGACTGAGCAGTATCGTCCCAGAAACGAGATCAATAAGCTCAAAGTAGAGCTTAAAGGATTATGAACACAAGGTTTCGACATTACCATATACGATTTATGGCGGAACAAATTATGCCAATATTACCTGTTTCGGAACAAAAATGCGTGTCCAAATCAGGGGGATAATAATGGGTAAGGCCGAGGAAGAGTCTTCAACATTAATTCGGTTGAAGCGTAGGAAGACCCGGAGCTTGTTACGGGTATGTTTCTTATTGACAATACATCTTCTTATGTTTTATTTGATTCGGGTGCGGATAGAAGCTATATGAGTAAGGATTTCTGTGCTAAAATAAGTTGTCCATTGACGCCTTTGGATAATAAATTTTTACTCGAATTAGCAAACAGTAAATTAATTACAGCAGATAAGATATGTCAGAATCGAGAAATTAAACTGGTTAGCGAAACATTTAAGATTGATTTGATACCAGTAGAGTTAGGGAGTTTTGATGTGATAATCGGCATGGACTGGTTGAAAAAGGAGAGAGCGGAAATCGTATGTTACAAAAATGCGATTCGCATTGTAAGAGAAAAAGGAAAACCCTTTATGGTGTACGGAGGAAAGAGTAACGCGAAGCTAAATCTTATTAGTAATTTGAAGGCGTAAAAACTAATAAGAAAAGGTTGCTATGCTGTTTTAGCACACATCGAAGCAGTCAAACCTGAAGAAAAGAACATCAATGATGTTCCCGTCTCAAAAGAATTTCCTGATGTATTTCCGAGAGAATTACCGGGACTACCTCCACACCGATCTGTTGAATTTCAAATAGATCTCGTACCAGGAGCTACACCAATAGCTCGTGCTCCATACAGACTCGCACCCAGCAAAATGAAGGAACTCCAAAGCCAATTATAAGAACTCTTAGAGCGTGGTTTCATTCGACCAAGCACATCACCATGGAGAGCTCCTGTTTTGTTTGTCAAGAAGAAAGATGGTACATTCAGGTTGTGTATCGACTACCGAGAGTTGAACAAACTTACCATCAAGAACCGTTATCCACTACCGAGAATCGACGACTTATTTGATCAACTACAAGGTTCGTCAGTTTATTCGAAGATTGATTTATGTTCCGGATATCATCAAATGCGGGTGAAGGAGGATGATATTCCGAAAACAGCTTTTAGGACGCGTTACGGTCATTACGAGTTTATGGTTATGCCATTTGGTTTGACTAACGCACCAGCTGTGTTCATAGACCTTATGAACCGAGTGTGTGGACCATATCTTGACAAGTTTGTAATTGTTTTCATCGATGACATACTTATCTACTCAAAGAATGATCAAGAGCACGAAGAACATTTGAGAAAATTGCTAGAGTTGTTGAGAAAAGAAAAACTGTACGCTAAGTTTTCAAAGTGTGCATTTTAGTCAGAAGAAGTTCAATTCCTCGGTCACATATTAAACAAAGAAGGTATTCAGGTGGATCCGGCAAAGATTGAAACTGTTGAAAAAATGGGAAACCCCGAAAACTCTGAAACACATACGCCAATTTTTAGGATTAGCTGGTTACTACAGAAGATTCATCTAAGATTTTTCCAAAATAGCAAAACCATTAACTGCATTAACGCATAAAGGGAAGAAATTTGAATGGAAGGATGAACAAGAAAAAGCGTTTCAATTGTTGAAGAAAAAGTTAACTACGACACCTATATTGTCATTGCCTGAAGGGAATCGTGATTTTGTGATATATTGTGATGCCTCAAAGCAAGGTCTCGGTTATGTATTAATGCAACGAATGAAGGTAATTGCTTATGCGTCTAGACAATTGAAGATTCACGAGCAGAATTATACGGTGCATGATTTGGAATTAGGCGCGGTTGTTTTTGCATTAAAGACTTGGAGGCACTACTTATATGGGGTCAAAAGTATTATATATACAGATCACAAAAGTCTCCAACACATATTTAATCAGAAACAACTAAACATGAGGCAGCGTAGGTGGATTGAGTTATTGAATGATTACGATTTCGAGATTTGTTACCATCCGGGGAAGGCGAATGTGGTAGCAGACGCTTTGAGTAGAAAGGACAGAGAACCTATGCGGGTAAAAGCTATGAATATAATTATTCGTACTAACCTTACTACTCAAATAAAGGAGGCGCAACAGGGTGTCGTAAAAGAAGGGAATTTGAAGAATGAAATACCCAAAGGATCGGAGAAATACCTTAATATTCAAGAAGACGGAACCCGGTATAGAGCCGAAAGAATTTGGGTACCAAAGTTTGGAGATGTGAGAAAAATGGTACTTGGGGAAGCACATAAAACCAGATACTCAATACATTCCGGAGCGGGAAAGATGTACAAAGACCTCAAGAAACATTTTTAGTGGCCGGGTATGAAAGCCGATATTACGAGATATGTAGGAGAATGTTTGACGTGTTCTAAGGTCAAAGCTGAACATCAGAAACCATCAGGTCTACTTCAACAACATGAAATCCCATAATGGAAATGGGAAAATATTACCATGGATTTCATTACTAAATTGCCAAGAACTACAAGTGGTTATGAAACTATTTGGGTAATAGTGGATCGTCTTACCAAATCAGCACACTTTCTGCCAATGAGAGAAGATGATAAAATGGAGAAGTTGGCACGATTATATTTAAAGGAAGTTTTCTCCAGACATGGAATACCAATCTCTATTATCTCTGATAGGGATGGCAGATTTGTTTCAAGGTTTTGGCAGACACTGCAACAAGCATTGGGGACTCGTCTAGACATGAGTACTACTTATCATCCACAAACTGATGGGCAAAGTGAAAGGACAATACAGACCCTTGAAGACATGCTACGAGCATGTGTTATCGATTTCGGAAACAGTTGGGATCGACACCTACCGTTAGCAGAATTTTCCTACAACAACAGTTACCATTCGAGTATTGAGATGGCGCCGTTTGAAGCACTTTATGGTAGAAAGTGCAGGTCTTCGATTTGTTGGAGTGAAGTGGGGGATAGACAGATTACGGGTCCGGAGATAATACAAGAAACTACCGAGAAAATCATCCAAATTCAACAACGATTGAAAATCGCCCAGAGTCGACAAAAGAGCTACGCGGACAGTAAAAGAAAAGATATAGAATTTGAGATTGGAGAGATGGTCATGCTTAAGGTTTCACCTTGGAAAGGCGTTGTTCGATTTGGTAAACGAGGGAAACTAAATCCAAGGTACATTGGACCATTCAAGATTATAGATCGTGTCGGACCAGTAGCTTACCAACTTGAGTTACCTCAACAACTCGCGGCTGTACATAACACTTTCTACGTCTCGAATTTGAAGAAATGTTTTGCTAAAGAAGATCTCACTATTCTATTAGACTGTAGCAACCCAACCCGTTAACCATCCGAAAATGTGCCACAAAAAAAAAATTCCTGGAACAGTTGATCTGGACGGCGTCCAAAAGCTTGGACGGCGTCCTAAACTTAAGACCGGGACGGTGACCAGCCATCTGGGACAGCGTCCAGATGTACTAAAACAGCCTGATCAGTTTTTCGAACACACGCGGGCGAAAACCCGCTTCCCGACACTTTTAAACCAAAACACTTTCACAATATATTACAATAGTTTAAACTAAGAGTTTTTCACAATAAAAACCGAGTTTTACGACACCGGGCCCACAACGACCCAAAATACCACAAGTGACTATTTCGACCCGTTAGTTTATACAAAAAACATAGACCGAGCATGGGATTTGGGGACACGCTACCCAATCCTAATAAAATCCAAAAGCAAGTCTTCTAAAGCAACTACACAAGTCCACTAGTCCCCGCGCTTACCCGAGCCACCGCATCCATGCAATCTATAAAAATGTAAACAACGAGAGGGTAAGCTAACGCTTAGTGAGTGATAACATACTACATACATATATATGTATAAAATGGACACGCCACAAAATATCAAATACCGCATACCGAAGCATCCAAGTATAAGGCAAGCTAAGCTAAGCATACCGTAGTCACTAAGCAACAAGCTATAGACACATCAACAAATATAAGTTCTCCAACGACGATGTGAACAACGCCAAGAAGCTACACCCGGAGGGTTAGCTACATCATGACAATACAACAATATAAATATATACAACAATATAAACGACCAAGGTTAACCCCTTAACCTAAAACCGAGAACCAAATACAACAATGAAGATTGGCCGAACTACAAGAGCCTTAGTAATCCGAAACTATACGAGATTACTATCTTCACAACATCGAGGTTGGCCGAACTACACGAGCCTTAGTAATCCGAAACCACACGAGATTACTACCTCAATAAGATGACCGAACTACACGAGTCACCATGAATCCGAACTACACGAGATTCATTTCGATAAGATGACCGAACTACATGCGTCATCGTGAATCCAAACTACACGCGATTCACTTCTCCAACTCAACCCACGGTCACGGGATTATAAAATCCACCACGTCGGGGTTATCCACATCACGACAATATCAACCCTTGGCCATTGGGGTTATAACATCCAAATCACAACCACGTGTGATAACGTACACACAAACGTGTACCTCGCCAAAGGGTGGTCAACCAAAATGCACAACCGTGCCAATTGGACTCATACAAAAGTCCATCAAATCCACCTATATGCGAAGTGAGCTCTATAGCTGAGAATCACTGCACCCGACCCGCACCCATCCTACACATACATATATACATAGGATATTAACACTCACCTTGTCGTCTTGATGAATACCTCTGAATAATCCGCAACCCGTCAATGGAAAGTACCTATTCCATTATCACATTACAAACAACACAATTAGGGTTGACTTACAAACCAACCCAATTTACACTTAATGCAAATTTCGACCCAATTGCACTTCCAAGCACGAAACGCGCCCAAACTAACCAATATCCACTAACACGAGTGAAAATGATCCTAACACACCGATTAAGCCCGAACACAAGTGTTAAACACGTGTCATACCCATTTTGACACCAAAACCCTCATTTGACCCATTTCAAAATTAGGCAACCAAACACACCCAAAAGTGTTCCAACACTTCCATAATCACTAAACCTAGTGATTAAACTCATTATCAAACCCTAATCAAGGCCAAATCGTCAACCGACCCAAAACCCGCCAAGTGACAAGAATAAATAGTCACCATAAACCCATTTCATCATCTAAAAGGGTTTCTCAACAAACTAGCTCAAAACCCTAACTTGAATATCAAATCTAAACAAATGAAATTCGGAGTTTGAGCTTACCAATGCTACCACAATGTAGCTAGGAGCGAGATGAATAACTTTAGAACCCGAGCTTTAGCGAGAATCCAACTCCTTCTTCTCCAAATCAACCTCTCTCTCTAAAACTCTTACTCTCTCACTAGAACAAGATGAGAGTGTTTTTGGTGGGTGAAATATGATCTAAAGTGATCAATGAATCAGCCTTGAAGGCTCCAAACCGGCACCCATGTGAATTTACCAAAATACCCCTTTTTAAAATAAAATAACAGCTGGCCCGTTAGACCAATTGGACGGCGTCTAACATACTGGACGACGTCCCACATTTCACGGCTGGACGGCGTCCCAAACCTTAGACGGCGTCCTGATCTACTGCAGATTCAGAAACAGAAACAGGGTGTTACAACTCTCCCCCACTTAGAATCGATCACGTCCTCGTGATCCTCGTCACTTAACCAAACGGACCACACTCCACGGTCCTCAGCATAAGTCCCAATCCGACTTTCCTAGGCAACTCTTCCCAACGAATCACCTTTACCAACCGAAATCGTCCCTCGCGATTTATTACATCCACCAATCCGATCACTAAAACCTTGTCCGTTCCCTCACATCGGGAAAAACTCAACCAATCTCTTACCGAGATATCAACACTCTAGCGTACCATTACAAGTACAATGTTAAAAGCAACCAAGTCTCAATCCTAAAGTCAACAATCCGAAACGATGAGGACCGATCCAAACGAATCCTTACGGATAACATCAATCACTAACATCCCTTGTAGTGTGCAATAGAACCAATACGCAACTACCGTAACATCATAACAAATGGTTAAAACCGATAGCGCCCAAACTATCATGGCAACACTAGATCCCAAGGTGTACAAAATCGACGATCAACACACCCGTAACAACATGTGAGCGAAACATGGCTATCACATCACTAATCATACCACAACATGGTCCTCACGACCCCACCATCGGTGTATCAAACAACTGATAGATCAAACATCATGGTCCTTGTAGTGACCCGAACTTTTCCATGTTTATATATATATATATATATTAAATGAAATTGTTATTTACATGATTAAGTGTTTCCAACATGTTAATCAATCAAACTTGTTAAGACGTGATTAATTCAAATAGGTTTCATATAGACAATTGACCACCCAAGTTGACCGGTGATTCACGAACATTAAAACTTGCAAAAACTATACGATTACATATATATGGTTATATATATAGTTAACATGATTTTATTATAAGTATGTATCTCATTAGGTATTTTAACAATGAGTTATATACATAAAAATGAGACTATTAATTTAAGAAACTCGAAAACGATATATATAACGATTATCGTTATAACAACGTCTTACTAGGTACATATGAATCATATTAAGATATTGATACACTTGGTTAATTATGTTAAATGATAAGTAAATATATTATTAAGTGTATTAACAATGAAATACATATGTAAAAATAAGACTACTAACTTAATGATTTCGAAACGAGACATATATGTAACGATTATCGTTGTAACGACATTTAACTGTATATATATCATACTAAGATATATTATATATCATAATATCATGATAATATAACAATTTAACATCTCATTTGTTATAATAAACAATGGGTTAACAACATTCAACAAGATCGTTAACCTAAAGGTTTCAAAACAACATTTACATGTAACGACTAACGATGACTTAACGACTCAGTTAAAATGTATATACATGTAGTGTTTTAATATGTATTCATACACTTTTGAAAGACTTCAAGACACTTATCAAAATACTTCTACTTAACAAAAATGCTTACAATTACATCCTCGTTCAGTTTCATCAACAATTCTACTCATATGCACCCGTATTCGTACTCGTACAATACACAGCTTTTAGATGTATGTACTATTGGTATATACACTCCAATGATCAGCTCTTAGCAGTCCATGTGAGTCACCTAACACATGTGGGAACCATCATTTGGAAACTAGCTGGAAATATCTCACAAAATCACAAAAATATGAGTAATCATTCATGACTTATTTACATGAAAACAAAATTACATATCCTTTATATCTAATCCATACACCAACGACCAAAAACACCTACAAACACTTTCATTCTTCAATTTTCTTCATCTAATTGATCTCTCTCAAGTTCTATCTTCAAGTTCTAAGTGTTCTTCATAAATTCCAAAAGTTCTAGTTTCATAAAATCAAGAATACTTCCAAGATTGCAAGTTTACTTCCAAGTTTTCTAAATCCATTCCAAGTAATCATCCAAGATCAAGAAACCTTTGTTACTTATAGTAGGTTATCTTTCTAATATATGGTAATAATCATATTCAAACTTTAATTCAATTTCTATAACTATAACAATCTTATTTCGAGTGGAAATCTTACTTGAAATTGTTTTCGTGTCATGATTCTGCTTCAAGAACTTTCAAGCCATCCAAGGATCCTTTGAAGCTAGATCTATTTTTCTCATTTCCAGTAGGTTTATCCAAGGAACTTGAGGTAGTAATGATGTTCATAACATCATTCAATTCATACATATAAAGCTATCTTATTTGAAGGTTTAAACTTGTAATCACTAGAACATAGTTTAGTTAATTCTAAACTTGTTCACAAATCAAAGTTAATCCTTCTAACTTGACTTTTAAAATCAAATAAACACATATCATATATCTATATGATATGCTAACTTAATGATTTAAAACCTGGAAACACGAAAAACACCGTAAAACCGGATTTACGCCGTCGTAGTAACACCGCGGGCTGTTTTGGGTTAGTTAATTAAAAACTATGATAAACTTTGATTTAAAAGTTGTTATTATGGGAAAATGATTTTTATTATGAACATGAAACTATATCCAAAAATTATGGTTAAACTCAAAGTGGAAGTATGTTTTCTAAAATGGTCATCTAGACGTCGTTCTTTCGACTGAAATGACTACCTTTACAAAAACGACTTGTAACTTATTTTTCTGACTATAAACCTATACTTTTTCTATTTAGATTCATAAAATAGAGTTCAATATGAAATCATATCAATTTGATTCACTCAAAACGGATTTAAAATGAAGAAGTTATGGGTAAAACAAGATTGGATAATTTTTCTCATTTTAGCTACGTGCAAATTGGTAACAAATCTATTCCAACCATAACTTAATCAACTTGTATTGTATATTATGTAATCTTGAGATACCATAGACACGTATACAATATTTTGACCTATCATGTCGACACATCTATATATATTTTGGAACAACCATAGACACTCTATATGTGAATGTTGGAGTTAGCTATACAGGGTTGAGGTTGATTCCAAAATATATATAATTTGAGTTGTGATCAATACTGAGATACGTATACACTGGGTCGTGGATTGATTCAAGATAATATTTATCGATTTATTTCTGTACATCTAACTGTGGACAACTAGTTGTAGGTTACTAACGAGGACAGCTGACTTAATAAACTTAAAACATCAAAATATATTAAAAGTGTTCTAAATATATTTTGAACATACTTTGATATATATGTATATATTGTTATAGGTTCGTGAATCAACCAGTGGCCAATTCTTACTTCCCGACGAAGTAAAAATCTGTGAAAGTGAGTTATAGTCCCACTTTTAAAATCTAATATTTTTGGGATGAGAATACATGCAGGTTTTATAAATGATTTACAAAATAGACACAAGTACGTAAAACTACATTCTATGGTTGAATTATTGAAATCGAATATGCCCCTTTTTATTAAGTCTGGTAATCTAAGAATTAGGGAACAGACACCCTAATTGACGTGAATCCTAAAGATAGATCTATTGGGCCTAACAAACCCCATCCAAAGTACCGGATGATTTAGTACTTCGAAATTTATATCATATCCGAAGGGTGTCCCGGAATGATGGGGATGTTCTTATATATGCATCTTGTTAATGTCGGTTACCAGGTGTTCACCATATGAATGATTTTTATCTCTATGTATGGGATGTGTATTGAAATATGAAATCTTGTGGTCTATTGTTACGATTTGATATATATAGGTTAAACCTATAACTCACCAACATTTTTGTTGACGTTTAAAGCATGTTTATTCTCAGGTGAATACTAAGAGCTTCCGCCGTTGCATACTAAAATAAGGACAAGATTTGGAGTCCATGTTTGTATGATATTGTGTAAAAACTGCATTCAAGAAACTGATTTCGATGTGACATATTTGTATTGTAAACCATTATGTAATGGTCGTGTGTAAACAGGATATTTTAGATTATCATTATTTGATAATCTACGTAAAGCTTTTTAAACATTTATTTATGAAATAAAGGTTATGGTTTGTTTTAAAAATGAATGCAGTCTTTGAAAAACGTCTCATATAGAGGTCAAAACCTCGCAACGAAATCAATTAATATGGAACGTTTTTAATCAATAAGAACGGGACATTTCAGTTGGTATCCGATCGTTGGTCTTAGAGAACCAGAAATTTGCATTAGTGTGTCTTATCGAGTTTGTTAGGATGCATTAGTGAGTCTGGACTTCGACCGTGTTTTCTTTAAAAATGATTGCTTAACATTTTTGTTGGAAACTATATATTATTAACATGTATATATTATGTGATATATTAATCTCTTAACATGTTTGATATTGTGTGATAGATGTCTACCTCTAGCACAAATCCCATTGACTCACCTAATAATAATGAAGATTCGAATATATATTGGACTGATTCACAAGTTCCCGAAGAAGAACCGGAAGAAGAATCAGAACCGGAAGAGGAGGAACCGGAGGAGGAAATAGAACCGGTAGGGGAAATAATAAAACGGTTAAGTAAAAGAAAATCCTCAACCAACCGACCAAGGTTAATTATGGTCAATGGTGTTTCCGCCAAGGAAGCAAAATATTGGGAGGATTACCAATTCTCCGATGAATCGGATTCCGACGAGAATTCCGATGATGTTATAGAAATTACCCCAACTGAATTTAAAAAGGCAAAAGAAAATAATAAGGGAAAGGGCATAAAAATAGAGAAATCTAATTCCAACCCCGATGAACTTTATATGTATCGTCAACCCCCGAAGCCCTTAAGTTGTAACAATAACCCGGGAACCTCTAAACCACCAGGTTTTTCTAAACCGTTGTGGAAAACGACAGCTCGTATTAGGGGAACATCATATCTCCCTAGAAACTTGGCAAAACAAACCAAAACCGAAGAAGAAGAAACGAGCGAGTCGGAATAAGATAGTTGTATTCGTGTGGTGTAATATATGTAATATAGTGTGCTTATGCTTTATGATATATGTAAAAATTGCTTGTATTAATAAGTATTTTTTTTTATGAATCTAACTCTTGTCTATTTTACAGTATAAAAACACAAAATGGATAGACAACCCAATATTTTAAGAGACCTACCCGGAGACATGATTGATGAAATCTTGTCTAGAGTCGGTCAGAATTCTTCGGCACAACTATTTACGGCGAAATCAGTTTGTAAGACATTCGAAGAACGTTCCAAGAATGTCTTGGTTTATAAGAGACTTTCGTTTGAAAGATGGGGGATATCGCATTGGGAAACCCATAAGTTACGATGTGTTTACTTTGACGCATATATTACGGGGAACCCAAATGCTATTTTACGCAACGGGTTAAGAAATTATTTTGACTCAATGTATCCGAATATAGGACTTCATGATTTAGAAAAAGCGGCTAACATGCAACATAAAGAAGCATGCTATGTGATAGTGCTCCAAATGAACATATATTTAGTAGCAATATCCTTCCAATATGTAAAGCTTTTAGTTGCAATTGTTCTATTTTTATGTAATATTCGTTTAAATAAATAAGTGCGAAGACAAAAGGCGAAAACGACGATTTGAAGACGCAAATGACCAAAAAGCTCAAATGTACAAGATACAATCCAAGTGGTTCAATTTATTGATAAGAAACGTCTAAAAATGACAAAAGTACAAGTTGCGGAACGCAAAGTACAAGATATTAAATTATACGAAAAGGCGTTCGAAAATCTGGAACCGGGACATGAGTCAACTCTCAACGCGCGACGCAACGGTGCAAAAATTACAAGTCAACTATGCACATAAATAAAATATAATATATAAATAATTCTTAAAAATTATATATATATTATATTATTATTTAATAACGCCGGCAGACTAAGATCCAAAATGATGTGAGCTGGAAAATCAAACTCCATGACTCGCGGAGTTTGAAGGCCAAAAACTCCACGACTCGCGGAGCAGTGAAATTCAGAAATGCCTATAAAAGGCCACGAATTCTGCGAGTTTAAATAACATAATAATAATAATACTCCGTAAGATAATAAATATAATATATATATATATATATATATATATATATATATATATATATATATATATATATATATATATATATATATATATATATATATATATATATATATATATATATATATAGTATATATTAGTGTTATATTAGATTAGTTCGGGTTATGTAAAGGTTATTTTACGGGTTTTTGAAGTCGAAATTCTGTCCGTGTAACACTACGCGATAAATACTCAATGTAAGTTATGTTCTCCTTTTTAAATTAATGTCTCGTACTTAAGTTATTATTATGCTTATTTAATACCGAAGTAATTATGATGTTGGGCTAAAAATATTAAAATTGGGTAATTGGGCTTTGTACCATAATTGGGGTTTGGATAAAAGAACGACACTTGTGGAAATTAGACTATGGGCTATTAATGGGTTTTATATTAACTAAACAATACCTTGTTAATTTAATATACAAACTTATAATTTGACGTATTTATATATAACCACATACGCTTGACTGGGTACGGTGGGCGGGATATCTATAAATACCAATAATTATTCATTTTACTAGACACGGAACTGGATTAATAGTTAATAGACTTGTTGAAACAGGGGTGAATTACATTCAAGGGTAATTGGTGTAATTGTTAACAAAGTAGTAAAACCTTGGTTTACACGCAGTCGATAACCTGGTGTATTCATTAAACAAAGTATTAAAACCTTGTTACAATTCGAATCTCCAATTAGTTGGAATATTTGACTTCGGGAATAAGAATAATTTGACGAAGGCTTTCGCTCTTTATATTTATGACTGATGGACTATTATGGACAAATCCGTATGGACATATTAAATAATTCAGGACAAAGAACAATTAACCCATGGGAATAAACTAAAATCAACACGTCAAACATCATGATTACGGAAGTTTAAATAAGCATAATTCCTTTATTTTTATATTTAATTGCACTTCTAATTATCGTACTTTTATTTATTGTTATTGTATTTAATTGCACTTTTAATTATCGTACTTTTTAATTATCGCAATTTTATTTTATCGCACTTTTATTTATCGCAATTTCATTATCGTTATTTACTTTACGCTTTAAATTTAGTCTTTTATTTATTTTTAATATTTTACATTAGATTTTAACTACGACTAAAGTTTTAAAAATCGACAAACCGGTCATTAAACGGTAAACCCCCTTTTATATATTATTAATATAATATATTTTGTACGAATATAATTGTTTAAAATATAGTGTGAAATAAGCCAGCTCCCTATGGAACGAACCGGACTTACTAAAAACTATACTACTCTACGATTAGGTACACTGCCTATAGTGTTGTAGCAAGGTTTAGGTATATCCCATTTGTAAATAAATAATTAAAACTTGTGTAAAATTTTAGCATATTTAATAGTATTTCCTAGTAAAAATATAAACTATTTCGTACCCCCACGCTACGACATCAAGTTTTTGGCGCCGCTGCCGGGGACTCGGCGAAACGCTATATTTTTAATTTATTTTTGTATAAATATATTTATATATATTTTTTGAAAAACAATATAAAATTTAAAAAAAAAACACGTTTTTCAAACTCCACGACTCGCGGAGTTTGCAGGCTTAAAACTCCACGACTCGCAGAGCCACCCTGACAGGCGCACCCAGAAACCCTATTTCGCATTAATTACGGAATATTATTAATTATTATTATTTATAAACCCTATTTAATTTATTATTATTAATATTTAGTTTTAGTTTTTAAATTAATTTGTATTTTGTATTTTAATTAGTTTTATTATAAATAAAAATTAATACTTTTATAAAATAATAAAGATAAAAATAATATTTTTATAAAAATTGTACTTTTTACAACTTGAAGTTTATTTTTATTTGTTTTTAGCATAATATTTGTATTTTTATTGTTCGTAGCTAGTTTTAAATTTAGTATTTTGCTGTAGCTTATTTTTATTTCTAGATTTTTAGGCTTTGCCTCAAAATCCCTTAAGTGCTTTTTCTTTAGATTAAGATTTAGGCGCTTTAGAATTTTACGACGCCGTTTTAAATTTTAGTGCCTTTTAAGTTATTGCCGTTTTGGATATAGAATTCCTGTAAGCTTTAATACCTTTAGGCGTAACTTTTAGATTTAATTTTTAGACTTTTAAGTTTCGACGTTATTCTTTCTTATTTTTATTTTTCGACATTTTTCGACGCGCACTCTTTTTCTTTCTTATTTTTCGCCATGCTAGTTTTAGGACTTAGAAATTTTCTCTACTTCTTCTCTAAAATTTCAAAAACGAAAAATTATTTTAAGCGGTTAAATTGATAGACATCTAAATTTTCTGCTTCGTAGTAATAGTTGGATTTGTTAGTGGTTGAGTTGTGAGCTTCCGATTTAAAGGGTTCTGGATCCCTGCTACATCTTTTGGCTATTCGAAGCGTAGGCAAAAGCAGAAAAGTCTATTAATTTGATAATTTTAAATAATTTTTATCTTTTTATAACTAATAGGATAATTAGTGAATGCACCACATTGTAGCTAAAATTTGGCCATTGCAATAAAATGGAAAATTTTGAAAACAAGGCCTTGGAAACTCTTTATGACATCCGAAATCAATTTAATCAATACTCTCAAACGGGTGTTGATGACAATTCGTTCGGTCAATCTTGGATCACGAATGACGAAACAATAACTGGTTGTGAAATCTGTGGAGATTATCACTCAACATGGGAATGTTATTATTACGTTCCTATGGAAAATTATGCACCCATGGAACCTGAATGGAACGATTATGAGGAATACAATTCTAATTGGGATTATTTCCAAGAATATATCCAAACTCAACAACCAGAAGACGAGGAAAATTATGTGCCTGAAAATTCTTTAGATTATATGAAAATCAAACTCGAAGAACTTGATGCTTAAAATGAACAAATGAGAGAGTTTGTAAATCGGCAAGCTAAAACTCTATCAGATTACACACCTGTTGATCTGAGGAGTCGTGTGCAAGAAAATCTCATATCATCGAATTTTGATTAATTCGAGAGCTCCGAAATCACCAATTATCCCGATAATACTTTTTATTCAGCTTTACCAATTTCACAACATATCGACACATTAGTCTCTACCGACGAAATCATCGATCCATCAATGGATGATGAAAAAGAAGAAAGGGTGACAAATTGGTACTATTGGAAAAACGATAACGTTGAAAACTTTACCCCCGAGACCAAACCAAACTTCTCCATTCCACAATCGTCCAACCCAATATTCTCAATAGACGATTCATCTACCGAAGATGAGCTAAGAGCTGTAATAGATATTGACACCTCGGATTTCACCCAATTGGGTAATAGAGGTGAAAACTTTGATCCCGAGAATGAACGGAAGGAAATGTTAGGAATTGTCCACCCTATAATATGTATGTCGGTGTATATCGATCCATTTGACCAAGAACCAGAAAAGAGACATATCCATTTACTAAAAGCTACACTTAAAAAAGAATTAAGTAGTGACGATCGGGTGGGTCTAAACTTTAAACCCATTGATATATTTTATACCACCCGAGATGTAAATAACTGGCTCACTACTCTAATTCGTGGAACTTATTCTACCGATTTCACATGTCGTCAGCTAAGTGTGGAGAAGTCTAACCCCACTTAACGTTAAATTAGGGATTCGGGTTAGTGCATAACTCGTTAATAAAAATGCATGATTAGGGTAAAAGACGCTTTTTCAAATATTAGTAAACAGTTCAGAAAAGCAGCCGTTTTTGAAAAAAAAGCATGTGTGATAAAACAAGAAGGAATGAACGATGAGGCGCGCCATCTATCATTCGACGAGCTTTGTAATTACAAACTGGGTATTTTCAATCACTTTTCTACACTAATCACCCTCGTGAATTTATAATTATAGTCTGATTTCATGCAAATGAGGGCATTGCATGATCTCAAGTGTGGGGAAAGGTTATAAATTCTCTCGGGTTTGCACTTAGTTTATTTGTCAAATTTTGTGAAAATTTTAAAATTTTTTAACTAAATGAATTCAAAATCATGTTTATACATATTTATGAACGATGAAAATTAGGTGTTAATACCGAAATTATCGTTACCTCGGAAAGGACATAAATTGAGAAACACCCTAAAACGCTTGAATTCATTTAAAATGAAATAAAGGAGAATAAAAAGGCAAAGAAAGAAACTAAGTGTGGGGAGAATGTACCTAGTTATTCAATTAAAAACTATCTAGCACATGTTTCTGTAAAGTTTATTGCAGGTGCTTTTGTTTTGGACTAAATTAACTATTTTACCCGATGAAAGAAAAGAAAAGATGGATCTACACGATGAATCAATTCCATCATTAAAAGGAAGTAAAGTCTTCCGAAAAAGAAACGAGCTTCTTGATTTAGGTCAAGAAGTTGTCGTCCAGACCAGCTGTAGGTTAATGAAAAATCTAGAAAAGTCATCACTAAAATCAGCAGGAAATCCACGGACCTCAGCATCAAACAGGGTCGCCAAGTGGTCAGACTTATCCTAACCATGAGAGGATCTGTCTTGTAAAATGGGGAGGACGCCGTGCAAATTAGCTTGATAAGACTAATGAATCAGACCCCCAGAAAGGATAATCTCTGATAATGCTAAAAATGAACATATATTTCATAGCATTATTCCTCAAGAAAGACAAGCTTTTAGTTGCAATTGTTCTATTTACAAGTGATATTCGTTTAAATAATAAAAGGTGAAGACAAAAGACAGATTCGACGAATTGAAGACGCAAACGACCAAAAAGCTCAAAAGAACAAAAGACAATCAAAGAGGTTCCAATTATTGATAAGAAACGTCTCGAAATTACAAGGGTACAAGATTCAAAACGCAAAGTACAAAATATAAAATTGTACGCAAGGACGTTCGAAAATCCGGAACCGGGACCAGAGTCAACTCTTAACGCTCGACGCAACGGACTAAAAATTACAAGTTAACTAGGCATATAAATATAATATAATATATAATTAATTATATTAATTATATATATATTATATATATATTATAAAACCGTCGGCAGAGAAAGACTCCAAGGGTGTGAGCTGTAAATTCATTCTCCGCGACTCGCGGAGTTTGAAGAGGATTTTGCCGCGAGTCGCGGAGCCCCAAAATTCGACTTTTCCTATAAAAGCAACCGAATTCTGATCGCAATTAATAATCTTTTTCTCTCTTCTCTCATATATACGATATATATATATATATATAATTTATATTTTAATTTTAATTTTAATTATAATTCTAATAATAAAGGTATGTTAGCGAATGTTGTAAGGGTGTAAGTCGAAATTCTGTCCGTGTAACGCTACGCTATTTTTAATCATTGTAAGTTATGTTCAACCTTTTTACATTAATGTCTCGTAGCTAAGTTATTATTATGCTTATTTAATCCGAAGTAATCATGATGTTGGGCTAATCACTAAAATTGGGTAATTGGGCTTTGTACCATAATTGGGGTTTGGACAAAAGAACGACACTTGTGGAAATTAGACTATGGGCTATTAATGGGCTTTATATTTGTTTAACTAAATGATAGTTTGTTAATGTTAATATAAAGATTTACAATTGGGCGTCCCTATAAATTACCATATACACTCAATCGGACACGATGGGCGGGGTATTTATATGTACGAATAATCGTTCATTTAACCGGACACGGGAATGGATTAATAGCCACTAGAATAATTAAAACAGGGATGAAATTACATTCAAGGGTAATTGGTGTAATTGTTAACAAAGTAATAAAACCTTGGTTTACATGCAGTCGATAACCTGGTGTATTCATTAAACAAAGTATTAAAACCTTGTTACAATTCGAATCCCCAATTAGTTGGAATATTTAACTTCGGGTATAATAATAATTTGACGAGGACACTCGCACTTTATATTTATGACTGATGGACTGTTATGGACAAAAACCAGACGGCCATATTAAATAATCCAGGACAAAGGACAATTAACCCATGGGCATAAAACTAAAATCAACACGTCAAACATCATGATTACGGAAGTTTAAATAAGCATAATTCTTTTATTTCATATTTAATTTCCTTTATTTTATATTTAATTGCACTTCTAATTATCGCATTTTTTATTGTTATTATATTTAATTGCATTTTTAATTATCGTACTTTTTAATTATCG
The DNA here is from genome assembly GCF_046630445.1 of Rutidosis leptorrhynchoides. Classification (NCBI taxonomy): domain Eukaryota; kingdom Viridiplantae; phylum Streptophyta; class Magnoliopsida; order Asterales; family Asteraceae; genus Rutidosis; species Rutidosis leptorrhynchoides. The sequence goes on from NC_092337.1 coordinate 148,648,125, forward strand.
CAAGTTTATTTTATCGCACTTTTATTATTCGCAATTTCATTATCGTTATTTAATTTACGCTTTAAATTAAGTCTTTTATTTATTTAATATTTTACATTAGGTTTTAACTGCGACTAAAGTTTTAAAATCGACAAACCGGTCATTAAACGGTAAAAACCCCCCTTTATAATAATAATATTACTTATATATATGTTTGTATTTTTATAAAAGTAAACTAATATAGCGTTACGCTTTGTTTAAAGATTTCCCTGTGGAAGGAACCGGACTTACTAAAAACTACACTACTGTACGATTAGGTACACTGCCTATAAGTGTTGTAGCAAGGTTTAAGTATATCCATTCTATAAATAAATAAATATCTTGTGTAAAATTGTATCGTATTTAATAGTATATCCTAGTAAAATATAAACTATTTCGTATACCTTAGCTTTAACATCAAGTATTTTTGGCGCCGCTGCCGGGGAGATTTCTAAACGCCGGAAGCGCAACGCTAATAATAAAAAAAAAAGGATTTTTAGCCTACTTCTATTAAAAATTCGTTTTTGTAAAAATACGTGTTAATTATTCAAAAATATAAAAAGAAAAACAAAAATGTAAGTATTTTTTTTTTAAAATATTTAAGTTTTATAAGTTTCTTTATTTTTATTTTTATTTATAAAAATATAAGTTTTATTAAATATCTTTTATATATAGAAAAAGCAGAAAACAGAAAAAAAAAAATAAAGAAAAAACGCGTCGATTCAAACTGTGCCAGAATTAAATTTCTGAACCCCGCGACTCGCGGGGTTTTCTTCATTAATTATCGCGACTCGCGGAGCTTCTCTGACAGGCGACAGAAGCCTTAATTCAGCATTAATTACGGGTATTAATTAATTATTATTATTATTTAACCCTAATAATTATTATTATTATTATTAGTTTTATTTTAAGATTTACTTTTTATTTAATTTGTTTTATTTAGTTAAATTAGTTTTATTAAATTGTAAAATTAGTAGTTTTATTAAATAAAAAATAATATAAAAATAATATTTTTATAAACATTGTACTTTTTACAACTTTTGGTATATTTTTATATTTTGTCCCTTTTTAATCGTTGTAGCGTAATATTTGTATTTTTAGCTCATATTTAATTTTAAACTTAGTTTTTGCTATAGTCATTTTTACTCCTAGATTTTTAGTTTTTGCCGTAGAATTCCTCAAGTGCTTTTTCTTTAGACTAAGATTTAGGTGCTTTAGAATTTTGCGACGCCTTTTTAAGTTTTAGTTTCTTTTTAAGTTATTTCCATTTGGGATTTAGTTTTTCCTGTAAGCTTTAATATTTTTAGACACCTTTTTACTATGTATCAATTATCATTCCAATTAGTAATTTCAATTTGCGATTATAATTTTAAGTTAGTTGTAGTAATAAGGTTAGGTTAGTCAACTATTTTTAAGTTTTTATAAGTTTCTTTTATTTTTCCGTCACCTTTTATTTTTCAACCATTTTTTTCTTTTTCGACCTTTTTCGACGAACTCTTTTTCTCTCTTATTTCTCGCCATTCTAGTTTTTAGGACTTAGAATTTTTTCTACTTCTTATCTAAATTTCTTAAAATTACGAAAATTTATTTTAAGTGGTTAAATTAATAGACATCAAAATTTTCTGGTTCGTAGTAATAGTTGGATTTGTACGTGGACCGGGTTATTGGAGCCAAACAGTCCTTAATTATATTGAGACCAAACGAATCCTGCCCCTCTGCTGCATCTTTTGGCTATTCGAAACGTGGGCAAAATCAGAAAAGTCTATTAATTGGATAACTTATTATAATTTTTCTTTCCTTTTAAAAACTAATAGGATATTCAGTGAATGCACCGAGCAAGACGTTCATCACCTTTTGTACGTTCACCAACTGTAACTAGATCAAGACATTTAGCAAATATAACCGCCGTTGATTTTTCTTTAGAATCGTCATCCAGTAGACCAAGTACTTCAGTTCAAATTTCCGATAATCCATTTTTTGAACCCGACCTCACAATTGAGAATCCGGAAAATATTCAGGAACAGTTCATAGATCCTGAACCATTAAACTTTCCTCCGGAACCACCAATCATTCAAACAGAGATTGTTGAGGAACGAACCATTAAATCAGAATCATCTAGTGATACCGATTCAACAAATTCAATTATGGAGAATCTGGAACCTTTAAGTATGGAAGACCGAATGAGAGCTAAACGCACTGGCCAAGGTCACGCAATTACTCATCCAGACATTAATGCGCCAGATTATGAAATCAAAGGACAAATTCTACACATGGTGACTAATCAATGCCAATTTAGTGGTGCGCCGAAGGAAGATCCAAATGAACATCTACGTACCTTTAATAGGATCTGCACACTATTTAAAATCCGAGAAGTGGAGGATGAACAGATATATCTCATGTTATTTCCCTGGACTTTAAAGGGAGAAGCCAAAGATTGGTTGGAATCGTTACCTGAAGGGGCGATCGATACATGGGACGTTTTAGTTGACAAATTTCTTAAACAATTCTTTCCTGCATCTAAAGCCGTAAGACTTCAAGCAGAAATTGTTACGTTTACACAGAAACCAAATGAAAGTCTATATGAGGCATGGACAAGATATGGAAAGTTATTAAGAGGATGTCCGCAACATGGTTTACACACCTGTCAAATAGTACAAATATTCTACCAAGGATGAGACATCACTACAAGAAAAGACATAGATATAGCAGCTGGTGGTTCTATTATGAAGAAAACCGAAACTGATGCTTACAAAATTATTGATAACACTGCTTCCCACTCACATGAGTGGCACCAAGAAAAAGATATCATTAGATCATCTAAAGCAGCTAGAGCCGATTCTAGTCATGACTTAGATTCCATTTCCGCAAAGATAGATGCTGTGGAGAGACGAATGGAAAAGATGACTAAAGATATTCACTCAATACGAATTAGTTGTGAGCAGTGTGGAGGACCACATTTGACAAAAGATTGTCTCAGTATTGAATTAACAATGGAACAAAGAGAGAATATTTCATACATAAACCAAAGGCCTGGAAATAATTATCAGAATAATTATCAACCGCCAAGACCAATTTACAATCAAAACCAGAATTATAACCGAAATATTCCATACAACAACCAACAAGGTCCTATCAATCAACAAGTATCCAATAATACTTACAATCAGCAAAGACCAAATTTTCAAAACAAACCACCACAACAAACCGATAATAAAAAGCCGAATTTAGAAGATATGATGACGAAGCTAGTTGAAACTCAAACACAGTTTTTCACATCTCAAAAACAAACAAATGAACAAAATGCTCAAGCATTTAGAAATCAACAAGCTTCTATTCAAAATCTGGAACAAGAAGTGAGTAACCTAGCAAGGTTAATAGGTGAAAGAAAACCGGGAAGTCTACCTAGTGATACAAATGCTAACCCCCGGAATGAAACAGCTAAAGCTATTACCACAAGAAGTGGTACAACACTTAAACCACCTGAAATACCTGTAACTTCTGATGAAACTATTCCTACTCTACAAGAACCACAACCTGATCAAGATAAGGAAAAAGAACCGGTAGTTGAAAAAGTTAATGAAGATAACATAGTTAAGGATAAACCTTATGTTAAACCATACCAACCACCACTTCCTTACCCGATTAAAATGAAGAAAGAAAAACTTGAAGCCGAGCAATCCAAATTTTTGGATATGTTTAAACAGATAAATGTAAATCTTCCTTTCATTGATGTGATTTCAGGAATGCCAAGATATGCTAAATTCTTGAAAGATCTAATCTCAAATAGAAAGAAAATGGAAGAACTCTCGGCTGTTACTATGAATGCTAATTGTTCAGCAGTGCTGTTGAATAAGATACCAGAAAAATTATTTGATCCAGGAAGTTTCACAATTCCATGTTTTCTGGGTAGTCTTAGTTCAATAGAAGCATTGGCAGACTTAGGTGCTAGTATAAATCTAATGCCGTATTCACTATACACTAAACTAGACCTTGGAGAATTAAAACCAACCAGAATAAGCATACAACTAGCCGATAGATCAATAAAATATCCTAGAGGGATAATGGAGAACATGCTAGTTAAAGTTGGTACTTTAGTATTTCCAGTAGATTTTGTTGTTTTGGACATGGAAGAAGATTCTCAAGTTCCTCTCATATTAGGAAGACCATTCTTAAACACGGCTAAAGCAATGATAGACGTGTTCGGTAAGAAACTGACCCTTAGTATAGAGGATGAGAGTGTTACCTTTTCAGTTAATAGAGCAATGCAACAACCACAATCTGCAGATGATACATGTTATTATATTCAAACTATAGATGCACATGCAGAATTATTAGAAGAATTTCCAGAATTACAAGGAACAGGAGAATGTTCTTTAGGAGAAGGTAATGAACCAATTGATGAAGCTGAAATGTTAGCTACACTTATAGCTAATGGATATGAACCAACAACAGAAGAAATTCAAATGCTAAAAGAAGAAGACAGATATCGATATAAATCATCGATAGAAGAACCTCCGAAATTAGAGTTAAAGCCACTTCCAAACCATTTGGAATACGCTTATTTACATGGTGAATCTGAATTACCTGTAATAATATCGTCTTCTCTTACCGAAAATGAGAAATCACAACTCATTTCTGTGTTGAAAGCTCATAAACCAGCCATTGCATGGAAGATTCATGATATTAAAGGAATAAGTCCTTCGTATTGCACACATAAAATCCTTATGGAAGAAGGTCATAAAACGTATGTGCAACGCCAACGAAGACTAAATCCTAATATGCAAGATGTAGTTAAGAAAGAGATTATTAAACTGCTAGATGCAGGTTTGATATATCCAATTTCTGATAGCCCATGGGTAAGCCCAGTTCAATGCGTGCCTAAGAAGGGTGGCATGACTGTCATTACAAATGAGAAAAATGAGCTTATTCCTACTAGGACTGTAACAGGATGGCGTGTATGTATTGATTATAGAAAATTAAATGACGCCACCAGAAAAGATCACTTTCCCTTACCTTTCATAGATCAAATGTTGGAAAGATTAGCCGGAAATAGTTACTATTGTTTTCTAGATGGATTTTCCGGATATTTTCAAATTCCAATAGCACCCGAAGATCAAGAGAAAACCACATTCACGTGCCCTTATGGTACTTTTGCTTACAAACGCATGCCATTTGGACTTTGCAACGCCCCTGCAACCTTTCAAAGGTGCATGATGGCGATTTTTCACGACATGATAGAAGAATGCATGGAAGTATTCATGGATGACTTTTCAGTCTTCGGTGATACATTTAAATCATGTCTAGTTAATCTGGAACGAATGCTAATTAGATGCGAACAATCAAATCTAGTACTTAATTGGGAGAAATGCCATTTCATGGTTAAAGAAGGCATCGTTCTTGGACATAAAATTTCAAAAGAAGGAATTGAAGTGGATAGAGCTAAAGTAGATGTAATTGCTAAACTTCCACATCCCACCAATGTTAGATGAGTTAGGAGTTTTCTAGGGCATGCCGGTTTTTACCGACGTTTCATAAAAGATTTTTCTAAAATTGCCACTCCTATGAATAAACTCCTAGAAAAGGATGCGCCATTCATCTTTTCAGATGAGTGTATCAAATCTTTTAATATTCTTAAAGAAAAACTCACTAATGCGCCGATCATGATAACACCAAATTGGAATCTACCATTTGAACTAATGTGCGATGCAAGTGATTTTGCAATGGGAGCCGTTTTAGGACAAATGATTGAAAAACGATTTCAACCTATATATTATGCTAGTAAGACATTACAAGGAGCACAAACGAACTATACAACTACTGAAAAAGAACTCCTTGCTATTGTCTTTGCTTTTGACAAATTTCGATCATATCTCGTTCTAGCAAAAACGGTGGTCTATACCGACCATTCTGCTCTTAGATACCTATTTTCAAAACAAGATGCTAAACCAAGATTAATCCGTTGGATCTTACTCTTACAAGAGTTTGATATTGAAATCCGAGATAAAAGAGGAGCAGAAAATCTCGCCGCTGATCATCTTTCTCGTCTTGAAAATCCCGAATTAGAAGTTCTAAATGAATCAGCCATACAAGACAACTTTCCTGATGAATATCTATTGAAGATAGATTATAATGAAATCCCATGGTTTGCAGACTATGCAAACTACTTAGTTTGTGGATTCCTTGAAAAAGGATTATCGTACCAAAGACGAAAGAAATTCTTCAGTGATATAAAACACTATTTCTGGGAAGATCCACATCTGTTTAAAAGTTGTCCCGATGGAATAATACGCCGATGTGTATTTGGAGATGAAGCTAGTAAAATTTTAAACCATTGTCACACAGGACCAACAGGAGGGCATTATGGGCCTCAACTAACAGCAAGAAAAGTTTATGAAGCTGGATTCTATTGGCCAACAATTTACAAAGACACACACCTTCTTTGCAAATCCTGTGATGCATGTCAAAGGGCCGGAAAAATAACTCAACGTGATGAAATGCCACAAAATGTCATCCAAGTATGTGAAGTATTTGACATTTGGGGTATTGACTTTATGGGTCCATTTCCAAAATCTAATAATAATCTATATATACTCGTAGCCATTGATTATGTATCTAAATGGGCGGAAGCACAAGCTCTCCCAACTAACGATGCACGAGTTGTAGTCAACTTTTTAAAACGTCTTTTTGCAAGGTTTGGAACACCGAAAGCTTTAATAAGTGATCGAGGTACTCATTTCTGTAATAATCAACTTGAGAAAGTTCTTAAAAGATATGGAGTAACTCATAAAATCTCCACCGCATATCATCCACAAACAAGTGGACAAGTTGAAAATACCAACCGAGCTTTAAAACGTATTCTAGAGAAAACCGTAGGATCAAATCCGAAGGAATGGTCCATTAAATTGGAGGATGCACTCTGGGCTTTTAGAACAGCCTACAAAACTCCAATTGGAACCACACCTTTTAGACTTGTTTATGGAAAAGCATGTCATCTTCCAGTAGAAATTGAACACAAAGCATTTTGGGCTTTGAAGACATGTAATCTTGATTTACATGAAGCCGGACGTCTACGATTAAGTCAACTAAATGAATTAGAAGAATTAAGACATGAAGCATACGAAAATTCGTTAATCTATAAAGAAAGAACGAAGAAATGGCAAGATAAAAGAATTAGAAGTTCAAAAGAATTTAAAGAAGGAGATAGAGTTCTTCTTTTCAATTCACGATTCAAGCTATTTCCTGGAAAATTGAAATCAAGATGGTCTGGACCATTCATAGTCAAAAGAGTTTTCCCATACGGAACGATAGAATTGATAAATTCAAATGTGATTGAATTTAAAGTTAATGGTCACAGAGTTAAACATTACATACATGGTCCGATGGAAGTCAACAACGAAGTTAATCACAATTTCGACACCACAGCTAACTAAGTGTGGGGAGAATCAAGTCTTTAAAGGATAATATGTATTTCTGTTAGAGTTAGATTGTCTGTTTTCGTGTAGTTCTCGAAAATGGAACCCGAATGGTCTTTCCCTAGCAGACCCTAAAGAACTAGTCTTCTCCCCCCATTCTGAATTTTTATTTTTTTTAGGTTTTTACAAAATGAAGACTGCCTGTGAGCTAAACCATGGTCTAATGCTACACGCTTTGATCACTAAACGTAATAATGACATACTACCGAGTGAAATAGTATCAGTAATCAGAGAAAGAATGGACGGAGTTAGAAAAGAATCCAGATGCGAAGATAATAAGTTACAATTTGGTAAAGGAAAATCAAAATCCGCAGCGAAAAGAAGAGCACGACACCTAGAAAGATGTCACAAATGCGGAAAATGGTCACATGGAGGTAAATGTTCAAATAATCAAACCTATTCAAATATCGAATTTGTTACTTAATGCAGAGACGGACCGTTCATATGTTTAGAAGAAAAGACACTGAATGCTCGAGGTTACGCCTATGTAGCCATGGAAAACCAATTAAACCGACTATCTTATGAATGGGATAGATCATATAACTAAGAAATCTATTTCACAGGTATGTCTGTACAGTTTTTATTTTTATTTTTATTTTTAACCTTTTGATAATAAACGCTAATTTGTTCGCTAAAAAGTATTAAATTGGTATTGAATAAAATTAGGTTTGGCGACCGAAATTATTGATATCATTCAAAAATTTATTACATCACTGCAAAATTTAACGTTTATTCTTAAGGTATAAATATCTTTAATCAATCAACCCAAAATATTTCAAAAATTCGTCATGAGTTAAATTAGATCTTGGAACCGAAATTACTTTACCGAAAAGAGGGGCGCATATTTTTGATAATATTTGATTGATTAAAGTGGGATAAAAAGACAAAAAGATTTTTTTTTTTACCATGTTTTTAAAATTAATATTTAAATCTTAAATTAATATTGTAAACTTTGTAAAAACAATATATTTAAAATTGTAAATATTTGAAAAATTAATATAAGTTTGATATGAATTTATAAACTTTTAAATTAAGTTTGGTGTGAATTTTTAATTTTTAAAATATAAATTTTTAATTTTATGCATTTTAAATTTTAAGTTTGGTGTGAATTTTTAATATTAATTTTGAATTTCATATTTAAGTTGTGTGAATTTAAAAACAAAAATTTACTTTATCTCATTAAGTTAAGAATATGATTTTTAAAATTCGTCGTAAGTTGAAGACTAGGTCTTTGAACCGAAATTGCTTTACCCAAGGGAGGGACGAGAACTTTATTATCATTATTTTTAATCTTATTGATTTAAAGTATGCCAAAAACATTAAAAAAACCCAAAAATCTTAGCTTTTAAAACAATCGCTACAAAAAGACAAATTTTAAAATTTTGTCGAGGGACGGACTAGGACATCGATCCGAAAAGACCTCGTCCTAACTAATAAGGGAAACAAAATTTTAAAATTAATTTCTTAATTGTTTTCAAAAGTTAATGATTATAAAAAAAAAAAAAAAAAACTCCGCGAGTCGCGGAGTTTGAAGTGCATTTCGCCGCGACTCGCGGAGGGGTCGGAAATCAGAAAAAAAATAAAGAGCTGCAAACTGATCAGTCCAACCCCCAACTCAAAAATAACTGCGAAAAACTGCACCCGAAAAACCCGAAAAATACACCCCAAAATCACAATTTTTAACCGTTAATCACCAAATCTTTTGCTAAAATCATGTTGAGAAGGATGCTATCTAAGAATTACTCAAGAAAAACGGTAAATTTCTACACCTAAACACCATTTAATTCGAAATTTGATGTTCTTGAGCAATTTTGTCCCCAATTTGATTTTGATGCTTTTTAGTGTAATTAGGCTTAAATTGTTTATGTATTATGCTTGTATAACCTAGATTGATGCTGTTTAACATGATTAGAAGCCTTAAACTTCAAATTTTGAGTAATCTAGGGTTTGTGTTCTTGAGCAATTTGGGGCTTTTTGATATAAACAGGTTATGGCCGATTTTTGTCATGAATTGTTGCTAAATTAAGTAGTGTAACATGTTTAGGTAGTTAAATGATCCAAACTTTGAGCCTAAACATGATTTTGAGAATTAAAGTGGACTTTTTCAAGTCTAAAATTCATGAACTTGATTTTTGAAAGATAATGCCATTTGAGACTTGTTTAATTGCTAGTAATGATTATTTTGACATGTTATTTGAGTTGAATGTTTATGAACTTGGCGAACATTTTCGTATATGCTTATTTGAAAAAGTGTAGATTTGATAAAAATGTGAAAATGAGCTTAAGTTTGATATAAATTGATAATGTCATTGTAATTATTTTGATTGATGATTTTGCTGACACTAATGCATATTTGGATGCACAAAAATTGTGTTTGATGTGTTTTGCAGAATGAAAGGGGTGAATCTTCATCCCAAGCCCGCAATGCTCCTGCTGAGAATTTGGAACAACAGGAGGTGGATAACTACTACAAGTAGGATATACCTCATCCAGTCATGACCTTTTCCGATATGCACTTGGAAGAGTTGCACCCGAACCTGAGATTTGACAGACTTTGGATAGATTATCCAAAATATCAAAGGGGTTTGCATACTCTTCATTCTAAGGTTGTTGAGGTACCGAGGGTCATAGAATGGGGACCCTTAGAAGCTGTAGAATTGGCCGGGCCCATTAGGGAATTACTTGTACAGAGCTATGGTAATTCTTCTTTTAATGACTGGGTATGTTTATTCACCATACGTAGACCTGTATATAAAGTATGGTGTGAAGAATTGTTATGTAGTATAGAGTTGAATGATCGGGTAGCTAGTTTAACCGATCGTTCTTTTATTAGATTTTTGTTAGGCGGTTCGATGCGCCACATGTCTTTACTGGACATGGCTCAGGCTTTACGTATATATACGCCTGAGGAGTTAGCGTCTGCCGATTGTAGAGGATTGATACTAAACGGTAGAAAGATAGATGAAAATTTTGATACATACGGTGTGTGGAGTCAAATGACAAGCCATCACCGTTTCAAAGGGGGAAATTACTCTTATTTGGATATAGATAGAGCCGAATTAAGAGTGATACATAGGTTTTTAGCTAATTCGATTACACAAAGGGGTAAAAACAAGGAAAAGGTAAATGAACAAGATTTGTTTTACCATATGTGTATTCGAGACCCACAAAGCGCTGTAAGTATACCATATTGTGTGGGTTATTATTTATCAGCTATGGTTCGGGGGATGCGACCGCATAGCATAATAGGAGGTGGTATTTTTATTACTTTGATTGGTGAATATCTCGGTGTGGATATAAGTCGGGGGGGATTATTAGTAGAAGAACCGGAACCCCGCGATACTATAGGTTTAAATGTATACCATGGTGCGAAAGTTTTGAAGAGGCGAAATAACGCCGCAGTACGATACCATGGTAGACATCCACAGGTGGAGAGAAACCAGCAGCAAGGTAATGTAGGAGGGGGGAATGAGATGCAAGAAATGCATAGGTTTATAGCTTCTCAGGAATACGAAAATGCTAGACAGAGAGCATTTGAAGATTGGCAAGTTCATCAGAACCAAATCATAGCTCATTGCCAACATATAGGTAGAAACTATATTCCTACACCGAAACCCATCTTCCCTCCTTGGTCTATAGAGATGCAGCCACCATATCCTACGTATGACCCTGCCGAAGCATTCTATAGCACTTATGGTTATGCCTGGAACCCCTATTGGTACCAATATCATCCTTAGTTTACTTATTATTATTTTTTATTTTGTAATTTGTAATTATTGATACGTTTAATACTTTTGTTAATATTGTAATCATTTTTATAATTATCTAACTTTTATTCTTAGATTTTAATAATTTTTGAATGTGGGGTAATATACCAAACTTCAAAAATATGTATATATGTTTGCAGTTTATCTTATGTACACAACAGGGTAAAACAACGCATTTTCAAAGACTGGCATTAAGTTCAGCAAAAGCAACTAATTTTGACTACAAGATGCAAAATATATGTGAAATAACAACAAGACGGAATGAACAAATGATGTGCACCATTTATCATTCAGCAAACAAACGCCAATATATTTGGAAACTTTGGTAAAAATTTAATCATTTTCACACAAATCACCCTCAATAATTTAAATTGTTACTAATTTCTTGCAAATGAGGGCATTGCAAGATCTTAAGTGTGGGAAGGGGTTAAATTCTTTCGGATTTTAAAAATTTTTACTTTATACACTTGGTTACCATTAAAAATACTAGTAAAGCAGTAGTTGTATTAGAATCTAGTGCTCTATGATAAAAAAAGAGCAGCCCTAGTCTTATATACTGACTACCCAATTCTAGTAAATTTTTCAAAATTTTCAATTAAATGAATTCAAAATCATGTTTATACATATTTATGAACGATAAAACTAGGTTTTAACACCGAAATTATTGTTACCTCGGAAAGGACATAAATTAAGAAACAAACTAAAATGTTAAAATTCATTTAAAATGGAATAGAGGACGATAAAAAGGAAAATAAAAGCCAAGTGTGGGAAAATTTACCAAGTTATCTTAAACATATGTCACATATATCTGTAACAAATAACTGAAAATACTTTTGCTTTGGACTAAACTAAACTGTTTTACCCGATGAAAGAAAAGAAGAGATGGATCTACACGATGAATCAATTCCATCATTAAAAGGAAGTAAAGTCTTCCGAAAAAGACACGCGCTTCTTGATTTAGGTCATGAAGTTGTCGTCCAGACCAGCTGTAGGTTGACGAAAAATCTAGAAAAGTCATCACTAAAATCAGCAGGAAATCCACGGACCTCAGCATTAAACAGGGTCGCCATGTGGTCAGATTTATCCTAACCATGAGAAGGATTTATCTCGTACAATGGGGGGGCACCGTGCAAATTAGCTTGATAAGACTAATGAATCAGATCCCCAGAAAGGATAATCTCCTTAAAGATTAAAAATCAGCTTTTAAGACTGATATTACTCAATCCTAGAGATTGACCTTAAAGATTGAGAATTACAAACTCATGGAATTCAATGATATCTAAACTCGAGCTTGAACGAGAAAATATTTTGATCAAAATTACAAACCGATTTGTTTTCTGAAAACCCTATTTTCAATACGTTCATTACCATTGAACGTAAAATCCTAGGAATTCACCTGGAATTCATTAGGTCACCTGAACTAAATCGGGTGTCAACCGTAAGAACGGTGGTTGCATAGTGGTCAAAGACAGGACCTTGTGCCATACCGAAAAATTATAAGGGTGAGCTTTACTATTGCTCCTACCAAGGATAGTAATTGCGTCCGACACGTTATAGACCATAATTAAAAGCATGTCAGGGGACATTGCCTTAACAGTTGCTTGTTCAATGCTTTCCTTTCAACCGGACGGTAGTTTACCGAAAGGTAATATACGGGACAAGTAAACTGGACGTGTTGCTTTCCAAATACAAGGTTAGCAAGTGGGTGACACAAAACCGCAAGTTTTGAGCTAAAATTTTCAAATCTAAAACCCACAAAAATATTTTGCAAACACCGGTAAAGGGTTATTCCGGAAAACTTATCTAGGGTAAAAACTAGATTTCAAAAGATCAAATGTTTTCATAAAGATCCAATTTCCTTAATGGATCTAAATTTTTATAGTCATGTGGGACTGTAAACCATATCGTTACTACCATTGTTTATACCGCCGTATAGAAATCACTGATGTACAAAGTGTGAAGAATAAAGAAGTGATTCTTGTATTTCAAGACGATATTGCTTGAGGACAAGCAACGCTCAAGTGTGGGAATATTTGATAATGCTAAAAACGAACATATATTTCATAGCATTATTCCTCAAGAAAGACAAGCTTTTAGTTGCAATTGTTCTATTTACAAGTGATATTCGTTTAAATAATAAAAGGTGAAGACAAAAGACAGATTCGACGAATTGAAGACGCAAACGACCAAAAAGCTCAAAAGAACAAAAGACAATCAAAGAGGTTCCAATTATTGATAAGAAACGTCTCGAAATTACAAGAGTACAAGATTCAAAACGCAAAGTACAAAATATAAAATTGTACGCAAGGACGTTCGAAAATCCGGAACCGGGACCAGAGTCAACTCTTAACGCTCGACGCAACGGACTAAAAATTACAAGTTAACTAGGCATATAAATATAATATAATATATAATTAATTATATTAATTATATATATATTATATATATATTATAAAACCGTCGGCAGAGAAAGACTCCAAGGGTGTGAGCTGTAAATTCATTCTCCGCGACTCGCGGAGTTTGAAGAGGATTTTGCCGCGAGTCGCGGAGCCCCAAAATTCGACTTTTCCTATAAAAGCAACCAAATTCTGATCGCAATTAATAATCTTTTTTTCTCTTCTCTCATATATACGATATATATGTATATATATAATTTATATTTTAATTTTAATTTTAATTATAATTCTAATAATAAAGGTATGTTAGCGAATGTTGTAAGGGTGTAAGTCGAAATTCTGTCCGTGTAACGCTACGCTATTTTTAATCATTGTAAGTTATGTTCAACCTTTTTACATTAATGTCTCGTAGCTAAGTTATTATTATGCTTATTTAATCCGAAGTAATCATGATGTTGGGCTAATCACTAAAATTGGGTAATTGGGCTTTGTACCATAATTGGGGTTTGGACAAAAGAACGACACTTGTGGAAATTAGACTATGGGCTATTAATGGGCTTTATATTTGTTTAACTAAATGATAGTTTGTTAATGTTAATATAAAGATTTACAATTGGGCGTCCCTATAAATTACCATATACACTCAATCGGACACGATGGGCGGGGTATTTATATGTACGAATAATCGTTCATTTAACCGGACACGGGAATGGATTAATAGCCACTAGAATAATTAAAACAGGGGTGAAATTACATTCAAGGGTAATTGGTGTAATTGTTAACAAAGTAGTAAAACCTTGGTTTACACGCAGTCGATAACCTGGTGTATTCATTAAACAAAGTATTAAAACCTTGTTACAATTCGAATCCCCAATTAGTTGGAATATTTAACTTCGGGTATAATAATAATTTGACGAGGACACTCGCACTTTATATTTATGACTGATGGACTATTATGGACAAAAACCAGACGGACATATTAAATAATCCAGGACAAAGGACAATTAACCCATGGGCATAAAACTAAAATCAACACGTCAAACATCATGATTACGGAAGTTTAAATAAGCATAATTCTTTTATTTCATATTTAATTTCCTTTATTTTATATTTAATTGCACTTCTAATTATCGCATTTTTTATTGTTATTATATTTAATTGCATTTTTAATTATCGTACTTTTTAATTATCGCAAGTTTATTTTATCGTACTTTTATTATTCGCAATTTCATTATCGTTATTTACTTTACGCTTTAAATTAAGTCTTTTATTTATTTAATATTTTACATTAGGTTTTAACTGCGACTAAAGTTTTAAAATCGACAAACCGGTCATTAAACGGTAAAAACCCCCCTTTATAATAATAATATTACTTATATATATGTTTGTATTTTTATAAAAGTAAACTAATATAGCGTTACGCTTTGTTTAAAGATTTCCCTGTGGAACGAACCGGACTTACTAAAAACTACACTACTGTACGATTAGGTACACTGCCTATAAGTGTTGTAGCAAGGTTTAAGTATATCCATTCTATAAATAAATAAATATCTTGTGTAAAATTGTATCGTATTTAATAGTATATCCTAGTAAAATATAAACTATTTCGTATACCTTAGCTTTAACATCAATCTCCTTAAAGATTAAAAATCAGCTTCTAAGACTGATATTACTCAATCCTTGAGATTGACTTTAAAGATTGAGAATTACAAACTCAGGGAATTCAATGATATCTAAACTCAAGCTTGAACGAGAAAATATTTTGATCAAAATTACAAACCGATTTGTTTTCTGAAAACCCATTTTCAATGCGTTCATTACCATTGAACGTAAAATCCTAGGAATTGACCTGGAATTCATTAGGTCACCTGAACAAAATCGGGTGTCAACTGTAAGAACGGTGGTTGCATAGCATGGTCGAAGACAGGACCTTGTGCCAGACTGAAAAATTATAGGATGATCTTTACTATTGCTCCTACAAAGGATAGTACTAGCATCCGACATGTTATAGACCATAATTAAAAGCATGTCAGGGGACATTGCCTTAACAGTTGCTTGTTCAACGCTTTCCTTTACAACCGGATGGTAGTTTGCCGAAAGGTAATATACGGGACAAGTAAACTGGACGTGTTGCTTTCCTAATACAAGGTTAGCAAGTGGGTGACACAAAACCATAAGTGTTGAGCTAAAATTTTCAAATCTGAAACCCACAAAACCCACAAAAATATTTTGCAACACCGGTGAAGGGTTATTCCAGAAAACTTGTCTAGGGTAAAAGCTAGATTGAATTTTCAAAAGATCAAATGTTTTCATAAAGATCTAATTTCCTAACAGATCTAAATTTTCATAGTCATGTGGGACTGTAAACCGCCTTTCAAATGTGCACTTTGCTTTGGAAACCGAAAGTAAATCGGCTATTTGATTGCAAGTGTCGTTGACCTAAACCCGAGGCAACTGTGGATGACACACCCACCTTTAACCATGGTTCTATCATTACTATCATTGTTTATACCACCATATCAAAATCACTGATGTACAAAGTGTGATGAATAAAAAAGTGATTCATGTATGTTTTTATTTCAAGTTCTATATTGCTTGAGGACAAGCAACGCTCAAGTGTGGGGATATTTGATAGTGCTCCAAATGAACATATATTTAGTAGCAATATCCTTCCAATATGTAAAGCTTTTAGTTGCAATTGTTCTATTTTTATGTAATATTCGTTTAAATAAATAGGTGCGAAGACAAAAGGCGAAAACGACGATTTGAAGACGCAAATGACCAAAAAGCTCAAATGTACAAGATACAATCCAAGTGGTTCAATTTATTGATAAGAAACGTCTAAAAATGACAAAAGTACAAGTTGCGGAACGCAAAGTACAAGATATTAAATTATACGAAAAGGCGTTCGAAAATCCGGAACCGGGACATGAGTCAACTCTCAATGCGTGACGCAACGGTGCAAAAATTACAAGTCAACTATGCACATAAATAAAATATAATATATAAATAATTCTTAAAAATTATATATATATTATATTATTATTTAATAACGTCGGCAGACTAAGATCCAAAATGATGTGAGCTGGAAAATCAAACTCCACGACTCGCGGAGTTTGAAGGCCAAAAACTCCACGACTCGCGGAGCAGTGAAATTCAGAAATGCCTATAAAAGGCCACGAATTCTGCGAGTTTAAATAACATAATAATAATAATACTCCGTAAGATAATATATATATATATATATATATATATATATATATATATATATATATATATATATATATATATATATATATATATAGTATATATTAGTGTTATATTAGATTAGTTCGGGTTATGTAAAGGTTATTTTACGGGTTTTTGAAGTCGAAATTCTGTCCGTGTAACACTACGCGATAAATACTCAATGTAAGTTATGTTCTCCTTTTTAAATTAATGTCTCGTACTTAAGTTATTATTATGCTTATTTAATACCGAAGTAATCATGATGTTGGGCTAAAAATATTAAAATTGGGTAATTGGGCTTTGTACCATAATTGGGGTTTGGATAAAAGAACGAAACTTGTGGAAATTAGACTATGGGCTATTAATGGGTTTTATATTAACTAAACAATACCTTGTTAATTTAATATACAAACTTATAATTTGACGTATTTATATATAACCACATACGCTTGACTGGGTACGGTGGGCGGGATATCTATAAATACCAATAATTATTCATTTTACTGGACACGGAACTGGATTAATAGTTAATAGACTTGTTGAAACACGGGTGAATTACATTCAAGGGTAATTGGTGTAATTGTTAACAAAGTAGTAAAACCTTGGTTTACAAGCAGTCGATAACCTGGTGTATTCATTAAACAAAGTATTAAAACCTTGTTACAATTCGAATCCCCAATTAGTTGGAATATTTGACTTCGGGAATAAGAATAATTTGACGAAGGCTTTCGCTCTTTATATTTATGATTGATGGACTATTATGGACAAATCTGTATGGACATATTAAATAATCCAGGACAAAGAACAATTAACCCATGGGAATAAACTAAAATTAACACGTCAAACATCATGATTACGGAAGTTTAAATAAGCATAATTCCTTTATTTTTATATTTAATTGCACTTTTAATTATCGTACTTTTATTTATTGTTATTGTATTTAATTGCACTTTTAATTATCGTACTTTTTAATTATCGCAATTTTATTTTATCGCACTTTTATTTATCGTAATTTCATTATCGTTATTTACTTTACGCTTTAAATTTAGTCTTTTATTTATTTTTAATATTTTACATTAGGTTTTAACTACGACTAAAGTTTTAAAAATCGACAAACCGGTCATTAAACGGTAAACCCCCTTTTATATATTATTAATATAATATATTTTGTACGAATATAATTGTTTAAAATATAGTGTGAAATAAGCCAGCTCCCTGTGGAACGAACCGGACTTACTAAAAACTATACTACTCTACGATTAGGTACACTACCTATAGTTTTGTAGCAAGGTTTAGGTATATCCCATTTGTAAATAAATAATTAAAACTTGTGTAAAATTGTAGCATATTTAATAGTATTTCCTAGTAAAAATATAAACTATTTCGTACCCCCACGCTACGACATCACTATGATTACGGGTTAGTAATGTTCGCTTCTCATCAAAGTGAGAAAAAGAACATCGGGCTACAACTATTAAACAAAACGTTCCCACAAGTGACGGAGTCGGTAATTGGGGTAAGAAATGAAGTTTTTATGTTATTACGAGACTGTTGGTCATTACGTAACCCTCATCCCTTTGACGACGTTACAACACGCTGTCTTATCAACGGCCATAACGGTTATGTTCCACAAGACCAAGGATGGGAAGTAGTCCTAGTAAAACCAGAATGCATGACTTGTTTCTGGACGTATGAATTACGTGTCTTTATTGCCTTTGCTGAACGACTTGTGTACTAGCTAGAATTATCTTCACAACTATCTTGTATCAAAGTTATTGTGTGCTATATTTCATGCTTTATGTAAAATAAGCGGTATTGTAAGTTTGTAAAATATTGTATAAATGTTTGAACGCGAAATATTATTGTAATCAGTTTTTCATATAGAATTGTAGTAGTTAAATTGTATATTAGCTACTAAGTATGAACTTAACGGGTAGGTACTACCCGAATTTAAACTTATAAAACGCTAATATGAAGAAAAAGCTTTTATAAATGAGTTCATATTATGCTACGAAATACTATTAACTACTCTTAATATTCTGTATGATTAACTTGTTCCATTTGACTATTTTGAAGGAAATGGCACCGACTACTCGACACACCGTGAATATGAATGAAGAGGAATTCCGTACTTTTCTAGCTTCAAACATAGCCGCAGTACAGGCTGCGCTACATACCAACAATAACCTTGGATCTAGCAGTACAGGAAATCGTGTAGGATGCACCTACAAAGAATTCACTGCCTGCAAACCTTTGGAATTTGATGGAACCGAAGGACCGATCGGATTAAAACGGTGGACCGAGAAGGTCGAATCGGTGTTTGCCATAAGTAAGTGTACTGAAGAGGACAAAGTGAAGTACGCTACGCATACCTTCACAGGTTCTGCGTTAACATGGTGGAATACCTATCTAGAGCAAGTGGGACAAGATGATGCGTATGCACTACCGTGGTCAGCATTCAAGCACTTGATGAACGAGAAGTACCGTCCCAGAACCGAGGTCAATAAGCTCAAGACAGAACTTAGAGGGTTATGAACCCAAGGATTTGATATTACCATGTACGAAAGACGATTCACAGAATTATGCCTATTGTGTCCGGGAGCGTTTGAAGATGAGGAAGAGAAGATCGACGCGTTTGTGAAAGGATTACCGAAAAGAATCCAAGAAGATATAAGTTCACACGAGCCCGCCTCCATACAACAGGCATGTAGAATGGCTCACAAACTAGTGAACCAGATTGAAGAAAGAATTAAAGAACAGACTGCTGAAGAGGCCAATGTGAAGCAAGTCAAAAGAAAGTGGGAGGAAAACGGTGATAAAAATCACCAATACAACAACAGCAGCAATTACAACAATAATCGCAACAACTATCCCAACAATCGCAACATCAATCGCAACTACAACAAATGGCCCAACAACAACAACAACAACAACAACAACAACAACAACAACAACAACAACAACAACAACAGCAACAACAACAGCAACTACAATAATCATCCCAACAACAATAATAACCGCAACAACAACAACAATCAGAAGAAGCTATGCCAAAGGTGTGAAAAGTATCACTCGGGGTTCTGCACCAAATTTTGCAACAAGTGTAAAAGAAATGGTCATAGCGCGGTGAAGTGTGAGGTCTACGGACCAGGGGTTAACAGAACGAAAGGAACAAATGGTGTCAGAATGAGTAATGGCGGAGCAAGTAGTGTCGGAGCAAGTTATGCCAATGTAGTTTGCTATAAATGTGAAAAACCGGGCTACATTATTAGAAATTGCCCGAACCAGGAGAACACGAATGGACAAGGCCGCGGAAGAGTTTTCAATATTAATGCAGCAGAGGCACAGGAAGACCCGGAGCTTGTTACGGGTACGTTTCTTATTGACAATAAATCTGCTTACGTTTTATTTGATTCGGGTGCGGATAGAAGCTATATGAGTTGAGATTTTTGTGCTAAATTAAGTTGTCCATTGATGCCGTTGGATAGTAAATTTTTACTCGAATTAGCAAACGGTAAATTAATTTCAGCAGATAATATATACCGGAATCGAGAAATTAAACTGGGTAGCGAAATATTTAAGATTGATTTGATACCAGTAGAGTTAGGGAGTTTTGATGTAATAGTTGGCATGGACTGGCTGAAGAAGGTGAAAGCAGAGATCGTATGTTATAAAAATGCAATTCGCATTGTACGAGAAGAAGGAGAACCCTTAATGGTGTACGGAGAAAAGGGCAACATGAAGCTACATCTTATTAGTAATTTGAAGGCACAAAAACTAATAAGAAAAGGTTGCTATGCTGTTCTAGCACACGTCGAGAAAGTACAAACTAAAGAAAAGAGCATCAATGATGTTCCCGTCGCAAAAGAATTTTCCGATGTATTTCCGAAAGAAGTACCGGGACTACCTCCACATCGATCTGTTAAATTTCAAATAGATCTTGTACCAGGAGCTGCACCAATAGCTCGTGCTCCTTATAGACTCACACCCAGCGAGATGAAAGAACTGCAAAGCCAACTGCAAGAACTATTAGAATGTGGTTTCATTCGACCAAGCACATCACCATGGGGAGCTCCTGTTTTGTTTGTCAAGAAGAAGGATGGTACATTTAGGTTGTGTATTGACTACAGAGAGTTGAACAAACTTACCATCAAAAACCGTTATCCACTGCCAAGAATTGACAACTTATTTGATCAACTACAAGGCTCGTCGGTTTATTCGAAGATCGATTTACGTTCTGGATATCATCAAATGCGAGTAAAGGAGGATGATATTCCAAAAACTACTTTTAGGACGCGTTATGGTCATTACGAGTTTATGGTTATGCCGTTTGGATTGACTAACGCACCAGCTGTGTTCATGGACCTTATGAACCGAGTGTGTGGGCCATATCTTGACAAGTATGTCATTATTTTCATCGATGACATACTTATTTACTCAAAGAATGATCAAGAGCACGAAGAACATTTGAGAAAAGTGCTAGAAGTATTGAGGAAAGAAAAACTGTACGCTAAGTTTTCAAAGTGTGCATTTTGGTTGGAAGAAGTTCAATTCCTCGGTCACATAGTGAACAAAGAAGGCATCCAGGTGGACCTGGCAAAGATCGAAACCGTTGAAAAGTGGGAAACCCCAAAAACTCCGAAGCCTATACGTCAATTTTTAGGATTGGCTGGTTACTACAGAAGATTCATCCAAGATTTCTCCAAAATAGCAAAACCCTTGACTGCATTAACGCATAAAGGGAAGAAATTTGAATGGAAGGATGAACAAGAGAAGGCATTTCAATTATTGAAGAAAAAGCTAACTACAGCACCTATATTGTCATTGCCTGAAGGGAATGATGATTTTGTGATTTATTGTGACGCATCAAAGCAAGGTCTCGGTTGTGTATTAATGCAACGAACGAAGGTGATTGCTTATGCGTCTAGACAATTGAAGATTCACGAGAAAAATTATACGACGCATGATTTGGAATTAGGCACGGTTGTTTTTGCATTAAAGACTTGGAGGCACTACTTATATGGGGTCAAAAGTATTATATATACCGACCACAAAAGTCTTCAACACATATTTAATCAGAAACAACTGAATATGAGGCAGCGTAGGTGGATTGAATTGTTAAATGATTACGACTTTGAGATTCGTTACCACCCGGGGAAGGTAAATGTGGTAGCCGACGCCTTGAGCAGAAAGGACAGAGAACCCATTCGAGTAAAATCTATAAATATAATGATTCACACTAACCTTACTACTCAAATAAAGGAGGCGCAACAAGGAGTTTTAAAAGAGGGAAATTTAAAGGATGAAATACCCAAAGGATCGGAGAAACATCTTAATATTCGGGAAGACGGAACCCGGTATAGGGCTGAAAGAATTTGGGTACCAAAATTTGGAGATATGAGAGAAATGGTACTTAGAGAAGCTTATAAAACCAGATACTCAATACATCCTGGAATGGGGAAGATGTACAAGGATCTTAAGAAACATTTTTGGTGGCCAGGTATGAAAGCCGATATTGCTAAATATGTAGGAGAATGTTTGACGTGTTCTAAGGTCAAAGCTGAACATCAGAAACCATCAGTTCTACTACAACAACCTGAAATCCCGGAATGGAAATGGGAAAACATTACCATGGATTTCATTACTAAATTGCCAAGGACTGCAAGTGGTTATGATACTATTTGGGTAATAGTTGATCGTCTCACCAAGTCAGCACACTTCCTGCCAATAAGAGAAGATGATAAGATGGAGAAGTTAGCACAACTGTATTTGAAGGAAGTCGTCTCCAGACATGGAATACCAATCTCTATTATCTCTGATAGGGATGGCAGATTTATTTCAAGATTCTGGCAGACATTACAGCAAGCATTGGGAACTCGTCTAGACATGAGTACTGCCTATCATCCACAAACTGATGGGCAGAGCGAAAGGATGATACAAACGCTTGAAGACATGCTACGAGCTTGTGTTATTGATTTCAGAAACAGTTGGGATCGACATCTACCATTAGCAGAATTTTCCTAGAATAACAGCTACCATTCAAGCATTGAGATGGCGCCGTTTGAAGCACTTTATGGTAGAAAGTGCAGGTCTCCGATTTGTTGGAGTGAAGTGGGGGATAGACAGATTACGGGTCCGGAGATAATACAAGAAACTACCGAGAAAATCATCCAAATTCAACAAAGATTGAAAACCGCCCAGAGTCGACAAAAGAGCTACGCGGACAGTAAAAGAAAAGATATAGAGTTTGAAATTGGAGAAATGGTCATGCTTAAGGTTTCACCTTGGAAAGGCGTTGTTCGATTTGGTAAACGGGGGAAACTAAATCCAAGGTACATTGGACCATTCAAGATTATAGATCGTGTCGGACCAGTAGCTTACCAACTGGAGCTACCTCAAAAACTCGCGGCTGTACATACCACTTTCCACGTCTCAAATTTGAAGAAATATTTTGCTAAAGAAGATCTCACTATTCCGTTGGACGAAATCCAAATCAATGAAAAACTTCAATTCATTGAAGAACCCGGCGAAATAATGGATCGTGAGGTTAAGAGACTTAAACAAAATAAGATACCGATTGCTAAGGTTCGATGGAATGCTCGTAGAGGACCCGAGTTCACCTGGGAGCGTGAAGATCAGATGAAGAAGAAATACCCGTATTTATTTCCAGAAGATACGTCAACACCTCCAACTGCTTAAAATTTCGGGACGAAATTTATTTAACGGGTAGGTACTGTAGTGACCCGAACTTTTCCATGTTTATATATATATATTAAATGAAATTTTTATTTACATGATTAAGTGTTTCCAACATGTTAAGCAATCAAACTTGTTAAGACTTGATTAATTGAAATAGGTTTCATATAGACAATTGACCACCCAAGTTGACCGGTGATTCACGAACATTAAAACTTGTAAAAACTATACGATGACATATATATGGTTATATATATAGTTAACATGATTTTATTATAAGTATGTATCTCATTAGGTATTTTAACAATGAGTTATATACATAAAAATGAGACTATTAATTTAAGAAACTCGAAAACGATATATATAACGATTATCGTTATAACAACATCTTACTAGGTATATATGAATCATATTAAGATATTGATACACTTGGTTAATTATGTTAAATGATAAGTAAATATATTATTAAGTGTATTAACAATGAAATACATATGTAAAAATAAGACTACTAACTTAATGATTTCGAAACGAGACATATATGTAACGATTATCGTTGTAACGACATTTAACTGTATATATATCATACTAAGATATATTATATATCATAATATCATGATAATATAACAATTTAACATCTCATTTGTTATAATAAACAATGGGTTAACAACATTCAACAAGATCGTTAACCTAAAGGTTTCAAAACAACATTTACATGTAACGACTAACGATGACTTAACGACTCAGTTAAAATGTATATACATGTAGTGTTTTAATATGTATTCATACACTTTTGAAAGACTTCAAGACACTTATCAATATACTTCTACTTAACAAAAATGCTTACAATTACATCCTCGTTCAGTTTCATCAACAATTCTACTCATATGCACCCGTATTCGTACTCGTACAATACACAGCTTTTAGATGTATGTACTATTGGTATATACACTCAAATGATCAGCTCTTAGCAGCCCGTGTGAGTCACCTAACATATGTAGGAACCATCATTTGGCAACTAGCATGAAATATCTCATAAAATTACAAAAATATGAGTAATCATTCATGACTTATTTACATGAAAACAAAATTACATATCCTTTATATCTAATCCATATACAAACGACCAAAAACACCTACAAACACTTTCATTCTTCAATTTTCTTCATCTAATTGATCTCTCTCAAGTTCTATCTTCAAGTTCTAAGTGTTCTTCATAAATTCCAAAAGTTCTAGTTTCATAAAATCAAGAATACTTCCAAGATTGCAAGTTTACTTCCAAGTTTTCTAAATCCATTCCAAGTAATCATCCAAGATCAAGAAACCTTTGTTACTTACAGTAGGTTATCTTTCTAATACAAGGTAATAATCATATTCAAACTTTAATTCAATTTCTATAACTATAACAATCTTATTTCGAGTGGAAATCTTACTTGAAATTGTTTTCGTGTCATGATTCTACTTCACGAACTTTTAAGCCATCCAAGGATCCTTTGAAGCTTGATCTATTTTTCTCATTTCTAGTAGGTTTATCCAAGGAACTTGAGGTAGTAATGATGTTCATAACATCATTCGATTGATACATATAAAGCTATCTTATTCGAAGGTTTAAACTTGTAATCACTAGAACATAGTTTAGTTAATTCTAAACTTGTTCGCAAATAAAAGTTAATCCTTCTAACTTGACTTTTAAAATCAACTAAACACATGTTCTATATCTATATGATATACTAACTTAATTATTTAAAACCTGGAAACACGAAAAACACCGTAAAACCGGATTTACGCAGTCGTAGTAACACCGCGGGCTGTTTTGGGTTAGTTAATTAAAAACTATGATAAACTTTGATTTAAAAGTTTTTATTCTGGGAAAATGATTTTTATTATGAACATGAAACTATATCCAAAAATTATGGTTAAACTCAAAGTGGAAGTATGTTTTCTAAAATGGTCATCTAGACGTCGTTCTTTCGACTGAAATGACTACCTTTACAAAAATGACTTGTAACTTATTTTTCCGACTATAAACCTATACTTTTTCTATTTAGATTCATAAAATAGAGTTCAATATGAAACCATAGCAATTTGATTCACTCAAAACGAATTTAAAATGAAGAAGTTATGGGTAAAACAAGATTGGATAATTTTTCTCATTTTAGCTACGTGAAAACTGGTAACAAATCTATTCCAACCATAACTTAATCAACTTGTATTGTATATTATGTAATCTTGAGATACCATAGACACGTATACAATGTTTCGACCTATCATGTCGACACATCTATATATATTTCGGAACAACCATAGACACTCTATATGTGAATGTTGGAGTTAGCTATACAGGGTTGAGGTTGATTCCAAAATATATATAGTTTGAGTTGTGATCAATACTGAGATACGTATACACTGGGTCGTGGATTGATTCAAGATAATATTTATCGATTTATTTCTGTACATCTAACTGTGGACAACTAGTTGTAGGTTACTAACGAGGACAGCTGACTTAATAAACTTAAAACATCAAAATATATTAAAAGTGTTGTAAATATATTTTGAACATACTTTGATATAGTATATATTGTTATAGGTTCGTGAATCAACCAGTGGCCAAGTCTTACTTCACGACGAAGTAAAAATCTGTGAAAGTGAGTTATAGTCCCGCTTTTAAAATCTAATATTTTTGGGATGAGAATACATGCAGGTTTTATAAAATGATTTACAAAATAGACACAAGTACGTGAAACTACATTCTATGGTTGAATTATCGAAATCGAATATGCCCCTTTTTATTAAGTCTGGTAATCTAAGAATTAGGGAACAGACACCCTAATTGACGCGAATCCTAAAGATAGATCTATTGGGCCTAACAAATCCCATCCAAAGTACCGGATGCTTTAGTACTTTGAAATTTATATCATATCCGAAGGGTGTCTCGGAATGATGGGGATATTCTTATATATGCATCTTGTTAATGTCGGTTACCAGGTGTTCACCATATGAATGATTTTTATCTCTATGTATGGGATGTGTATTGAAATATGAAATCTTGTGGTCTATTGTTACGATTTGATATATATAGGTTAAACCTATAACTCACCAACATTTTTGTTGACGTTTAAAGCATGTTTATTCTCAGGTGAATACTAAGAGCTTCTGCTGTTGCATACTAAAATAAGGACAAGATTTGGAGTCCATGTTTGTATGATATTGTGTAAAAACTGCATTCAAGAAACTGATTTCGATGTGACATATTTGTATTGTAAACCATTATGTAATGGTCGTGTGTAAACATGATATTTTAGATTATCATTATTTGATAATCTACGTAAAGCTTTTTAAACCTTTATTTATGAAATAAAGGTTATGGTTTGTTTTAAAAATGAATGCAGTCTTTGAAAAACGTCTCATATAGAGGTCAAAACCTCGCAACGAAATCAATTAATATGGAACGTTTTTAATCAATAAGAACGGGACATTTCAGTCCTTACGACCCCACCATCGGTGTATAAAACAACCGATAGATCACACAACATCCGTTAGTGTACAACGACATATAACACTAACTCATGGACAACGCATATCCAATCGCACACGGAGATGGTACTCGAATTTCCCATCGGTGCTCACACATCCAACAATACGAAGGCTGGCCGAAAACACACGCGCCTTAGTGAATCCGAACTACACGCGACTCACTACCTTAACCACAACAACAATCGGGAATGGCCGAACTACACGCGCCATAGTGAATCCGAACTACATGAGAGTCACTATCCCAGAGGAATGACCGAACTACTCGAGTCATTTGTGAATCCGAACTACACGCGACCCACTCCTCAATACAATGACCGAAACCACACGAGTCATTTGTGAATCCGAACTACACGAGATTCACTTCCACAATAAGATGACCGAAACCACACGCGTCATCGTGAATCCGAAACCACACGCGATCCACTACCATGATGAAGTCAGCGGACCCGAAGATCATGCTTCACCAATCAACAACCATGATGAAGTCAGCGGACCCGAAGATCATGCTTCACCAATCAACAACCATGATGAAGTCAGCGGACCCTAAAGGTCATGCTTCACCAATCTCAATAGCGGATGAAGTCAGCGGACTCCGAAAGTCATGCTTCACCGATATAACACCTCGCTCATGATGAAGTCAGCGGACCCCGAAGGTCATGCTCCACCAATCACATACTCCCATGATGAAGTCAGCGGACTCCGAAGGTCATGCTTCACCAATCAACAATACCATGGTGAAGTCAGCGGACTCCGAAAGTAATGCTTCATCAATCAACGCCCTTTTGGCCTCGAACGACGAGTAGCGTAACATCGCGCTCTGCTACGCCATAGTGAATCCTAACGGATACCACTAACCATTCACACACTCGAGCAAAAACCACTTATATCAAACATACGCACAAAACAATAATTCTCTAGAAGAGAATCCGACACACACCTCCTTTACCCAAAGGATTTCACCTTGCTCGCCAAACACGTCCATTATCTCTCAACGAGATTTACCACAATACCACCTCGGTGATAATTCAAATCCAAACCATAAGTACAATTTATCCGAAATTGTACTACACCACAAATCGACCAAAACTAGCTCTCGACAACATTTTTCGGATCTACCAAAAGCATCATCCGAAGTCTCACACTAAAACTTCCTCGGGCGGGAGTGTAACTCCCCCACTTGGAACTACATTCCAATATCCACAACTCGTACAACCGTACCATGCTACCAAAGGTAGACTTTACCAACAATTGGGTTCACACGACCCATCACCACATCTTGCTCCAATCGAGAGCACACGAAGGATTTAAATCAATCCTCAAACACTTCGAATGAAAAGTGTACTACAATTACACAAACCACACCCTCGCAATCATCCAATTGATCTAGTTTGTCAATTTCCACCTAGTCACTCATGTACCTAAGGGTTTCACTTCGGTACCCTAAGTACAATGTAACCGCAACACAATCGGAGTTGAACACCACGCTAGTAGGTATAAAAGAGGCACCTAATGTCGCGTCATATAAACTCCGTTACCAACATACATCGAGATTCAAAACATTCGATTTCAAGGGTTCCAACCACCCGACGAACCTCATAGTTCATCAACTTCCACACTATAGCGTACACACGCTTAACAATCGAACACCAAAACCCATTTTCATGGCTTGGTAGAAACAATTCCCAATACTAAGGAATTCTTGGTTGCACCAAGTCTTACTCCCTTCGCCCGACAATCGAAACGTCACCATAGGGTACTTCCATTAGGAACGTCACCCATATCAATAACATGCACAACATAATGCATCTAATAAACTCAACTCAACGGAACATAATAAATAATCAAAGGACGTATTTATTAAAATGAAACGTACCTTAACGTCTCCTTGCCGCACCTGTCCCCGCTAACTTGGGACACTCCGACTTACGATGTCCTTCTTCTTGGCAATGGAAGCACACCATGCCATCAACCTTTGGTACCGAACATTTCCACGACTTGTGACCCCTCACGCCATAATTGTAACATCTAGCTGCACTAGAATCCGATATATTCGTCCGCATACCACCCGTGCTCACACTCGGACCCTTAGTCCTCTTACTCGGAGCACCATACGAAACAACCCTTCTCTCACTTGAAGGTTCACACATCTTTGATCGCGTATATGACTCGAAACCTCTAGCCAAGTTGAATAATTCCGCAAACGATTTCGCTTGACCCCGACTAATTTTACTTTTCAAGTCATCATTCATGGTCTGATAGAAATCCCCCATTAACAAATGATCATTCCCCAAATACTCCGGGCAAAAACGAGCCTTTGCCATAAAGGTCGTCTTGAGAGTATTCAAATCCATAGATCCTTGTCGCAAATTTCGCAACTCATTACGCAATTCCCACAAATCGGCCGAGGTCCGGAACTCCTCGAAGAATTCCTCTTTAAACTCGTTCCACGATAAGGCCATAAACGTTTCGCCACCGACAAGATCGATCTTACCATCCAACCAATCCATTGCCCTGCCCTGCAACAGACTAGTAGCGAGTCTCGTCTTTTTCTCGGGAGGGCAATCAATAGTACGAAAACACCCTTCGACATCCGAGATCCAAGTTGTGCTCACCAAAGGATCCGGTTTCCCGTCATACATCAGGGGTTTAGTCCTCATGAAGCTCTTAAGACAACGCTCCATTTCACCACTACTTTGAAGTTCGAAATACTTTCTATCCATTTCTTCTCGAAACGCACTCATTTGCTCCGCAACGGTGGCAGCAACTCTAGCGTTAAACTCAGCATTGTTCGTCTCGATCCCATTTCCCGTCGCCATTCTAAGGAATGCAAAGCGATTAGATCACGAACGTATAAAATTTTACACACAATACCGCCCCATCTTGCTAAACACTCGTCGTACATCACTTGCTAGACATGATTTGCACCTGTAATAAGGTTTGCAAGTCCTTATTACGCACACACGCCGTATCGACTTGTTAGTACAATGACCGTCTCGCTCGATGCTATAAACAAACACAAATGAAATTCTACGCTATATAAACACACGCGAGAATTATCATCACAACACAATCATATATTAATAATATCCGCATTACTAATATAAACGTTAGTCAACCTATAAATAAGGCACTAACTAAACCTATTTCGACCCGTAATCCTACAAGTCCCGCAACAAATTAAGCACACACACAAGTCTAAGTCTAGGCACCTATCTCAAGTCACCTAAATCCCTTAGACCATGCTCTGATACCACTTGTAGCAACCCAACCCGTTAACCATCCGAAAATGTGCCACAAAAAAAAAATTTCTGGAACAGTTGATCTGGACGGCGTCCAAAAGCTTGGACGGCGTCCAGAACTTAAGACTGGGACGGCGTCCAGCCATCTGGGACGGCGTCCAGATGTACTAAAACAGCCTGATCAGTTTTTCGAACACACGCGGGCGAAAACCCGCTTCTCGACACTTTTAAACCAAAACACTTTCACAATATATTATAATAGTTTAAACTAAGAGTTTTTCACAATAAAAACCGAGTTTTACGACACCGGGCCCACAACGACCTAAAATACCACAAGTGACTATTTCGACCCGTTAGTTTATACAAAAACATAGACTGAGCATGGGATTTGGGGACACGCTACCCAATCCTAATCAAATCCAAAAGCAAGTCTTCTAAAGCAACTACGCAAGTCCACTAGTCCCCGCGCTTACCCGAGCCACCGTATCCATGCAATATATAAAAATGTAAACAACGAGCGGATAAGCTAACGCTTAGTGAGTGATAACATACTACATACATATATATGTATAAAATGGATACACCACAAAATATCAAATACCGCATACCGAAGCATCCAAGTATAAGGCAAGCTAAGCTAAGCATACCGTAGTCACTAAGCAACAAGCTATAGATACATCAACAAATATAAGTTCACCAACGACGATGTGAACAACGCCAAGAAGCTACACCCGGAGGGTTAGCTACATCACGACAATACAACAATATAAATATATACAACAATATAGACGACCAAGGTTAACCCCTTAACCCAAAACCGAGAACCAAATACAACAATGAAGATTGGCCGAACTACACGAGCCTTAGTAATCCGAAACCATACGAGATTACTATCTTCACAACATCAAGGTTGGCCGAACTACACGAGCCTTAGTAATCCGAAACTACACGAGATTACTACCTCAATAAGATGACCGAACTACACGAGTCACCATGAATCCGAACTACACGAGATTCATTTCGATAAGATGACCGAACTACATGCGTCATCGTGAATCCGAACTACACGCGATTCACTTCTCCAACTCAACCCACGGTCATGGGATTATAAAATCCACCACGTCGGGGTTATCCACATCACGACAATATCAACCCTTCACCATTGGGGTTATAACATCCAAATCACAACCACGTGTGATAACATACACACAAACGTGTACCTCGCCAAAGGGTGGTCAACCAAACTGCACAACCGTGCCAATTGGACTCATACAAAAGTCCATCAAATCCACCTATATGTGAAGTGAGCTCTATAGCCGAGAATCACTGCACCCGACCCGCACCCATCCTACACATACATATATACATAGGATATTAACACTCACCTTGTCATCTTGATGAATGCCTCCGAATAATCCGCAACCCGTCAATGGAAAGTACCTATTCCATTATCACATTACAAACAACACAATTAGGGTTGACTTACAAACCAACCCAATTTACACTTAATGTAAATTTCGACCCATTTGCACTTCTAAGCACGAAACGCGCCCAAACTAACCAATATCCACTAACACGAGTGAAAATGGTCCTAACACACCGATTAAGCCCGAACACAAGTGTTAAACACGTGTCATACCCATTTTGACACCAAAACCCTAATTTGACCCTTTTCAAAATTAGGCAACCAAACACACCCAAAAGTGTTCCAACACTTCCATAATCACTAAACCTAGTGATTAAACTCATTATCAAACCCTAATCAAGGCCAAATCATCAACCGACCCAAAACCCGCCAATTGACAAGAATAAATAGTCACCATAAACCCATTTCATCATCTAAAAGGGTTTCTCAACAAACTAGCTCAAAACCCTAACTTGAATATCAAATCTAAACAAATGAAATTCGGAGTTTGAGCTTACCAATGCTACCACAACGTAGATAGGAGCGAGATGAACAACTTTAGAACCCGAGCTTTAGCGAGAATCCAACTCCTTCTTCTCCAAATCAACCTCTCTCTCTCTAAAACTCTTACTCTCTCACTAGAACAAGATGAGAGTGTTTTTGGTGGGTGAAATATGATCCAAAGTGATCAATGAATCAGCCTTGAAGGCTCCAAATCGGCACCCATCTGAATGTACTAAAATACCCCTTTTTAAAAATAAAATAACAGCTGGCCCGTTAGACCAATTGGACGGCATCCAACATACTGGACGGCGTACCACATTTCACGGCTGGACGGCATCCCGATCTACTGCAGATTCAGAAACAGAAATAGGGTGTTACATAGACGAAATCCAAATCAACGAAAACTTCAATTTATTGAAGAACCCATCGAAATAATGGATCGTGAGGTTAAAAGACTTAAGCAAAACAAGATACCAATTGTTAAGGTCCGATGGAATGCTCGTAGAGGACCCGAGTTCACCTGGGAGCGTGAAGATCAGATGAAGAAGAAATACCCGCACCTATTTCCAGAAGATTCGTCAACACCTTCTACAGCTTAAAAATTCGGGACGAAATTTATTTAACGGGTAGGTACTGTAGTGACCCGAACTTTTACATGTTTATATATATTAAATGAAATTGATATTTACATGATTAAATTTTTCCAACATGTTAAGTAATCAAATTTGTTAAGACTTGATTATTTGAAATGAGTGTCATGTAGACAATTGATCACCCAAGTTGACCGGCGATTCACGAACGTTAAAACTTGTAAAAACTATATGATGATATATATATGGATATATATATATATATATATATATATATATATATATATATATATATATATATATATATATATATATATATATATAGTTAACATGATATTATGATAACTAAGTATATCTCTAGGTATATTAACAATGAGTTTATATACATAAAAATGAGACTACTAAGTTAAGAAACTCGAAACGATATATATAACGATTATCGTTATAACAACGTCTTACTAAATACATATGTATCATATTAAGATATTGTTACACTATATTTAACATGATAAAATGATAATTATATATATCATTAAGTATATTAATAATGAACTACATATGTAAAACAAGACTACTAACTTAAGAATTTCGAAACAATATATATACGTAACGATTATCGTTGTAATAGTATTTTAACATATATATATGATGTTAAGATATATTCATACACCATGTTATCATGTTAACATAACAATTTAAAATTTCATTTAAGTATAAAAACAATGAATTAATTACATTTAACAAGATCGTTAACTTAAAGGTTTCAAAACAACACTTACATGTAACGACTAACGATGACTTAACGACTCAGTTAAAATGTATATACATGTAGTGTATTTAGATGTATTAGTACACTTTTAAAAGACTTCAAGACACATATCAAAGTACTTCTACTTAACAAAAATGCTTACAATTACATCCTTATTCATTTTCATCAACAATTCTACTCGTATGCACCCGTATTCGTACTCGTACAATACACAACTTCTAGATGTATATACTATTGATATATGCACTTCAATGATTAGCTCCTTGGTAGAGCATGTGAGTCATTAAACATGTGGGAACCATCATTTGGCAACTAGCATAAAATATCTCACAAAATTACAAAAAATATTATAAATCATTCATGAATTATTTACATGAAAACAAACTTACACATCCTTTATATCTAGTTCATATACCAACGACCAAAAACACCTACAAACACTTTCATACTTCAATTTTCTTCATCTAATTGATCTCTCTCAAGTTCTATCTTCAAGTTCTAAGTGTTCTTCATATATTCTATAAGTTCTAGTTTCATAAAACCAAGAACACTTTCAAGTTTGTAAGATTACTTCCAAGCTTTCTAATCCATTCCAAGTAATCATCCAAGATTAAGAAACCTTTGTTACTTATAGTAGGTTATCTCTCTAATTCAAGGTAATACTCATATTCAAATTTTGATTCAATTTCTATAACTATAACAATCTTAATTCGAGCAGAAATCTTACTTGAACTTGTTTTCGTGTTATGATTCTACTTCAAGAACTTTCAAGCCATCCAAGAATCTTTTGAAGCTAGATCATTTCTTGTCACTTCCAGCAGGTTTACCTACTAAACTTAAGGTAGTAATGATGTTCATAACATCATTCGATTCATACATATAAAGCTATCTTATTTGAAGATTTAAACTTGTAATCACTAGAACATAGTTTAGTTAATTCTAAACTTGTTCGCAAATAAAGTTAATCCTTCTAACTTGACTTTTAAAATCAACTAAACACATGTTCTATATCTATATGATATACTAACTTAATGATTTAAAACCTGAAAACAAGAAGAACACCGTAAAACCAGACATACGCCGTCGTAGTGAAATCGGGGGCTGTTTTGGGTTAAAAAAAATAAAAAGTATCTTAATCTTTGAATTGGAAGTTTGTTTTCTGGAAAAATAATATTACATATGAACATGATACTCTATCCAAAAATCATGGTTAAACACAAAGTGGAAGTATGTTTTTCAAAATGGTCATCAAGATGTCGTTTTTTCGACAGAAATGACTACCTCTTTAAAAAATGACTTGTAACCTGTATTTACGACTATAAACTTATACTTTTTCTGTTTAGTTTCATAAATTTTAGTTCATTATGAAACCATATCAACTTGAATCACTTAAAACGGATTTGAAACGAAGAAATGACGGGTAAAACAAAATTGGATAAACTTGCTAGTTTTAGCTACGAAAATTTTGTAACAAATCTAGACTAAACATATCCTAACTAATTTATATTGTATTATACATATTATGTAATCTTGGGATACCATAGACACGTATACAATGTTTTGACATATCATATCGACCCATCTATATATATTATTTGGAACAACCATAGACACTCTATATGCAGTAATGTTTGAGTTAGCTATACATGGTTGAGGTTGATTCCAAAAATATATATACTTTGAGTTGTGATCTAGCCTGATAAGTGTATAGACTGGGTCGTGGATTGATTCAAGATAATATATATTGATTTATTTCTGTATATCTAACTGTGGACAACTAGTTGTAGGTTACTAACGAGGACTGCTAACTTAACAAACTTAAATCATAAAAATGTAATAAAAAATGTTGTGAATATGTTTCGATCATACTTTGATATATATGTACACATTTGTTATAGGTTCGTGAATTGACCAGTGGCCAAGTCTTACTTTCGGTAAAGTAAAAATCTGTGAAAGTGAGTTATAGTCCCACTTTTACAATCTAATATTTTTTTTTGGGATGAGAATACATGCAGCTTTATAAATGTTTTACAAAATAGACACAAGTACGCAAAACTACATTCTATGGTTGGATTATTAAACCGAATATCGCCCTTCAAGTCTGGTAACCTAAGAACTAGGGAAAAGGCCCCTAATTGACGCGAATCCTAAAGATAGATTTATTGGGCTTAACAACCCCCATTCAGGTTATGGATGGTTTAGTACTTTGAGATTATTATACAGACGAGAGGTTCTGTTTTGGGGATATTCTATGCATTAAGTTAACGTCGGTTACCAGGTGTTCAACATATGAATGCTTTTTATCTCTATGCAGTTTGCGAAATGCCTGATATGAGATGTATTATAAAAATGAAATCTTGTGGTCTATTATTATGATTTGATAATATATAGGTTAAACCTATAACTCACCAACATTTTTGTTGACGTTTTAAGCATGTTTATTCTCAGGTGATTATTAAGAGCTTCCGCTGTTGCATACTAAAATAAGGACAAGATTTGGAGTCCATGCTTGTATGATATTGTGTAAAAACTGCATTCAAGAAACTTATTTTTGATGTAATATATTCTTATTGTAAACCATTATGTAATGGTCGTATGTAAACGGTATATTTTAGATTATCATTATTTGAAAATCTACGTAATATTTTTTTTTAAACCTTTATCGATAAAATAAAGGTTATGGTTGTTTTAAAAATTAATGCTGTCTTTGAAAAACGTCTCATATAGAGGTCGAAACCTCGCGACGAAATCAATTAATATGGAACGTTTATAATCAATATGAATGGGACATTTCAGCGTATAACTGCTCTTTCTTTTACAACCCTAACACCAATCGAAGATGTGTTGCATGATCAGCCTCTGACTTTGAATACACCAGTATATCATCGATAAACACAATCACAAACTGATCTAAATACGGTTTACAAACTCTGATCATCAGATCCATGAAAACTGCTGGAGCATTCGTCAACCCAAATGGCATAACTAAGAACTCGTAATGCCCATATCTCGTTCTAAACGCTGTCTTCGGTATATCTGATTCTGCAACCCGAACTTGATGATACCCGGATCTAAGATCTATTTTCGAAAAATATGAAGCACCCTGAAGCTGGTTAAACAGATCATCGATTCTAGGTAAAGGATACTTGTTCTTAACCGTCCTCTTATTCAATTCTCGATAATCTATACACATTCTCAGGGTACCGTCTTTCTTCTTTGCAAACAACATCGGCGCACCCCACGGCGAGGAACTCGGTCTTATAAACCCTATGTCTAACAATTCTTGTATCTGAGACATCATCTCTCTGATTTCAGAAGGTGCTAACCTATAAGGAGCCTTAGCCACTGCAGTTGTTCCCGGAACCAACTCAATCTTATACTCTACTTCTCTTACCGGCGGCAACCCCGGTAATTTGTCAGGAAATACCTCGGGAAATTCCGAAACTACTGGAATATTAGTAACCGATCTCTTCTCGATCTTAGCATCAATAACATAAGTCATAAAAGATTCACACCCCTTAGAGAGTGACTTCTTCGCCTTCATCATAGAAATCAACGGAAAACTAAACCCACTTCATTCCCCTCGGGCCACAATACGGGTTCCATCGGTCAAATGGAAAGTCACAATCTTCTTATCACACTTAATGTGGGCCTTATGCAGGCTCATCCAGTTCATCCCTAACATTACGTCAAAACTAGGGATAGGCAACACTAAACAGGACATAGCAAGCGGTCTACCATCAATTTCTATACTATCTCCAGACACATACGTTGTAACTGGAACCGTCTTACCATTAGCTACCTCTACTGTAACAGGCTCAAGCAGCACAGTAGCAGGTAACCCTAACTTAGTACACAAATCTATAGACATAAACGTCCTATTTGAACCCGAATCAAACAATACTCTAGCAGGTATTTTGTTGATCAAGAACATACCGGTTATGACATCATCATTATTTGTTGTGGCCTCAACTGTCATCTGAAAGGCCCTGGCTTTCGCAGTCAACGGGTTCTTTCTCTTCTGTCCACTAGAGGCAGTGGAACCCCCGACAGATGCCGAACGCTCCCCTAACCCTGTCCCGGAACTTGCGCCCTTTGACGCCTGAAAACTAGCTGAACGGTGGCCCGGCTGGTGACAACTCCAACACACATTCTCCCTGAAGGAACACCCCTGAGACTCATGACCTACCATACCACATCTCAAACATCTTCTCATTGCCTCAGAACACTGCCTAATATGAGAAGACTTACAACCTTTACACCATTCTCTCTTTCCTGAACCAGACCCTGAAATTGCTTGATTCCCTTTACCCTTTTGTCTAAACCCAAAAGATTTCTTAGACTTAGAACCTGACTGACTGGTAGCCTGACTACCTTGCGATACCACATTCCCTATATTCATGCCCCTTGCTACTCTAACATCACTTTCTACCATCTTTTCCATCACAAAAGCCTGAGATAACGTCGATGCTGACCTCACAAACATCCTGTATTCCGGCAAGATCATATTCACAAAATGTTGGATTCTTGATTGTTCATCAGGCACCCATTGTTGTACAAACCTTAACTTATCCATGTATTTATCAATTACCTCATCAATTGACATCTGAGGTGTCATCCGCATTTCCAAAACTCCATTTTGATTTTATTCATGTCAAACACATTGCAGTACTACTCACATACCTTACCATAAAATTGCTCCCAAGTGATCATTCGAACTTGTTCCGGAGGAACACTTGCTATCACAGAATCCCACCACACCATAGCCCAATCTTTCAATAACCTACTCGCATAAGTTACTTTCAATTCTGGCTCACACTGACATGCCTCGAATGCCTTTTCAACTTCCCTTAACCAGTTGAGAGTCGTAGTTGGGTCAGAACTTCCTGAGTAGGGAGTCGGTCCACAATCTCGGAATTGTTTAAAGGTGCAACTTTTTGGTGGTTGGTATTGTTGTTGGAATTGCTGTTATGGAAATGATTGTTGATATATGGGTGGCTGAACTTGATTCATCATTATGAGATTTTGATATTGGTAGTTAAACTGTGGTGGCATAACATGTTGAGGGAATTGGTTCTGTAATGGGTATTGGTACTGGTTCTGGTGTATTTGCGGTATGGTTTATGATTGAGAAGTGGCAAAACCTGGTGGTGTATCCTCATTACCCGACTGTCAAGTTAACTCAAGCTTAGTAATCTTTTCCTGAGCTTCCTTAAGCTTACATTGAAGCTCATGCACATAATCAGCCTCGTAAATATCTGCCTCATCCTCCACATCTGGAGCACTGAACTTTCCGGGGCGGATTGGGTTTGTAGCGTTCGCATCCCTGTCATCTGCCATCTGTGCTACAAAACACTCGCACAAAAGCTTAGTGGATAACTGTTAGTTTACTAAACACTAATATGCACAAGATCCTACATTCACTTAGCCCCACCTCACGGACATGTTTGACTTAACTCGGGGTTTAGGAACAAATACACGCACGTACTTGCTGCTAAACCACGCTCTGATACCAACTTGTAACACCTTGATTTTTTTTAAAACACAGTGAAAGTAAATACTTAATTAATGTTTACATAACTTTGTTTACAAACCAAATTTATATAACAACAGTGTTATGTGAAAACATCATTAGGATAGAAAACATCAGAGTAAGCTTGTAGTCAAACATGTCTTCTAACCTGTCCACAACACCCGTCCTAAGCAGCCGTACCTAAACCTGCAAGGGGTGGAAATGTGGGGAAATTTGCACAACTGCTAAGTGAATGGATACTATCTAACAGACCAAGCATAAGCAACTGAACATGCAAGGGTCACAACTATGCTAACGTCCTGAACTAGCATACAACAACTGACAATATGAGGATCGACGTCTTGTATGAGCACACGACTTAGTTGATCAAGCTACAGTCTATCGATAGTCCGCTTTACTGACTCCACTGCATAACCGTCCAGACACAACACATGCGTCCTTCTATGCAATACTGAACAATCAGTAACATCTTGACCCGACCAGGCTACCACGGTCGACCTCACATCAACCCTACCTTGCCGCCTCGGTGGGTTCCCAACATTGCCTCCTCGGTTGGTGTCCAACTAACAGTGCGCACATAATATCACAGATATTCAGTCATCCAATCGTCCTAACTAACATGGCAATATCTAACTACACATGGCAATCATACAAGGCATACACATAATAATAAAGAGTCTGAACAAGTAGCGTGTCAGCTACTTAATACTCTATCTGGAGATAGATCCACTCACCGAATACCCGCAATAAGCTCAGATAATCTATCACTGAGCGGCTTCCTTATCCTTATCACCTGAACATAAGGCAAATCAAGTTAGTTTCTCTCTGTTAACACAATACAGCACAGTACAGAAAATCAGTCACAAAAAGCGCCGCTAAAAGTCCACCTAACACTTATGCATTTTCAGAATTTACATCTTGATAATCATAAGTCACGCGGACAGCATAACGGCTAGGAAACAGCTAAATTAAACAACAACTACTGATCTAATCTGCATCCGTACGGTTGCACATGCATCCGTATGGTTGCAAGTCCATCCGTACGGTTGCATCATCCATCCGTATGGTTGCACACTTCTGCCCGGTTGCACCAACACTACTGCATCCGTACGGTTGCACATGCACCCGTACGGTTGTACCATGTACCCGTGCGGTTGCAAGTTGCAACGGTACGGTTGTGTTCATCGTGCAGCAGCAGCAGAAAACTGACGGGTTTCGACCTAAAATCACCAATTGGTGCTCTAGAGCTCGTTTCTAACCTCTAAACTGACCAAATCATATACACTTAACATCAATAAGCATAAACCGACAAGATTTTGACACAAACAACATCAAAATCAACCATTATGACTTAAAATTGCTCTTTTGACAAAGTTAACACAAAATCATCATTTTCTTAAAGATTACAGCTTGAAACTCTTTGATTCTTACCTCAATAGACTCTGTAAATTGTAAAGAACAAGATGATATGAATGATTTGAGCTCTAGAACACAAATTAGAAATCTAGGGTTTGATGGAATGAGATTAAGATTGTACGGGGTGTTTGAGAATTTTCCAGAAAATGAGAGAAGGAGCTGGTCACAAGCTTATATATGTGGGTTAAATAACATACCCCATCACACACGGGTATATACCAGTTATCTAATAACTTTCGTACTTAATTTGACTGCCCTAACGGAGTCCAAATTAAATAAACGAACCTGTTCTGTGACCCTTGTCACAAACTGGTCTTAACCAAATAATAAAATAACACTAAAAATTTAATTAAAATAAAAGCATAATTAACCACATAATTATGCCTAAGGGCAAAAAGGTCATCTTACATCTAGGCCCGATATGAGGATGTTACATATGCAATTAGAATACCATCCGATAGCCAGAAATCATTTCATATCGAAAAATTATTTATTCAATCGTACTAAATGGAACTCGCCACTAGTTCAAGTTCCTCGGATTCCGATATGGATTTCCACTCAAGCTCCGAAAGTAGTGTAACCGAAATGGATCAACCAATCAGTCATCACCTATTCTGGATGAATTGGGGATGAGTTCGTAGTCAACTTAATCATTGGAGACAAGAAGAAGGTGATCCCTTCCATCCACCACATTTCCCTCTTGGGGAAGGACCTGAAGCAATTACCGGCGAACCTGTCCAAAACACCATCTTCTCTCTCATTTCCAGAGTATCTCGTCATGATTATATACTATCTCAAATTTTAGATCTTATTCATCTGCTCATTCGAACCGACAATCACCCCGGTGTAATAGAAGAAGTCAACGAGCTTCGCGCTCGAGTAGTGACTTTGGAGAATATGGTGCAAAGGTTACAAGCACCATCAACAACACCAGTACCACCAACAACATCCACATCGCAAGCCTCAATACCACAAGCACCAACAGTATCACCGGCATCAACAGTACCACCATCATCAACACCAACAGTACCATTACCACCACCAACAACAACTTCCGCATCCCACACCTCAACGTCACAATTTGTACCTTGAGCATCAACATCATACGCACTGTAGGTACCAAGGAATACAAACAACAACAAACGATGAAGTATTGATTTATAACTTCATCGAAGAAGTATTCTGCAGAGAATATGTGATTTCTAAAAGTTTAAGAGATTATTTATTTTAGTTCTAATTGTAAACCAGATGAGTGGGCGAATAGAAATGATGAAATGAAACTCTGACCGGAATGGTGCATGATTTACAATATAGACTTGTTATACCAGCAAGATCAACAGTACCGTCAACATCGTTAGCACCAGCAGCACCTACCATATCACAAGCTCCGCCAGATCCATAATCACCGCGAACATCATCACTAATAAATAATGAGTATATGGAATCAACGAGTTATGAAGTATTAACTCATTTCCACTGAAGAATTTATATGTATATCTTATATATATATAAATTTTGGAAACCATAGTATATCTTTTCGTACTAAGCTATTATGTATGAATTAAATAAGGGTAGATACTACTCGGTTAGTTCATGTTACTAATATGCTATAATGTACATCCTTCGTTAACAACTTAACCATCGTTAATTACAATCTCTGTTTCAACTCGATGAATTCCATTTCATAATAAACCAAGTGTATTATTCAATTATAAGTTTGATTTTACACTTTCTCGATGCACTCAAAACTCTCTAGAAATCATCATTCGTGTCTTGCGAAATTCACAAGAATTCCACGAACACCAACATCATTTATCAAAGAAATATCAATAGATGAATAATGAAGTATTAATTCATAATTTCAAGCAAGTGGAAGAAATATTCAGCAAAGGTTACGTAATTTCTAAAGTTTTAGGAATTATTCAATTCTAGTTTCAACCGTAAATCAAATGAGTTTAATTTAATATTAACTCATTAAATCTATATTACATCTGAAGAAAATATACATACATATATATTTTCATAAAGACTATAATAAAATTCTTTTGTACAAAATATTACTTGTGAAATTTTTTAACGGGTAGGTAATACCCGAGAAATACTTAGAATTTCACATTAATATGTTACACTGTACATTCTTCGATTCTGATTCAACAATCATTAACTATACTCACTACTTACACAGTGATATACATTTTTCATATAAATCAGAACAACCATTCTCATTCAAATTCAATTACATATTCTGATTTTAATAGATCAGAATCCAAATCGAGATATAACCAATATCATCACTCTTAGATTCCTACATCTTTTAAACCTATACTTTGACTTCAAAACTGTGCTAGAACATTACTTCTAGTCATTAAATCCAGAAAACAATTTTCGTATCATTCAAAATTCTAGAACATCATATGTATATTGACAACTACAATTTGCATTCAAACCCTTCATGATTCTTGAAAACACCTTAACTAAGAAACAATCTAGATGATGATCCAACCATATGTTATCCACAATCATGCACCTGGAAAACAATTGGAACCTAAGTAAAAGTTTAACACGTATCTGTGTCAGGTCCTTTAGCATTATTGTTACCCAAAATAACTTTGCAATCCCTTTTCAAAGTAGCAAATTCTGTCACTGCTCCAGCAAGTCAACTTCGAATTTTCAGTCGGACTAGCCTTATTATAACTTTGATATATACGCCATCGTTACCAGGGAACCTTTTACATTCCACCACATTATCAGAAGATGTATCAGCAACTTCATTACCCTTTAACTTTAGTCTCTCCGAAAAGTCATTATATTTATTCATTGAAACCCTATCATGTACTCATTCGCATCTTATAACGGTAGCTTCCATACCAAAAAGCTTGAATCATTATTTTCGAATTTCGCAGCAATTCTACGCCAACATTTATATATATATATATATATATATATATATATATATATATATATATATATATATATATATATATATATATATATATATATATATATATATATATATATATATATATATATATATATATATATATATATATATATATATATATATATATATATATATATATATATATATATATATATATATATATATATATATATATATATCGTCTACCTTCTAGACTTACATACTGCGAATGTGAAGTTTCTGAAAAACACCCTAAACTGCGAACTAGTTCTCCGAATTTTGGAAAAATGCTGATGAAGCAGCAAAAACTGTAAACGACCTTAAGAGTCGAGAGTTGTTGATAAAGAGTAGTGTGTTGAAAAAGTTCAGAAAAATGAGAAAAATTTGGTGCTGAAAAACGGTTGAGCAAACCATGAAGGAGGCTGTGGACAAATCACAAAGACGAAATCTACCTTCAAAGAATCCAAATGATTCAGTGACTGCTGAAGTTATTAACAAATACTTTGCTCCTGACTCTAAACCCTTGCGGACAATATTCTTCATCATCCTCTGATCTTAGATATTCTAAGATATCATCGTATCTTTCATTATAAATATCCTCGATATTTCTAAAGATATTTTCATAACTTTTCTTATTTGAAAACAATTATCTCTTCGCGCTATCTATATTACGTCATAAAGGAAACTGTTTTAGTTTCTAAAGTCTAAAAAAAATTCGAACTTAAAATATGAATGTTTTTGAAGTAGTGTTGGGAACTGAAGCATGAGTTAGTATAATATAATGACACTTGATCAACGTGATTATATTACAGTAAGTCATGCTGAGTTTCTAATGGAACGTGATGATTCACATACCATAACATCATCATGTTCCATGTTACATAACTCTTACAATCTACTTAATCATCAAACATATCGAGAACATATCTTCCTGATAGTTCTATCTTTCCTTTAGAATTTTGGTAATTTAACCAATCAATATGGTGCTATTACAATTTCTTTCTCAGAACATTAGTTATGTTCATTCCAAATTCAATACCTACGAATTCTGGACCATT
This sequence comes from Rutidosis leptorrhynchoides, assembly GCF_046630445.1. Taxonomy (NCBI): domain Eukaryota; kingdom Viridiplantae; phylum Streptophyta; class Magnoliopsida; order Asterales; family Asteraceae; genus Rutidosis; species Rutidosis leptorrhynchoides. The sequence goes on from NC_092337.1 coordinate 148,692,667, forward strand.
ACTTGCAAGAGAAAACAAAAGAATAAAGCTCTGAAGTAGAAACGGGAGTATAAATCGCAGCAAATAGGAGAGAACATTAATTATGGATGTCAATAATTATAGAAAGACAGAAGCAGGGTCTCCGAAATATAAGGAAAGATATAAAGCCCGACGGCAACACATAAATTACAAACCGTGTATATAAATACGTATTGCAACGTAAAGACACGGGAGAATTAAAAACACTATAACCCCAAGGTAATAGTAAAAGTAAATAAATTCCTCTGCTGGTAGATGAAAAAGAAGAATGACAGATATGAAAGTTAGGAGTATATCAAGAATCAGAACTGGATGGAGCATATTGACGAATGCTTTTAAGTATGAATTGAGGAAAAAAAATAGAAGGTATGAGCTGTGGAAATAAGGAAACGAAGAGGGTGGATTTATAGTGAAGTATCAGACAGAGCAATCAAGACAGATTATCGCATTTAACCAAAGAAGATCTTAATTTCCTTAATTACCGAAGAATCAAATCTTATTACGAAGATTTTCTCCAAATCCCTTGAACTCTTGAAATCAACCCTATCTACGTCAAAAGAGATGATGTAACTTTAATCTTCTCATTTCACTCTATTATGATAACTTCACTCATACTTTTCACAAAAATTAAATTGTTTTATCCATATTACTCAATGATGATAGAACTCTATTTGTCAACTCATATTCATCATAATAACATTCTTGTTGTTAGCCATGACACCTCGATCAAATTTCGGGATGAAATTTCTTTAACGGGTATGTACTGTGACAACCTGGAAATTTTCGACCAAATTTAAACTTTATCTTTATATTATTCCGACATGATAAGCAAAGTTTGTTAAGTTGAATCTCAAAAATTTTAAACTGTGTTTATACATTTAGTTAACCTCGACTAAGTTCTGACGATTCACGAATCATTATATAAATGGATATGTTTATATGTGTATAAATATGTATATATAGTACATGGTTACATTAATTAAAAATGTTAACAAAGTATTAGATGTATAATACTTTACATAAACGTATTTGTTTCAATATAAGTTTATTATATTTATCGACGAGATTAGAGGATAATATCAAAGGATTGAATTATCAAGATTCATTGTGTCTAGATTACAGGTCTCTGTTGAGAGGACCACTTTGATTTAGGAAACCTTTTCTTTTTAACGGTATTCGAAAAAATTGGTAAGGTTGATTTTCAATAAGAACAAAGTGTCATTTATCGATAGACAAAAGTTAGTGGAGATTCCCATTTAATTTTCAAAAGTGTGCTTTACATTGATTGCCTCGTGTCCCTTGATTAATTAATTATTTAGTTTTCATAATATTAAAAACATTATTTGATATAATAACCTCTATTATTTAAACGGGTTTAAATTTTATAAAACGGACTTTGAAATATAATCATTTTTGAAAAACTAAATATTATATTAAATAAATATTCCAATTATATATATAAATTATATTCCTAAATGAAGACATATATATATATATATATATATATATATATATATATATATATATATATGTATATATATATATGTATATATATATATATATGTATATATATATATGTATATATATATATGTATATATATATATATATATGTACATATATATATGTATATATATATGTATATATATATATGTACATATATATATATCTATATATATATATATATATATATATATATATTTATATATATATATATATATATATATATATTTCAATATTAATACAGTTATGAAACGTTTTGATTTAAGTAACATTTTAAATATATTATTAAATATATTTTAGTAAACAATGAAAAGTTTATTTAAAGAAGCAACTAACCAAAACACTTGAATGTTCAAGTTACATTTCGAGTAATATAGTTTATCAATGATTTTAGTCTATATTTTGACAAGGGTACGAGTCACGTAACGTAAAGTGCAAGTTTTCTAAGCGTACGAAACACTTTTGAGAAACCGGAACCGGGACATTAGTCGAGTGTCAACATATGAGTCATCGGGACAAGTTACGAGTTAACTATGCACGTGAATATAATATAATGTATATATATAATTATATAAATTAAATATATTATATATTAAATAAATATATAAACCGTCGGCAGCCTCAAATGATTGAAGGCTGAGCTGTATTGGGGCACTTCGCGATCGCAAAGATAACACCCACACAAACACCGCAATTGCGGAGGTCGAGGGTCCGGATCAGGGCTATAAAGCCCGAGCTTTTCTGCTCTCGATTCATTCATTCTCAATCTATTTATCTCTTTACAACGTATATATTTATTTATTTTATTATTAATATTATCATTATTAAAGATTATTAATATTAATCTAGTTATATTAATATTAGTAGTGTTAGTACTATTAGTAACAATTACATAAAATATTACGACGAGGTTCTGCTCGTATGTTTTCAAATGAGGTTATGAGCAAGTTATTTCAAAATGGGTTTTTCGAGCAGGATAGAGTTAAGGAAATTATGGGTTATAGCTATGGAGGTTATGGGTATTGTTCGGGGGTATGCTCGTGAGGTCAAACTAGTGTTTATCATCTCCGTTGCGTCTACGTACTTTCCTGCAATATTGAATCTCAATATTGATACGTGAGCATTCATATCTTATCTTTTATATATTGATAGTGTATCCCTGACTAGTGCTCGAGTATATATAATTATGCATGCTTGAATGTTTATTTTCATCTTTATATAGTTTATGATAAATCATGAGTTTAATACATATGCTCTTGAGATAAGGTATATGATATGCATGTCGTTGGAAAGCTGTTGAAAAATTATTAACTTTTCATTTAGAAGTCGTGTGATTTCGATGAACGGATTTAAAGATATGGTCAACTGAATTATCGTTAACTCTATTATTATTATTATTATTATTATTATTATTATTATTATTATTATTATTATTATTATTATTATTATTATTATTATTATTATTATTATTATTATTATTATTATTATTATTATTATTACTACTACTATCGTCGTTATTATTATCGTCGTTATTATTATTATCTATAAAATTATTATTATTATTAAGAATTAATGTTTTTATTAAGAATATAGTATTATTAAAAGTATAGAATTTAAAACTACCGTTTTATTTAAAATTATCGTTATTATCAATTTTATTAGTATTATTAATATCATCATTATTATTACCCTTGTTATTTATATTAAACACTTTTAATAACATTATCTTTATTAATATTATCATTATTATTTTTACAAAATAATACAACTTTTACTCATTATTAGTATTATCAAAATTATTTTATCAAATAAATATGTGATACAAAGATATTTTTACCACACGTAATATAAATACATTAATAATACATACCACTATATGTTTATGATTTTGAGTGAATTATATAAATTTTATTACTTGAGATATATGTTGATGCATGTTCTATAAGTCCCTAGACATCTTTCCTACGTTTGTGATTAGTACTTCAGTTTATGGGATACTATGATCGCTCGTTATTATCCTATCTGTGTTTGTATATGGTTACAGGTACTGCAGGAACGCGATACGAATGTTTAACTATGTTAGACTTAGTCAAAAGTACGAGTGAAGCATCAGTCGCACGGCTGACAGGCTCATACGCATGGTTGATGCTGAGCTAAGTCATAATTATAACCTGAATGAGAAGACACGAGTGAGTGATCATCCGTATCAGAGCGTTGGTTGTGATTTCAACATCATCAAGTGATTTTTGGTGATTAATAGGGTTTATTATTTGGGTTTTTGAGATAAAAGTGATTTTAATTAAAAAGGAATCATTTTTACGTGTGTAATTGTAATTAGAGAGTGTCTTTATGTTTGTTTAGTGCTAATCCAGCTTTTGGACGAAGAAATTGAGGTTTAACATCAATTTTTAGGGTTTTTGGGTGATTTGAGCTGAACAGAAGTTTACACGAGTGGGTCAAAATTTTTAATCACACGCACGGTTGACCACACGGTTGATCGACACTCGTGAACTCACACGCACGGGTTAGCATAACCTTTTGAGGTTAAGTGACTACAGTCTGATCACACGAGTGATCAAACGGTTAATTGTGACACGTACAAGTAATCACACGGGTGATTGTCACTAGCACGGTTGTTACTTAGTGTTCGGTTTTGTTGGTTAAGTAGTAACACGTACACTTTAGTCTGTGACACGTACGGTTGATACTTTCACACGTACGGTTGATACTATCACACATACGATTGATAACCAGAACCGCACGGTTTACCCTTTGGTAAAGTTTTCAAGATGTTTAATTCAAATGATTACGCATTAGCCGCACCGTTAGTTCAGAGCATTACAAATATGAGTCAACGATTACTCCTTGCTGAGAGTGAATCAGGAAGTGGTACGAAATATCCGAGGTTACTGAATATGGATAATTATTCTACTTGGAAGTCGAGGTTTAAGATTTGGTCTGATGGTCAGGACACGAAGCTTTGGAAGTACATTGAAACCGAATTTCAATGGCCACGTTCACCAGTTACAAATGAGTTGTATACATTACACAACATGCCTTCTGAAGAATGTAAGGAGTAACTTGGAGAAAAAGATGTACTGTAATTTGACGAGTGCTCTTGATGGTCCGATTTTCTATCAATTTCCGTGTCATGATAATTCATTCAAGATATGGGAAGCACTTCGTATTTTAATGAAGGAATTTCATCTTACAGAACTAGAAAAGGTTTAGAGTTGAAAGCTGAGTTTGATGGTTTTCACTGGCAAGTTGGAGAGTCTATTATAGAATTAGTTGAAAGATATCGTCATTTGCTAGCTGAAATATATAAGCATGATGTAACTATTGAAGAGAAAGACAAAGTGACATGTCTAGCTGGAGCATTACCGTTAGAATGGAATGGTTTTGTATTAGCTATGAAAACTAGTGGAGAATTAGCTACTGCTACAGTGAACTCGTTTATCGCAAGACTTCAGGAAGAAGAACTAGGGTTGTTAAACAAAGTCAAGAGGTCTAAACAAGTTCAAGACACCAAAATGTACTGTCCAAATGGTTACACACCGCCTAAGTCGGCTCATGCACTATTTCAAACAGCCTTTGCTACGAACAATCAGAATATGTATGGTTTGAATGTTAGCAGTGCACCTATTTAATAAACTTCGTATCCACCACAAGTTTCACCATGTTCACTCAACAATCAATCACAGCCTACTTCGAATACTACTGAGTCATCTATACCGACTGCATCATATGTTCTTTCTGCATTTAAGATCGAAAACATGAGGAAAGCCGGGAAAGAAAAGATTAGTGAAGATATAGCTTTGCTGTCAAGCCTTGTTAATTCTTATGATAGTTATCTTGATGGTCGCGTAGGTAATATTCATCTAACAACTGAAGATTATCATCAACTTGATAAGAACGAAGCCGAGAAGATGGATATTATGTGAGGTATGGTAAATCTTATGAGACGTGCTAGAGATTATGAAGAGCGAACTGGGAAACCGATTAGTCTGACCAAAGATACAAAACTGGGTTTTGATATGAATACTATTACTTGCTTCAACTGTGGAGAATTAGGTCATTTTTCAAGGCAATGTACAAAACAAAAGAAGCAGGGTAATCGTAATCCGTTCAAGAATCAGAATTATACTTCTCAGAGTCATTCAACTAAATGTGAGATCTACATTACTGATAAATTAAATAAACTGATGCAGTTGAAAGTCCAAACAAAGCTTTGGTTGTTATTCATGGAGACGATGATGATTGGTCTATGAAGTTAAATGTGGAAGACCAACAACCTAAAGCCAACATGGCAAAGATCACCGAAGTAGAAGTAGACTGTGTCACTAGTCAAAACATAATTGAGAAACTGACTGCTCGTGCCGAAAGAGCTGAAGAATTATCAAGAACCATTCGAAGAGAGAAGGTTCAGAAGCAAGTTGTGAGAAAATTCAAAAAGGCACGTGATTCGGTTCCTCGTACACCTGAATCCGGAAGTGTTTCACCGACATCATCAGAGGACTACTACTTCAACAGTTGGAAGGATAAGTATGGTGATACCTCAGTGTTTGAAGACAGTATAGCAGCAGATCATAGTGAAGAAACATTGGTTGATGCTGATAAGGAATTAGACGAATGGGGTAGAATGATTGCTGTTGAATTGGAAATGTTAGTACTCATGGGTGAAGGTTCAGATCTTGAAAGTGTAAGTAAATATGTTGATGAATCAGACAAGACATCAGAATCAGAGATTGAAGATGAAGCTGCTCATACTAGGGTAGATCAAACTGATTTTGAAGCATTGAACAAGCAAGCAGTAGACTTATTGAAGATGTGTTTATCAGCTAGTGATCTTGAAAAGGTTTCCCATTGGATAAGAGCTAAGGATATCTAGGATAGACTTGAAGAGATTCATTTGGGTAAAGATGCTGATACATCAGAGTTTCTTATAGCCTCATCAGAATCAGAAGATGAGCTCGATGATGGGAAGAAGACAGATTTCTTTGTATTTATGGCTGAGACTTCCTCATTAAATAATGCTCAACAGGGAACCAGGATACTTGCAAACAACACCTGTATAGTGGATAGCGGCGCTTTGAGATATATAACTGGACAACTATCTCTTCTCTCGGATGTACACCTAATTAAGGGAGGTTATGTTGCATTTGCTGGAGATAAAGGAGGTCACATTTCAGCTCAAGGTTTATTGAAGAATGATAAAGTTAGTTTCGACAAAGTAAACTACTGTCAAGAGCTTGCAAACAATTTGTTGTCGGATTCACAAATCTGTGAAAAATCCTTCAAAGTAGCATTTGATGACGAATTCAGCTACATTTTGAAACCAGAGTTTGTGATTCCTCCAGAAATGATTTTGATGAAGGCTCTTAGACAAGCTGATTTATACATGCTAGATATGAATGTTGCTACTTCAACTGCTGAACAACATCAAGCTTTTGTTTCTAAAGCGACTGAACAAGATTCTATTACATGGCACAAACACATGGGTCATTTAAGTTTTCGGAAGATGAACCATCTGGTTCACAACAATCTTGTAGAAGGTGTTGATCTTCGATCTTTTCAGATTCCAGGAACATGTGTTCCGTGTAAGAAGGGTAAGCAGAGCAAGAAAGCTCATAAGTTGGTAAAGTACAATCCTATCTCTGCTCCACTTGCATTGTTACATATGGATCTTTTCGGTCCAATCCGTTTTGAAAGCATTGATGGAAGTAAGTATTGTCTGGTGGTAACTGATGATTATTCAAGATTCTCTTGGGTAATGTTCTTGAAAGAGAAGTCCGATACGTTTGAGAACTTGAAAGTTCTAATCAATCGAGTAGAGACAGGTTTTAATTTGAAAGTCAGAAAGATTCATTGCGACAACGGTACAGAATTCAAGAATCAGTTTCTTGCAGGTTTTTGTATTGAAAAAGGTATCAATATGCAGTTCAGTTCTGCATACGCTCCACAGATGAATGGTGTTGCTGAAAGAAAGAATAGGGTTCTGATTGAGACTGCTAGAACTATGCTAGCTGATTCATCTTTATCTGTTCATTTTTGGGGTGAAGCTGTTGCAAATGCTTGTTACACTATGAATCGAGTTTTAACCATTATACGACTAGGTAAAACATGCTATGAGTTATTGCATGGGAGAAAACCTTCGTTGAAGCATCTAGAACCATTTGGTGCCCCGTGTACCATTTTGAAGAGAAAACCAGGAAGTAAGTTTGATTCAAAAGTGGTTACTGGAGTATTTCTCGGTTACAGTTCTCCTAACAGGCTAGTTTTCAAGAATGAGACGAGATGTGTTGAAGAATGGTCTGAAGTTGACGTCCAACGGAATTACACAAAGACTGCTACCAAAAGTCAACCTTGGATCTACAACTATGATGAGCTGATTGATTCATTTAATCTTGCTCCAGATCAGACGGAGAATGAAGTAGAGTTACAAATGCTGTTTGATTTACAGAACGAGCTAGAAGTGTCAGCATCTACTCCAACTCCATTACCTACTGTCGTTGAACCAGCACAAGATTCAGATCAAGATGTTGATCCAGTGTACGATACCAGCGGATCTGATATTTCGAGTGACAATTCTGATAATCCTGAAGATGGAGATACCACGAATCTACATCGAGAAATACCTATTCCCGCACACCCAGTTCCCAGAACTACAGCTGCTCATCCTAGAGAGAACATTATTAAAGATCCGAATGCATGTGTTAGAACAAGAAGACAAGTTCATTTTGATGGTCAAGTTGATTCTCATATGACAGCCGCTGCTGCATATTACGAGTACTCATGTCATATTTCTAGAATAGAGCCAAAGACAACAAAAGAAGCTTTGAAGCATGTTGTTTGGTTAATGGCTATGCAAGAAGAAATTCTGCAATTCCATCATCTAGATATTTGGAAGTTAGTTACTAAGCCGCATGGTGCGAAAGTAATCGACCTCAAATGGGTTTGGAAGTGCAAATTCGACGAAGATGGCAATGTTACCCGTAAAAAATAAGATTAGATGCAAAAGGTTATCAGCAAGATCCTGAATTTGATTACGATGAAGTTTTCGCTCCTGTTGCCAGATTGGAAGCGATTCGCATTTTCTTGACTTTCGCGTCTTTTATGAAGTTTAAAGTTTATCAATTGGATGTTAAGAGTGCATTTCTTTATGGTAAGCTAAATGAAAGAGTATATGTCAGTCAACCTCCGGGTTTTGAAGATCATCTTCATCCTGAAAAAGTTTACCGATTACGTCGAGCCCTTTATGGTTTACATCAAGCTCCTAGAGCTTGGTACGGATGGTTATCGAGTTATCTGATTGAAAAAGGATGTCAAATGGGCACGGTAGACTGTACTCTGTTCACAAAAGTTCAAGATGACGACATTATTTTAGTCCAGATTTATGTTGACGATATTATCTTCGGTGCTACTAAGCAGGAACTCGTTGATGAGTTCGAACAGGTGATGAAGGACGAGTTTGAAATGAGTAAATTGGGTCTCTTACACTACTTTCTTAATTTACAAGTCGAACAGACTAGTAATGGTATTTTTCATCATCAAGCAAAGTATGTAAATGATATACTCGAACGTTTCGGTATGACCCAAGAACGTCCTGTGTCAACTCCATTAGCTGTTAATCATGGTATTTCGCTAGAGTGCGAAGGGGAGCCTGTTGATCCTACATATTATTGAGCAATCATCGGATCGCTCATGTATCTCACTGCGTCTAGGCCAGATATTATGTTCGTAACATGTCTGTGTGCTCGTTATCAAGTTAATCCGAATACAGTTCATCTTAAAGCTGCCAAAAGAATTCTACGTTATCTGTTGCATTCGCCAAATCTCGGCATCTGGTATTCGAACGATGAGAAGTTTGATCTTGTAGCTTATAGCGATTCAGATTATGCTGGTTGCAAAATGAACAACAAGTCTACATCAGGAGGATGTCAATTTCTTGGTGAAAGGCTGGTGACCTGGCAGTGCAAGAAACAAACTGCAGTTGCTCTTTCCACGTGTGAAGTTGAATATATAGCTGCTGCTAGTTGTTGTTCGCAAGTTGTTTGGATCCAACAACAACTTCACGATTACGGGCTAAGAATCTCTTTCTCTCCTCTTTATATTGATAATACTGCTGCTATAGCAATTACTAAGAATCATGTGCAACATTCTAAGACTAAACACATAGGTGTTAAATATCATTTTCTTAGGGATTGCCATGAGAAAAAGATTATTGAGGTTAAGAGAATAGGTACTAAGGACCAAAGGGCTGACCTATTCACTAAGACTTTTGATAAACCTAGGTTCTTACTCCTACTAGAGATGAATGTCATTGTTGATCGAGACAAAGTAATTACGGATGTTGTGTGTGAGGGTTAGTCAAGCTTTTAGACTTTGCATGTAGGATGCATGACATGTAGATTTTTGGTTGTTAATCATCTATATTGCATATTTTTTTGCTTCTTGTCTGCATTTCTTTACATAATTTCTCTCATGTTTGCATGCTAGTCTGTAGTTATTTTCTGTTTGGTTAAAATGCTAAAACACAAAAATATTTTATATTTCAGCATTTTAGGGGGAGTATATGTTATCAGCAGAAAATACCTAAAAAGTGAAAAATGCCTCACCAGAAAATCTTAAAAAGTTGAAAAATCCGAAAATGAAATTGTTTTGATTAATATGTTGGAGATGAAGAAATTACTGTACTGAGAATTGATATATTTGATTAGTAAGGACTGATTTGAACGTTTATGTTTATCTGTCGTGTGATGTACTGATAGATGTGACTTATTAATTCTTGGCATTAGACAATCATAATAAGAATAATGATCATCTAAGATTCAGAAGTCATGGACGATCTGTAAAGGTAATCACCTAATTATCTCTGAAACTGTATAAAATGATAGTTGTTGAGGAACTCAACAGTCGGTTGAGGGTATCCCCTATCATAATTGATAATCTTTAGAGAAAGTTGGTGTTGGATGTCCCCAAGCAATATTCAATGTTGCTCTACCAATTCAGCTTCACAGCTATGAATGGGACATTTAATAGATCATTTAAGGGGTTGAGGATTATTTGTTTGGCTGGTGCATACCACATTGTCACGGGCCTGAGACTTAATAATCGAAACTAAACCCTGAAAATACAGAGAAAATTAGTTTATGTCGAAAGTAAGTGTCCCTTCTCGCTTAAGGTCGAAAAGTATAATTCCGTATTGCGGACCGTTCAAGCATTTAAGAGAGAACACCTTCGAGTGATCTGAGCACACAACAAAGAAACATAAGTTCATGCATAAAAATAGAAAATCCATTCATGATGGCGTTCAAAATCAATATATCAAAAGACAGTGATATGCTGAAAAATAAAATTTCAAAAGAAAATCAATGTCAATAAAATTGGCGTATCAAGATGGCAAAGTCCTGAAAGTATGAAGAATGCTGATTCATGATGTGCTCATAAAGAACTCAGATCATTCTTAGTGTGATGCCCCCGCGCAGCTTGAATTGTTTAATCACGACGTTCAAACTGAACTATCAAGATTCTTGTCGTCTGCAATTTAGAGTTATATCCATTAAGACTGTAAGTTGGAAAGATACTTACCTAGATATACTCTAATACATATTTATGAAAGTTTAACTTTCGATTCCGTTTTCCATGACAACTTGAACATAAAGAAGTTAAGGGCCTCGAGATTTAGTTCATGTGACGACTGGTCATCAAGCAAGTCTGCTTTAACTGTAGACCAATCCCCACGGTAAATAGTGCGCCTATTCAGATAATCAAATATACTCTGAGATCAGCCGAGCCAACTAGATTGAAGATTGTCAACACATTGGTAAAAGCTAAAGGCTGAAAGGGTTATTCAAAATGCCGTGAGAACCATCCTGTTCAATTTGAATGAAGTACATGGAAAGAGATAACGGAAAGTTACGTGTAATGAATTGACAACCTAATAAAAATGCGCAATCATAAGTGATGGAAGAATCAAGGATTAATGAACTTATCATGATCCCAAAAATCATTGCTTTATAGTGTTCAAGTAATTAATGCCAACATGATTGTCGAAGTGTCCGGAATGAATATGTTCATGTTTAATGAGGATTGATATCAGTAATTGCATGATAATAGACTTAGACTGGATAATTAGGAATGAACAACAGAAATTGATTCAATATGTCAGTTCTGATCCATTTTTAAAATAGTTGATCATCTTGCTCACAAAAAGAATGTGGATTTGTATGTCTTATATATATGTACTGTTAAATTTGTTTGCATTGAAAACTATAAAACAACAAAAAGATTTTGGTCTGCATGATATTGCATTTCATGATAGAATGTCTTTCATTTGCATAATTTTAGTTGCATGACATTTTGCATCAGAAAATCCATAAAGATTTTATCATTTCCTTGTTTTACTGATTATCCTCTGAGTGCATAACGACATCTGAAAGAACTTTGTTGAGATCAAGATATTGGGCCACCAAATCCATGAGATAGAAGTTTGTAGAGCTTGTGACTGTTTGAAGGACATTGATGATTTAGATTGCTAATGAACTTAAGTTGACATTACACTGTAGGATTTACTCTTGGAACACAGAATGTTTAAAGTAATAACCTTGTTTAGGTTAGGATTTTTTATTTGCCTAAGTGTTAATGGTCATTTCTTGAAGTTTTAATGATTTTCGACTCAAATTGAAAGTTCTTGTTAGATCTAAGATTGACGAACGAGTCGAAATCCTAAGGTTGTACAATTTTGAAGTTTTGAAATTGCCTAAGTGCTCACACGCACGCTTGATGTGTGAACCGTACGATTGACCACGCGTTTGAGGTTAACCGTACGGATGACCCTGATCAAACTTGTCCTAAGACAATTGGGTCACACGCACGTGTGATTTAGGTGAGACGCGCATGTGATGGTGGATCGTGTGATCAACCGCACGGTTGATCATGAGAGTATAAATAGGGGTGATGAGCTCAGCAGCTCACACTTCTGCACCCATCTCGTTTTTCTCTCTCTAAATTCGATCATCACCGATCAAGTATTCCTTTGCAATGAACGTTAAGCATCTTTGGACGAATCCATCTCCACCTATTAGGTATGATTTCATCGAGTTTAGATACCTTAATTTGTTGCTTTAATAAATCGAAACCCTAAGGGTTCTTAACTCGAATTTCATGAAATTGAAGGTTGTTTTGATGTGTATCTGTAATTGTTTTGTGTTTAACAGAACCTTATGATGCTATCGTGATGTAAATCGGTCCGTAAAATGCACAATTATGTGATTTTGATGATTTGAAAAAGGCATTTAATACGGGTTTCATCAGACATGCACGAGTGACGTCACTTGCACGCGTGAGACATGACTCGCACGAGTCACCACACGGTTGATTCACTCGCTTATGTTTTAATGCATCAGCTGTGTACATTGTCTGAAACCATATTACTGCTCAAATGTGTCAACAGTGACACGAGTGACTGTATCACTCGCACAGTTGATCTCTCAGCCGCACGTGTGACATGATCACTCGCACGATTCATCATGTTTTACAAGTTTATGACACTTTGATGCAAATGCTATGATGTTTTATGGTGATTGACTTATATATCTAACTGTTCTGTAAATGTTTCAGTCTTTGTTTAGATATCATCAAATGGCTGAGCAACAAGTCAGTATTCCGGTTGTTAACGCTGAAGGACAGGTCGAGCAACAAGCTAATCCTCAAGCTAATCTAGTTAACCCACCTGCTCAGCAAGAGATTCCTCTAGAGAAGGGTGAACTGAACAATCAAGTCGCTCTTTATGATACTACTCTTGAAAGAGGTTCTCATTTTAAGGAGATTATAGCTTTCATTCAGAGATCAAGGATACACACTGCTATTTCTACTGAATGCACTGCATACTACAGTCATCAGAGAGAGTTATGGAGAAATGATGTGTTGGATGTTGATGAAGATAAGCTTGTTAGTAAGATTCAAGGTCATGATATTACTGTTTCTAAGGATGTGATTAGAAGGATTTTGGGTTTCAATGACGAGAACTGCTCCCATATGACTATCAGTAGAGAACGAATCCATGGTTATTTCAGAAGATGTGCTTATTCTGTTTACCTTTGTGGCAAATTCGAACTGGTGAAGACATGTCTACCACCACAGTTTAGATATCTTGCTCATGTGATCATGCATTGCTTGAGTGGACGCAAATCGGGTTTTGATAAGCTGAACGAGTAAGTGCAGAGTAAGTTTGTGGCACTTGTTCTCAAGGCTCCATACAATTTTTCGGGTTTTGTTTTCTACTATTTCAAGGCAAACCACTTCAGTTCTTCTCAGAGATACCTGATCTATGCCCGTTTTCTTCAATTAATCATTAATGACGCTGCACCTGATCAACCTAAGCTTGAAGAGGATATTATCCACCTGAAGCCGATGTCCAGCAGGCAATGCTTGGAGAAATGAGTATTCAGACTCTGACTACGAAGTTTCTGATAAAGAAGGTGAGGGTGATAATCAACGAGCTACTGGTGAAGCTCAAGGAGGAGGTAATGTTGATGATGAGATTATCGAGGGTGATGATAAAGCAACTGAGGAGGATACCAGTTTGATTCCAAGGAAGAGGAAAGAAAAGGATCCTATGACTGCAGAGCAACTAAAAAAGAAGGAGAAAAGAACGAAGTATTCTTATGATTCACCTCAGAGATCATCACAGGGAGGTTCAAAACAACAGGCTCAGAAGAAACCATCCGGGTTTATGAAGGATGCAAGAGCCGCTGTTACGTCACCAAAACCTGCCACAACAACCCCTCAGGTCATGTCAGATAAATATAAGACTCAGCAAAATCTGTTGATGTCTTTGGTCACAAAAATAACCAAACTGGAAAATCAAGCTACTGAGGAGAAGAAGATCAATAATGCTAAGATTGAATCGTTGGTGGAAGAGAATAAGAGGTTATCTGATAGGTTGGACTGACAGAAGAGTAGAACGGATAAGTTGAAGAAGAAGTTTTTGGCGATTAAGAGTGCGAACAAGGAGAAGATGAAAAAGTTGAATGAAAAGATTGAAAAGCTTACCTCTGGTAAAACAAAGTTGATTAAAGAGAGAGAAGAAGAGTATTCTTTTGATTTGGGTGAAGGTGATGAAAGAGACGATGAAGAAGATGCTGGAACTGGAGGACCCTCTTTTGATATACCGTTAGTGATACCTATTCGAAGTTTTAATGAATATGGTGAGGTCTTTACTGCTGAATATTATATGAATTATTCAAATGTTCTTAATGATGCAGAAAAGGGGACGTTCCACCAAGTGAGTTTCCTTTGGAACAGCTTGCTGCTCTGGCATATGACAGCGAAAACGATACGGAGAATGCAGAGTCAGTTGAAGCTGAAAACAAGGCTCCACAAGAAGAGTCATTGTCAAGTATCCCTCCCGAATCAATCCAAAATATCAACTTAAGTGATTTTGATAATTTGTTTGCTGATGAGAAGAGTGAAGATTCTGTTGGTAAAGATAGTCTGAAAGAGGACGTGATTATCGAGTCCGAGGACGAATTTGTGACAGAATCTGATGATGAAGAAGAAGAAGAAGAAGAAGTTGATATTGTTATGCCTTCACTTGAGCCATACTCGTATCCGTCACTCAACACCTTAAGTGACTTCTTCAATCTGAGTTGTGAGGAGAAAAGAAAGAACTTAATTGAGTTAGAAAAGGCGAGGAAGGTATACAAAGAACAAGTGAAAGAAGTGGATGTTATGTTAGAAAGGAACAAGAAGATCCGACATGACAAACTACTCGTTGAGAAAGAAAGAAAAGAAACTGAATTGAAAGATAAGAAACTTCGAGCCGAACAAGCTAAAGCCGAGACATGGAATGAGATTAATGAATGGTTCAAACGTGATAGGGTTAAAGTGAATAGAAACGTTAAGCCAGAACGTTGTTAACCCTGATCAAGTAGATAAGCCAGAACTCGAGCCGCAGTTTGTCAGTTTCTATGAGAAAGGTAAAAGAACCAAGAAGTACTTTAAGGGTAAAATTTTGAGTTGGGGCTATTTCAAGGAGATCAATTGTTTTGCGATCAAGAGGGAAGGCGAAGTTGATTATATGGCACGTCCAAGTCACTTCAAAACTCTACCGTACTTCGAGATCATGCAACTTGCTAAGCTGAAGATGTTAAACGCTGAAGATTGTGACCTTTCCAGGTTGTTTCAGAGAAAACTCAGATATGAGTATAAGACAGGGAAATGGGACATCTTTAAGTCAACGACCGCTAGGTTTTTCATACACCCGACAAAGAAAAACTCTAACGGAGGACCTATCAGTGTTGTTAAGTTCCATCCAGCTAAGTATATGAAACAATCTCCCTTGATGCCATTACCCAAGCATATCTGTAAAAACTTCAGATGGTGGTTCTATGATGAATTGTTAGAAGAAGCAGTGATCTTGACTGCGATTAAGAAGGATGATGGAAGCATACAGTTCGACAATGTGAGGATTCTAGATCCTATGTGGCTGAGGAACTTGTCGAGATTTGATGTGGAGACTCTTCACAGCCATCACATTACATTCAGAGACGATCGAAAGGAGGAAGCTATGAGATATCAACGTGTGATTGATGTCCTCTATGCATACCTCAACAGAGAAAGTGATGCTCAAAGCTCAAACCAAGTTCAAGCCAGCTGATGTGTGTCGAATACTGTGATGCTAGTTAGTAATTTTTGTTTGTTTTTGTTTTTGATGATGATGTATTTTAGAGAGAGAGAGAGAATCTAGATATGTAATTGATATTAGACTGATGCTACTTTTGGACTTATGTGTATTTCACGAACGTTTACTTTATTGTAATCGATGTTCTAGGTCCTAGGGGGAGTTGTTGTTGCATGTTCTGTAAGTCCCTAGACATCTTGCCTACGTTTGTGATTAGTACTTCAGTTTATGGGATACCATGATCGCTCGTTATTATCTTATCTGTGTTTGTATGTGGTTACAGGTGCTGCACGAACGCGATACGGATGTTTGACTATGTTAGACTTAGTCAGACGTACGAGTGAAGCATCACTCGTACGGCTGACAGGATCATACGCACGGTTGATGCTGAGCTAAGTCATAATTATAACCTGAATGAGAAGACACGAGTGAGTGATCACCCGTACGGCTGATGAAGCCAACTCGTACGTGTGATGGATGACTCGTACGGGTGAGTCAACAGCAGGGGTATATAAAGTCTTATGTTCTTCATTTTAGGTTAAGCCTCTCTCACACACAATCACTCAGATCTGGTCCACTTGATCTGATTCTCTCTCAACCCAAATCACTCCTGGTGGTGAATAATAGCTCTAGGCATTAATCTAATCACAATCCTTGTTGTGGTTTGACTAATTTAATCCCAAAATGCTACCCATATTCACTTTGATTGGTTTGATTCACTAATTCCGCCTTTGTGTGAATTAAACATGTTGATCTCGAAGTTCCTAGTCATGTTTCATCAATATATGAAAGTATATTTTAATCATATATAAATTTTAATATAAATTTTTAATTATTAATATATGACTTGTATTATTTACTCTAATAAAATCTGATAAATATATTTAAATATATAAAATGACTATATTTAAGGTATATAATAAACATGTATAGATTTTGAAAGTCATTTTGGGCCAAGCTGATTTTTGTTAACTTTTGTATATCGGTCTCGAGCATTAGGATTGTGGTACACTATGACTCGACCTAAATTGTTAGACAGATATTGACAAACATATAAATATATATACTTAATATAGGTTCGTGAATCCGAGGCCAACCTTGCACTTGTCAATGCCGTCATATGTATTTTTACTACAAAATACAGTATTGTGAGTTTCATTTGATCCCTTTTTATTAAATGCTTTTGCAATATATAATTTTGGAAATGAGAATACATGAAATGCTTTTATAAATGTTTGACAAGATAGACAAAAGTAAAACATTCATCTAATGAATTAGTTGGACGTTATAATTGCCACTAATTGACGTGAATATTTTCCCCTGATTATTATAGCTTGGTAACCTAAGAATTAGTTGGACGTTATAATTGCCACTAATTCATGCGAATCCTAAAGGTATCTACCGGGTTTAACACCCCCACCCAGAATGTTCACTAGACGGAAGAGCTAGTGGGCGAGGTATTTAGTACTTCAAGGTTTATATATTATTACAGACTGAAAGTTTTGTTTATTTTGGGGATATTTATGATGCTCGTTAAATGTTAACGTCAGTTACCAAGCCAAGCAAAGAAAATAAAATGAATGTTATATATCGAGAGAATGATTTTTATACACAGGTTATGTGTATGATATATTGTACACGAGATATGTGTACGGTTATGAAGTATTTTGAAAACTGATTTCGTACACGAGAAATGTGTACTGTATTTAAAGGAAATAGCATGTACATTACAGGTGGGTGTAGGATTCGGGCCCATTTGTACCATGCAATATTTAAATCTCGTGGTCTATCAAAATTACTGAATTTTATTGTTTTATGATAAACTTATGAACTCACCAACCTTTTGGTTGACACTTGAAAGCATGTTTATTCTCAGGTATTAAAGAAATCTTCCGCTATGCATTTGCTCATTTTAGAGAGATTACTTGGAGTCATTCATGGCATATTTCAAAAGACGTTGCATTCGAGTCATTGAGTTCAACAAGATTACTATTAAGTCATTTGTAGTTCCGTTATATTATAAAATGGTATGCATGCCTGTCAACTTTCGATGTAATGAAAGTTTATCTTTTAAAAACGAATGCAATGTTTGTAAAATGTATCATTTAGAGCTCAGAACCTCGCGATGTATCCATATTTAAATGTATTCGTCCTTATGGATTAGGATGGGTTGCTTCAGGTTATACCTCTGCATTCCACGTTGTCTTGCAAGGTCACTTGTCAAACGTCAACTGTGTCATTTTCTCTTCAACTTAGTCTTCGTTGTGAGTTAAATAGCACGTTTGTGATGTAAACAACATATCATACATTTATGCTTCTAAACAACATACATTGACTAAGTGTTTTATGTTTTAATTGGATATTTGGATGTAATATCTTAGGCGTTTTATGTTATACGCTTTGTACGAACCTTCGTAAATGGAAAAAAGCAAAAACTAAGGTAGAGTAATACCTTGTGGCATAAGTAGCAACATGCATGAATGTTGTAATGACTACCCACATGCATGAATGGTGTAGTGACTACCCCCGTCTCCTATATAGACTATGTGAAATTGAATTCTATGTGAACATTCGAACTACCATCAAATCTAGACGGTAAGACCTCGTGCACCTTTACTATAGCATCATAGTGTATCTAAAAGATCCGCATGGAATAGTTACAGGGTGATGAAAAATAAATCTTCCATGTCTATCTATATATTCTTGTTTTCCACCATTGATTTACTTCAATAGACTACATGATATGTTTAAATTTTAATTTCATTTATACTTTTGGACACATATAAGTACTCAATTATTTTTAAATTATAGTTTAGTCCCGCGAAATCGCGGGTTATAAACTAGGTCTATTATTATTATAAATAATATTCACCAGGATAACTATTAAAAAAACATAATATTGACATGTGTAAATACTGGAAAGTCTATGATCATTCAATAAAAACAAATGTTATTTACTAAAAAATTTTAGAAAGTAAAATGTGAAATGAAGTTCGACATATATAGGGGTACAAAAAGCTAGCTGCCGTTTCATCAGCTTTTCTTGGATCACTGGTGGGATCAAATATTGGAGTGCGAAGTTCAAACTAAACAAGGTTTGCTGAATCTGTGAAATTGGTGACCGCAAGTTTATAGTTATGGTCGCAAGAATCATATCTGTGCTGAGAAAACAAAACTCGCGACCACCAGAATTTCATCGCGGTCGCGAGAATGGTTCTGATGGGAGAAAATTCTAGAATTGAGTTTTCTTGCTCGTTAATTTGTTTCCTTGTTTAGATTTTCCTATATAAACACCCTATGTAACTCATACAATGTGTGCACGAAATTAATAGTGAACAATGTCTAGTTTACGCCCGTGGACTAAACCCTTCTCCGTGTTTTGGAGTTGGGATATAACCACGTTAAATCCCGTGTCGTTGTATGCTTTTATTTATCGTTATGCTTTAATTATTCGTTTGTCGTTCGTGGGTTTGGTGATTTATATAAATCACCTGTCTTGTTTGGGTCCTAAATTCTAACATCAAACTCCGTGATTTCGTTTCGTCTTCATCATGCCTGCAATAAACGATCACATCCTCACTGCCAAGATGTTACAAACTTTCCTCATTCATTCGGTATCAATGATCTGCGTAAAGTATGTATGGAGCATGGTAAAGTTCTTGATGTCTACATCGCTAGAAAACTTTCGAATGCTAATATGAGAGTTCCGAATTCACCTGCTATTGTCATCCCTGAAACGGATCTTTGCTCTGATAATCGGATATCGATTCCACGTAATGGCATCTTTGATGAAACTGTAGGATTAATGTGCAAGGTACAACATATAACTATATGGCCAACCTCATTTGAGCCTTCGAGGTCACACACATATACACTGAGATGTCAAATAAAATATATATTTGATGTATATATATTACTCAAGTAGCAAAATAGTAAATCGAAATTGATTCATTTACTATTCATATGAATAGTAAATGAAACGAAATTAATTAATATACTATTCACATGAAAGCGACATGATAGAAATTATTAAATATAAGTTACATAATATACCCCTAAAGTATTTGAGAAATACGACTTTGAAAAAGAAAATTACAAAAGAAGTTAAAACGTGTAAATCATAAATACGACTTTTAAAAAGGAAAATATATCCGTGTTCCAAATTGATTGATACACTTTACTTTACTTCATATTATATATATGGACGAGAGAATTGAAAAGAGAGGAAGTAAGAAAAAATAACATTGTTTCATACGGAGTATCATTTTGGATTCATAATATTAATCAAAGGTTGATTAATTATTACTTGGGTTTGGACTAGCATCCATTAACGTTGTTTGAAGTGTAGTGTGGACTATCCTAAGAGACGGTCATACTTTTGATCGTAAGTTTCTCTCCATTTCATCAATTTCTCCAAGAAAGGTATATCGTTAACTCCTCTTTTGTTTTATATTCATGACAATTATTATGGTGTAATTGGATAATTGAGATAAATTAATCGTGTGCATGTTTCATTAAATATATGAATATATAATCTTGTAAATGTTTTTATGAAATAATAAAAGATTGTTATTTTAACTATCCGCTGCGTTAATCTAAAATTGGTAAAAGTACACACGGTTATCCAACAGTGGTATCCGAGCCGCTTTTACAGCATCTTAATTGTCGCGTGATTTTTCTTTAGATTTAGCTTTGTGGTGAATTGGTAACAGTTAAAACCTTTATGGTTTTGAAAGTCAACTTTATTGATTACCTCATGAAGCACGAATAAGATCTGAAAAAAAAATCACTGTTATAAATCTTGAATTTATTTGTTATGGCTTGAATATTTATTATAATTGTTGATTGTTTTATTTCATGGTTATACACATGCATTGTAACCATGGACAAGCCATATTTAAGTTTTGAAAATGTAGTTATTATAATTGTGATTGCACACATAGCTCATAATGCCCCGACCTATGTATGATTGTTGTGATTGTTGATTATGGCAATATTATGTCATGTTGATTATTTGTATTATTAGAAAGGCCATTTTGAAGCCAAAGTTGAATTATATTTATTTTTTATTTTCATAGAATTGTATTTAAGTTTATTTCTATTTGTAAAAGTACTAGTTTAGTTGTATTTTCAAATTTAAATAAATGTAACAAGATGAAGATTGAAGATAAAATACAACATGCTTTTGGCTTAGAAGATGGCGAACAGGTCAAGTTGACAACGACAACGATGACGTTTGTCAAGTTTTCACTTGATTCTTGAATCAAGTGAGAGCTACGATATTACCCTTAGTTTGACCTCTTGATCCCATGTCGGCTCATGGGTTCAAGCATAGGATGTTTGGGCTAGGCTATGTGTGTGTGATGCATGGTACGGTTGTGTTTTATTTTTACGCATTTATATTTTTTAATTGTTGATTATAATATATGCTAAATAATTTTGATGAAAACATCAAATAAAACTGGTAACGAGTTTCAAAGGTTAAAATTGATGATTTTAAAAAGTTAAACTCTAAAGAGTTTAAAGTTAAATATTTTTTTTTAAACTCAAATAATATATATATATATATATATATATATATATATATATATATATATATATATATATATATATATATATATATATATATATATATATATATATATATATATATATATATGGGCTACATCTTTTAAAACTGTTTTAAAACGATACATGTAACATCCTCAAGTGGGCCTAGATGTAAGATTACTAGATTGCCCTTAAGTTGGTGTTGCGTTATTATATGCTTTTATTTTTATTTAATGTTTATTATTAATTAATGATGAGGTTAGGACCAGTTTGTGACAAGGGTCACAGAACAGGTTTGTTTATTTAATTTGGACTTCGTTTGGGTCGCCAAATGATGTACGAAAGATATTAGATAACTGATAAATACCCGTGTGCCACACAATGTGGGAATTAAACCCATTAAGTGACTAGTGTGCTGTCTCTCTCTTCTCATTTCCAGATCCTTCCCAAAATAACCCGTACTTCACCTTCTCCACCTATCAAACCCTAATTCCAAATTCTTGTACTAGAGCTCAAATCGTTCATAGCTTTGTGTTCTCTACGATTTACTGATTCTTTTAAGGTAAGGTTTGTATCATTTCTTGATCTAATCTTTGAGAAATTGAAGCTTTTGTGTTAGTTTTTATTAAAAGTATAAATTGGGTCAAAATGGGTTGATTTGATGTTGTTTGAGTCCAAATCTTGTGGGTTTATGTTTCTTGATGATTAGTGTATCAGATTTGGTAAGTTTTGAGGTTAAAAACGAGCTCTAGATCGAGAATTGGATGAATTTGGTTGAAACCCGTCACTTTGGTAGCTGCTACTGCAGATGAACTACCCTCGGCCGATGGTCTCTGACCATCGACCGATGGAGTGAGACGATCGGTCGACGGACTAGACGATCGACCGATGGTGGAAGTCCTTCGACGAACGGTTGAAAATTTAACGATCGACCGATGGTGTGGTCCACCGGCCGATGGAGTAGTGACGGCCGGCCGATAGTCTCTGACGATCGACCGATGGTCTTAGACAGTGAAATTTTTACTAAGTGTTGATTTCTAGCCGTTATGCTGCCCATTTGTATTTTGAGATTTTGATGAAAATTTCAAAAGTGCGTAAGTGTTAAACAGAAAAATTTTAGCGGACAGATTTTCTTACAAAATTTATATATTTGTGTTATTTGGTGTTTATGGACATAAACTAACTCGTGTATATGTATTTCTCAGGAGAAAAGGAGAAAGAGAAGGTTCAGTGATTAGATAGCTGAACACCTTCTCGTTTGCTGGTAATCGGTGAGTGGGACTAACTAGAGTATATAGTATAGAGTAGCATGTTATATTATGATTGCCATGCTTGTTAGATATACTTGCTACTATGGTTAGTTAGTATGTTGTGATGACTGCATGTTAGTTGATACTTGTCTGCTGGAGCCCAGTGCGTCCCTATTGTGTGGTAGCCTCGGTAGGAGAGATCAACCTGCGGGTTGGGTTCCTCATGTGGTAGCCTAGACAGCCGTGGTGTATATATATGTGAATGACGCGTCCGTCGCGTGTGGATTATGTATATACATACGGTGGTGGAGGAACTTCTGGTAAGCCCCAGCCCGATCAACTGGTGGTTAATGGTTTGGCCGAGCCGCCAGAGTCTCTGTAGACGGCACTTGGGTGATGTTTGTGTGTTAGCTCTTTGTGACATGATTAGTATAGCTGTTCTGTATACTATTGCCTGTGGTTAGTCGTACTCACTTAGCTTCGTGCTAATTTCCCCTCCATCTCCTCCCTGCAGGTTATTAGCTTTTGTAGAGATGATGCTTTTGGGGAGAAGACGGGGCATGCTGATGTTATGTTTGACAGGAGCCAACTCTGATGTGTCTTTTCCTATAAAACTAAACTTTTGTTGAAACGTCACGTGACACCATATGTATTAGTTAAATGCTAGCTGTCAACTGCTTTGGTTATGTAATTATGATATGTTTATATTAGTATAATGGTTTAATTAACGTTAATGCTTCCGCCACGTATTTATAAAAAAAAAAAAAAAAAAAAAAAATCAGCGGTGTCACAATACACGTTTATTTATTTGTTACTTTTATATATAAAATAAAATAACAAACTAGACGCATAAACACGATCGACATATATAAAACTGTTTAAAATGATTTTTAACAAATAGTGTAGCGAATCTTGTGTGCATGCATTATTCGTTAACACAAACTTTTTAAAAAATACCCGTCAAATTTAAGTCATGCCATCCAATGAGCTTGCAAACACTCCTCGTTATTTTTTGATTACGGTGAGACCTAATCGAATTATAGCCACGAGGTGGATTTTCGGTTACGAGTGAGACTAGGCTAAATTTCCACTGTTTCCAAATTGGACGACTTAATCGTATTCACGGTGAGACCTGAGTTCGAGGCAAGGATGGGACAAACATGCCAATAGATAATAGTGATTTGTTAGACTACACATATATCAAGGTCCCATAAAGATCTAAGAGTTGCACATGTGATGCAATTGGTACTGGCTACCTACCAGTAGACTCTATAACTGCTAGCTGATCAACAGATGTAGTTATGGAACCTCTATGTGGATCTTAGGCTTTCGTAAATTAATTGTTTTTAAATATATTAAAACTTGGGTAATTAATTTATTAAAGTTTTATATCAAAAATACTAAAATTGAACCTTGTTCTTTTGTAGATGTCAAACAATCAAAACGTAAACCAAAACACCCTCCGTTCTTTGTTGGAGAAGGAGAAACTCAATGGTTCAAACTTCCTCGATTGGTACCGCAACCTGAGAATTGTTCTCAAATATAAAGGAAAGTTGAATAAAATTGAAGAACCCTTACCCGAAGCTCCTCCTGAGACAGCTACTGCTGCTCAAAAGAATGCTTATCAGAAGTTGTTTGATGAGCAAGAGAAGATAGCTTTAATCATGCTTGCTAGTATGACTTCTGACCTCCAAAAGGAAATGGAAGATCGTACAACATATGATATGATGACTGAGCTTAAAAATATGTTTCATAAACAGGCTAGTCAAGAGTTATATGAAACTTATAAGCTTCTTCAAACATGTAAAATGGAGGAGGGTCAATCAGTGAGCTCTCATGTCTTGAAAATGAAAAGCTACATTGACCGATTGGAAAAACTTGGAACAACCTTACCGCCTAACTTGGCTGTGAACACGGTTTTGGTTTCACTATCAAAATCGTATCACCAATTTGTAATGAATTACAATATGCAAGGTTGGGAGAAATCTCTGGCAGAGGTGCACTCGATGCTCAAAACTGCTGAACAGGATATTCCATATAAGGGTTCCAATCCAGGTGTCCTGATGATTAGGGATGGTAAGGTGAAAAAGAATAAGCCGAAAACTTAGGGAAAAGGAAAAAGCAAGTCAATTGCTAAGAAGAAAATTCCACCACCTCCCAAGAAAGAAAACCAAGCGAAAGACGCCAAATGTTTTCACTGTGGAAAAGTTGGCCACTGGAGGAGGAATTGTCCTTCCTACCTATCTGAGTTGAGAAAAGGCAAAGCTGGCCAGACCAACAAATCATGTATATTTCATATACAGTTATATACTTTTTCTAGTGATTTCTGGATTTTTGATACTGGTTGTGATACTCACATCTGTAACAATATGTAGGGAATGAGAATAAGTAAGAGATTGAAGAAAGACACACTCGACTTAAGAGTGGGCAATAGGGCTCGAGCTGCTGTTGAAGCTATTGGCACCTATGAGCTTACTCTACCTAGTGGTCTTATTGTTTTGTTGGAACAATGTCATTATGCTCCTAGTATTACGAGCAATGTAATTTCAGTTTCTCTTTTGAAAGATGTTAGTTTTGAACTTACATTTACGCACTTTGGTATTTCAGTTTCTAAGAATAATGTATTTTATTTTAATGCTATTTCACGTGATGGTATTTTTGAAAATGATATGCATGGTGTGATTTCAAATAATAATTCTGTATATACCTGTACTGCAAAACGATTCAAGCAAGAATTGAACAAGACCTATCTATGGCATTGTCGTCTTGGTCATATAAATCAACAACGCATTTCGAAACTCCAATCTGATGGGATTTTGGAATCAACTGACTCTGAGTCATTTGATGTATGCGAGTCATGTTTATGTGGAAAGATGACAAAGGTTCCTTTCTCCGGTTTTGGTGAAAGAGCTAAAGATATTTTTAGGGCTAATACATACTGATGTATGTGGCCTTTTTAGAACTATGTCTAGAAATGGTGAATCATACTTTGTTACATTTATTGATGATTATAGTAGATATGGTTATGTTTACTTGCTAAAACATAACATGAAGTTCTTGAAACATTCAAAATCTTCCAAAATAAAGTAGAGAATCAACTTGGAAAGACCATTAAAGCCCTTCGCTCTGATCGGGGAGGGGAATATATGAGTCAAGAGTTTTTGGACCACCTAAAGAATCATGGGATTGTCTCACAGTTCACTCCACCTTACACACCACAACACAATTGTGTGTCGAAGCGGAGGAATCGAACTTTACTTGATATGTTCGATCTATGATGAGTCCAACTACTCTGCCGATGTCTTTTTGGGGTTATGCATTAGAGTCTGCTGCACGCATACTCAATATGGTTCCAACCAAGAAGGTAGAAAAGACACCATATGAATTATGGCATGGAAAGAGTCCTAAGTTGTCTTATTTGAAAGTCTGGGGTTGTGAAGCGTATGTGAAACGTGACACTTCAAACAAGTTAGAACCCAGAGGTATCAAATATCACTTTTTGGGATACTCAAATGAAACAATGGGTTACTACTTTTACTACCAAGCTGAAAACAAAGTGTTTACTACTTTGTTTGCTGAATTCTTTGAAAGAGATCTTCTCTTACAAGAAGTCAGTGGGAGTAAAGTAGATCTTGAAGAAATTGAAGAATCACAAAGTAACATACCTTCTGAAGGCACTAGCCAACCGCACGTTGAAGCTGAACACACTGTTGGTGAACCACAATGTGTTGCACCTATACTTCGTAGATCTAGTAGAACTCTTCATCAACCTGAGAGGTTAAATCTTCTGATTAATTCAAATGAACCTCATCTAGGGGATTATGATGAACCCTCTAGCTATGGTGAAGCCATGTCAGATCCACAATCTGACAAATGGGGAGATGCTATGAAGGCAGAGATGCAGTCCATGAAAGATAATTAGTATGGGACTTGATTGATCTTCCACCCAATTGCAAGACAGTGGGGTGTAAATGTGAAATGACCCGTCAAAGTACACTTGACGACCATCGTTATCTTGGTCCCACAGCTTGATCATAACTCTATATGAATTTGATAAATAACCTTACATTCTTCATTTAAAAATGATTTCCTATAAAGGAAACCTACCAAAATATGTAAGTTTAGAAAAAGCATACATAATTACTTAATCAAAAGTTGATAGAAACAAAGTCAACAAACACCCACAATTTAAAGTATCAAAATAGAATGCAAGTTAATGTTTAACAAAAGCTGCCATCATAAATATGCAGACTCTCTAAGCACAGCGGAACTGTCAACAAAAATGTTGAGTGAATTATAGGTATAATATTGCAAACAATATTTAATTTAAAAAAAATAAAAATTTATGTTTGAAAACATAAAAACTCCTTTTTGGACCACAAAATTATATGCTAGAAAACATATAAAAACATTATTCCATTTTCCGTGAGCCACCTGGTAACCACTTAACCATTTATTTACCCTTGCCAAACACAATAAATAATATACACCGAACAAGTGTATCTTCAACTAAATACGAAGTACTAAACATTTCGATTATAAATTGCTAGCGCGACTAGCTCGAAATGGGGTTGTCAAACCCGATAGATCTATCCGAAGGATTCGCGTTCACAGTAGAATCCAGTGATTACAGTTACCAGACTAGGGAATATTTTTGTTCAACTCACAATGAATAATTTAAACCAACCTCCACTTGTGTCCAAAATATAAAATAAATTGCATGTATTCTCATCTCAAAAGATTTAAATAGAAAAATGGGACTATAACTCACCTTAAAGCAAATGAAGTAACCACACAAAAATGCGAACAACAAATGAAGTAAAGTGATCAGGAATGATCACAACGCCGACCTATAAATAAAGCAGGTCGATATAAATAACTAACTTAGGTCAAGTCTTAGTATGATAGCTACTGTACTTGTTGCAAGTAGACATAGAACAACACTCAACATGCATCAGTTTGATCGGAACAGCGTACGGGCACACACTTTCTATTTTTATAAAGTTATTTTTAGCAGGTTTCCATTTTTGAAAAATTTCTATTTTAGGAAAGTTTCTATTTTAGGAAAGTTTCTATTTTTAAAAAGTTTCTATTTTAGGAAAGTTTCTATTTTTAGAAAGTTGCTATTTTTGGAAAGTTTATAAGTTAGGAAAGTTTCCTTAATTAGAAAGTTAACAAAAGTTAACTGAAAGTCAAAGTCAACCAAAAGTCAACTCAAAAGTCAACCTTGGTCAAACATAGTCAATGTTAAATTTTAAAGTATAAGTTATATTAATAACATAAGTTATAATGTTAATTAAAGTCAATTATGTATAAATGTGTCATATCATAAGTTTAATTAAATTAAAATGAATTATTAAAGTTAACATAAGTTTAAATGTTATAATTAATATAACATAAGAATTTAATTAATTAATTAAATATTAATCATAATATAAGTATTATTAATTAATAATAAGTTTTAAATCATATCATAAGTATTATTAATTAATAATGAATTATTAATCATATCATAAGTTTCTAATTATAATCATTAAATCATAAGTATTTAATAATTAAATTATAATTAAATAATAATTGAGTCTTATATTAATTAAATAATCAATTAATTCTTATTATAAGTCTTATTATAATCACCTCATAATATAAGCTTAATACTTACCATAAGTACTTTTCATTAATAATAAAAGTATTATTAATCATAAGTTTAATTAAAGTTTCATTAATCATAATTAATTAATAAATGATATAATAAATATGTAAATCATAAGTCTTAAATTAAAATAATTACTTTTATATCATAAGTAAATTTATTAATAATGAAAATCATTATTCATATCATAAGTCTTATTTCATAACCATAAGTTTTAATTAAAAGTTCATCAGGTCATAACTTGAGCCCCGGGAATCAGTTTTCGGCGAGTCTTATATATATCTTCGCCTAACCAACCCACCCGACACCTTAATGTGCTCAAGAACATCCCAAGATCAGCCACCAAGTCATGACTTACAGCCATTACTCAATTTGGATCTTTAATCCGTTCAAAAACATGTTTTAGTCATAACGAGTGATCCGTGGCTCGGATTTCGATGACCCGAACATGAATGTTCATCCAATCATCAATCCTAACACACTAGTACACCCTAAAGGCTCTAAAAATGGTCACAAAGTCAGAACATACCTGTACCAATTCGTTTTCACATTTTAATTTCAATTAAACACAATTTTGATCATAACTTACGTTCCGGGAATCGAAATAACATGAATCCGGAGTCTAAAATTAATGTCTTGATGAGAGGAACTCATATAGACACTTGAATTTCACTTTTATATCAGTTGTGTTTACAGAAACAATCAAACAAACTGCTGTCCCAAATCAATCAAACCGAAAACATGAATTAACGAGCATTTCCACGCATACTATCAACAATACAATAACATATAATCATCATACTATCAATATAACATATAAAAATAGTAAAATTAAATAAAAATCAAAAAGTTAGGGTTAGGGTTTATACCCTAATCAAGAATTGAATGATATGAGTGTGTAGAGATCGAAGAGAGGAATTCGGTTGTGTAAACGATTTGATGATCCAAGCTATAATTTTGATGAAGATGATGATGTATTTTGATGGTGGTGGTGATGGCCTAGGCTAGGGAGAAAGAAAGAGATGGAGAAAATTAAAAATGAAATGAGATAGGTTAAGGAAAATTGAAAAGTGTAAGTATTATCCCAAAATGAAGCAAAATGTGGATATACCCCCTTCCCCCTTGAATGGTTCGGCCAAAAACTGAATGGGGTGGGACCCACATGGCCCACAATGATATTTTATAAATTTCTTGTGGCCCGAACTCCCGATCGAAGCCCGAAACGCGAAAACACTACTACGCGATTGAAAATTCGGAGAGATAACAAATACGCGACGAAAAATATATATAAATACTATATATAAACATATGATATTAAAATATCATATTTAAAATAATTAGGAATTAAAAATCCCAAAAGCTTGACCGTTGGTTTGAAAACCAAAAAGATTCGCCGGATAGAAATCCGCGACACGTAGAAACGTATAACTTAAAATATGAATACAAATATTCACATAGCATATAATAATTAATATATTATTACAAAAATAATAATATAGGTCATAGAAATGATGTGGCACGAATAACAATTAACGATCATTAAATAATTAACGGTAAAAGATAACGGAAAAAGTAGGGTCGTTACAGTACCTTCCCGTTACGGAAATTTCGTCCCGAAATTTAAGCAGGTGCAGGGGTTGACTCAGCATCTGGGAACAAATGACGGTACTTCTGCTTCAGCTGATCTTCACGCTCCCAAGTGAACTCGGGACCGCATCTGGCGTTCCATCTAACTCGAACAATAGGAGTTCTGTTCTGCTTGAGAGTCTTAACCTCTCGGTCCATAATTTCAACAGGTTCCTCAATAAAATGAAGTTTCTTATCAACATGAAGTTCCTCCAGAGGAATAGTCTTATCGGCCTCGGCCAAACACTTCTTTAAATTCGATACATGAAAAACATCGTGAACAACACTGAGTTCTTGTGGCAATTTCAAACGATAAGCCACGGGTCCAACTCTCTCAATAATCTCAAATGGTCCAACAAAATGAGGATTCAACTTTCCCCTTTTACTAAATCGTGCCACACCCTTCCAAGGTGATACCTTCAATATAATACGGTCACCGACCTGAAATTCAATATCGTTCCTTCTCTTATTGGCATAGCTCTTTTGCCGACTTCTGGCGGTTCTCAATCTTTCCTTAATCTGTACAATCTTCTCGGTAGTCTCATGAATAATTTTTGGACCTGTGAGTTGAGCATCCCCAACCTCATTCTAACAAACATGAGACCTACACTTCCTACCATACAGAGCTTCAAACGGTGCGGCTTTAATACTTGCATGATAACTGTTGTTATAAGAAAATTCAGCTAGCGACAAATATTTATCCCACCCATTATCAAAATCAATAACACATGCTCGTAACCTATCTTCTAACGTTTGAATGGTCCTTTCACTCTGACCATCCGTCTAAGGATGATAACCGGTGCTCATATCTAACTTAGTTCCCAAGGCTTCATGTAAAACCTCGATACAAATCGACTATCTCGGTCCGAAATAATAGATACAGGAACACCATGTATAGAAACAATCTCCTTCAAATACAAATGAGTGAGTTTCTCCATTGAATCAGTTTTCTTAATTGGCAAGAAGCGAGCTGACTTAGTGAGTCGATCTACAATCACCCAAATGGTATCATAGCCACCCGCAACTCTCGGTAACTTAGTAATAAAATCCATCGTAATACCTTCCCACTTCCACTCGGAAATCTCGGGTTGCACCAAAAGTCCAGAAGGTTTCTGATGTTCAGCTCTAACCTTAGCACAGGTCAAATACTTAGCCACATACGTAGCTACATCAGCTTTCAAATTAGGCCACCAATACAGCTCCTTAAGATCATGATACATCTTTCCTGAACCAGGATGAATAGAGTACCTAGACTTATGAGCCTCATCTAAACAAGTTGTCGCAGATCACCAAACTTCGGAACCCAAAGGCGTCCCGCAAAATACCGAGTACCATTGGTTCGTACCTCTAACTGTTTACTCGAGCCTCGGACCTTCCTGTTACAAAATTCTCCTCCTTCAAGGCTTCTTTGTTGAGCTGCAAGAATCTGCCTTGTGAGGTTTGTTCGAATGGTCATATTTAAGGCTCTAAACCTACGAGGTTCAACTCTCTCTTTTCGAATCAAAGCATCATCCACGACATTGGCTTTTTTTCGGAATGGCTAAAGGAGTTCACAATCATAATCATTCAACAATTCCACTCATCTTCGCTACCTCATATTCCACTGTCTTTGATCAAAGATATGTTGAAGACTTTTGTGATCAGTGTACACTGTACACTTGACCCCATATAAGTAATGTCTCCACTTCTTGAGTGCGAACACAACAACTCCCAATTTAAAATCATGGGTTGTATAATTCTGTTCATGAATCTTCAACTGACGTGACGCGTAAGCTATGACTTTCTTTCGATGCATCAAAACACAACCAAAGTCTTGGCACGAAGCATCACAATAAATAACAAAATCATCATTACCCTCAGGTAGTGATAATATCGGTGCAGAAGTTAACTTCTTCAGAGTTTGGAAAGCAGACTCTTATTCACTCTTCCACTCGTACTTCTTCCCCTTATGCGTTAAAGCAGTCAGAGGTTTCGCTATACTAGAGAAATCTTGAATGGACCTTCTATAGTAACCCGCTAACCCTAAAAATGACGAACTTGAGTAGGAGTTTTTAGAATTTTCCACTTTTCAATCTCCTCGATCTTAGCAGG
The DNA here is from genome assembly GCF_046630445.1 of Rutidosis leptorrhynchoides. Taxonomy (NCBI): domain Eukaryota; kingdom Viridiplantae; phylum Streptophyta; class Magnoliopsida; order Asterales; family Asteraceae; genus Rutidosis; species Rutidosis leptorrhynchoides. The sequence goes on from NC_092337.1 coordinate 148,725,042, forward strand.
ATCCACCTGTATTCCTTGTTTACTAACAACATGTCCAAGGAACTGAACTTCTCTTAACCAGAAAGCACACTTAGAGAACTTAGCGTACAACTCTTCTTTCCTCAATAAATCAAGCACTAACTTCAAATGCTCTTCGTGCTCTTCATCACTCTTAGAATAAATAAGGATGTCGTCGATGAATATAATAACAAATTTGTCCAGATAGGGTCTACACACACGGTTCATGAGGTCCATGAACACAGCAGGTGCATTTGTCAATCCGAACAGCATAACAAGAAATTCGTAGTGACCATAACTGGTGCGAAAAGCAGTTTTCAGAAAAACAGAGTTTTTAACACACAGTTGATGATAACCGGAATGAAGATCAATCTTAGAATAAACAGAAGAACCTTGAAGCTGATCGAACAGATCATCAATTCTAGGAAGAGGGTAACGGTTTTTAACTGTAAGTTTGTTCAACTCACGATGATCAATACACAATCAGATCGAACCATCTTTCTTCTTAACAATCAAAACAGGAGCTTCCCACGGGGACGAACTGGGACGAATGAAATATAGTTGCAACAATGCAGGAAGAAATATATGGAGTATTCACATCAGTGACATGGATATTTAAGGCAATTCTCTCAAAGGAGATAACGAGGATCATGGACTTCAAAGTAAATTTTTATTACATTTCTGAAAGGAAGACGTATGAAAGGTGTGATCTTTCAACAAGAGTGAACTTCCTCGCACAATGAGCGAGTCAATCTAGGATTCATCCTTATTCTTAAATTTATGTGCGGATGAAAAGAACGCGAATCATGGGTTATAAAGAATGGTCGACTCCAGGTGAGATGAATCTCCAAAAATAATTTCGTGTACCTCAAGGTATTGAATCATAGGGCTGATGTTTACGAGGATGTTGCGGTTAGCCGTGAATATCGAGAGTAGAAACTCCTCAAACGATCTAGTGTAATATACATCCATGATACCTACTTTAACAACAGTTGGGGTAGAAACCCACCTAGCGCCTTTTCTACAATAGGGTGACCACCGAGTGTTTCCCTAGAAAATTGATTTATCAGTCCGCGTTTCGGCCATGTCCAACTATAAGAGGGTAAATTTTACGAGCGCAAAGACTTTCCAACAAATTTTATAAAACCGGCATCCAAAGTGGTGTACGAGTTTCTATCAATGAACTTAATGGTAAGTTTCATCCTTAAACGGAGGATGAGAAGAACTGTGATCCAAACACTCTGTAGAGTAATGCAAAAATTTGATAAAATCAATCAAAGGAGCTTTGAAAAAGCTTTAAACGTTTGATGTGACAACATAAACAGAACGAAGTTCTTAGTAAATTTTAGAAGTATGTAGAACGTGTACCATTTTATATAAAACAAATTGACTTAGTCAAACAGCTCAATAAATGAGTGGTTTTAAAATAATTTTGAAGGTATGATTTAGTATATGCTAGCCCAAATAGGTAGGGGTAAATTTATTCATTTGAATCCATATGTACAAATATGATTCTATAAATTGTATACATGACAAAATATTTCATTACTTCTATTCGTCCATAAATCTCGTGAGAACCGCCCAATTAAACAAATGTGTAAAACTACCGATAATAAGCAGAGTATCTGTATTGCAGAGGTTACAAGTTGAAGTAATTTCGTGGAACATCGAGTAAAGGACTTGAATCGTCGTGCGACTTTTAACCAACAAATGTTACGAGGTCATGAAAACTAATGAGTTAAATGTTGTTTTGACTAATATCAGGACATAAGTCCTTGGGCCAAAACTGTTCCCGAGCGAAGCTGTTGCTAACAAGCGAGTAATGAAGGATAGAGCATGAGATAGATAATCTGGTTAAAACGAGCTTCTCGTATATCAACAAATAAGATAATGAATATTTTTCCTACCCATGTAATACATCGAAATTTCTAAATGAGTAGTGTAAAAATTTTCTTTGACTCGCTTTCTATTTCTCATGTCACAATATTGGGACTTCTTTATGAATTAACGTAATATAATCACGTTGGCCTGACGCCATTATATTTCACTAATTCATAGTTCCATTCCAATAGCACTACATGAGGTCAGGACACGCGATCAACCTCGAATTTCCACACAATTTCTCTAAACGATTTCTTAAACAATGTGCTAAAGATAGCACAAGAGACAAAACATCAAAAGTAATGAATAGGAGTAACGATGACATAAAAATGTCTTCAAAGTACCAAGAATCTCTAAAAGTCAAGAATGACATTTTCCGGTTTAAAAACCAAAGCACATAGGCACAACGGCACAAAGGCACGTAATATAACAAGAATGTTATATACCTAAACATAATAGCTGACATTGAAATGCCGAGCATTTAGAAGTCAAGAATAACATCTCGCGTAAGATAACTCAAACGTTATATACATAACCATAATAGATGACATATAAATGTCGAGAATTTCAGAAGTCAAGAATGACATCCCTCGGTCTCACTACCCGAGGTGTTCTTAAAAGGATAGTTCGCATGAGTCAGAGAATACGTTTAAATCAGAATGGGAGTTCCTCCCGGATTCAGAATATAATAGAGATGTATGTATGATAACAATATACATACCAATACGATACAAATAATCACATATAATAATATATTATAGGCCGAGCTGTAGACTAGACTCACTAATGCACCATATCGACTCGGGTAACGACATCAATGCAGCCTAATTCCCTACAACCAGAGATCTGATACCAACTGAAATGACCCATCAAAGTACACTTGACGACCATCGTTATCTTGGTCCCACAGCTTGATCATAACTCTATATGAATTTGATAAATAACCTTACATTCTTCATTTAAAAATGATTTCCTATAAAGGAAACCTACCAAAATATGTAAGTTTAGAAAAACCATATATAATTACTTAATCAAAAGTTGATAGAAACAAAGTCAACAAACACCCACAATTTAAAGTATCAAAATAGAATGCAAGTTAATGTTTAACAAAAGCTGCCATCATAAATATGCAGACTCTCTAAGCACAGCGGAAGCAATCAATCATCAACCTGAGAATAAAACATGCGAGTAACTGTCAACAAAAATGTTGAGTGAATTATAGGTTTAATATTGCAAACAATATTTAATTTAAAAAAAATAAAAATTTATGTTTGAAAACATAAAAACTCCTTTTTGGACCACAAAATTATATGCTAGAAAACATATAAAAACATTATTCCATTTTCCGTGAACCACCTGGTAACCACTTAACCATTTATTTACCCTTGCCAAATACAATAAATAATATACACCGAACAAGTGTATCTTCAACTAAATACGAAGTACTAAACATTCCGATTATAAATTGCTAGCGCGACTAGCTCGAAATGGGGTTGTCAAACCCGATAGATCTATCCGTAGGATTCGCGTTCACAGTAGAATCCAGTGATTACAATTACCAGACTAGGGAATATATTTGTTCAACTCACAATGAATAATTTAAACCAACCTCCACTTGTGTCCAAAATATAAAATAAATTGCATGTATTCTCATCCCAAAAGATTTAAATAGAAAAATGGGACTATAACTCACCTTAAAGCAAATGAAGTAACCACATAAAAATGCGAACAGCAAATGAAGTAAAGTGATCAGGAATGATCACAACGCCGACCTATAAATAAAGCTTGTCGATATAAATAACTAACTTAGGTCAAGTCTTAGTATGATAGCTACTGTACTTGTTGCAAGTAGACATAGAACAACACTCAACATGTATCGGTTTGATCGGAATAGCGTACGGGCACACACTTTCTATTTTTATAAAGTTATTTTTAGCAGGTTTTCATTTTTGGAAAGTTTCTATTTTAGGAAAGTTTCTATTTTAGGAAAGTTTCTATTTTTAAAAAGTTTCTATTTTAGGAAAGTTTCTATTTTTAGAAAGTTGCTATTTTTGGAATGTTTATAAGTTAGGAAAGTTTCCTTAATTAGAAAGTTAACAAAAGTCACCTGAAAGTCAAAGTAAACTGAAAGTCAACTCAAAAGTCAACCTTGGTCAAACATAGTCAATGTTAAATTTTAAAGTATAAGTTATATTAATAACATAAGTTATAATGTTAATTAAAGTCAATTATGTATAACTGTGTCATATCATAAGTTTAATTAAATTAAAATGAATTATTAAAGTTAACATAAGTTTAAATGTTATAATTAATATAACATAAGAATTTAATTAATTAATTAAATATTAATCATAATAAAAGTATTATTAATTAATAATAATTTTTAAATCATATCATAAGTATTATTAATTAATAATGAATTATTAATCATATCATAAGTTTCTAATTATAATCATTAAATCATAAGTATTTAATAATTAAATTATAATTAAATAATAATTGAGTCTTATAATAATTAAATAATCAATTAATTCTTATTATAAGTCTTATTATAATCACCTCATAATATAAGCTTAATACTTACCATAAGTACTTTTCATTAATAATAAAAGTATTATTAATCATAAGTTTAATTAAAGTTTCATTAATCATAATTAATTAATAAATTATATAATAAATATGTAAATCATAAGTCTTAAATTAAAATAATTACTTTTATATCATAAGTAATTTATTAATAATGAAAATCATTATTCATATCATAAGTCTTATTTCATAACCATAAGTTTTAATTAAAAGTTCATCGGGTCATAACTTGAGCCCCGGGAATCAGTTTTCGGCGAGTCTTATATATATCTTCGCATAACCAACCCACCCGACACCTTAGTGTGCTCAAGAACATCCCAAGATCAGCCACCAAGTCGTGAATTACAGCCATTACTCAATTTGGATCTTTAATCCGTTCAAAAACATGTTTTAGTCATAACGAGTGATCTGTGGCTCGGATTTCGATGACCCGAACATGAATGTTCATCCAATCATCAATCCTAACACACTAGTACACCCTAAAGGCTCTAAAAATGGTCACAAAGTCAGACCATACCTGTACCAATTCGTTTTCACATTTTAATTTCAATTAAACACCATTTTGATCATAACTTATGTTCCGGGAATCGAAATAACATGAATCCGGAGTCTAAAATTAATGTCTTGATGAGAGGAACTCATCTAGACACTTGAATTTCACTTTTATATCAGTTGTGTTTACAGAAACAATCAAACAAACCGCTGTCCCAAATCAATCAAATCGAAAACATGAATTAACGAGCATTTCCACGCATACTATCAACAATACAATAACATATAATCATCATACTATCAATATAACATATAAAAATAGTAAAATTAAATAAAAATCAAAAAGTTAGGGTTAGGGTTTATACCCTAATCAAGAATTGAATGATATGAGTGTGTAGAGATCGAAGAGAGGAATCCGGTTGTGTAAACGATTTGATGATCCAAGCTATAATTTTGATGAAGATGATGATGTATTTTGATGGTGGTGGCGATGGCCTAGGCTAGGGAGAAAGAAAGAGATGGAGAAATTAAAAATGAAATGAGATAGGTTAAGGAAAATTGAAAAGTGTAAGTATTATCCCAAAATGAAGCAAAATGTGCATATACCCCCTTCCCCCTTGAATGGTTCGGCCAAAAACTGAATGGGGTGGGACCCACATGGCCCACAATGATATTTGATAAATTTCTTGTGGCCCGAACGCCCGATCGAAGCCCGAAACGCGAAAACGCTACTACGCGATTGAAAATTCGGAGAGATAACAAATACGCGACGAAAAATATATATAAATACTATATATAAACATATGATATTAAAATATCATAATTAAAATAATTAGGACTTAAAAATTCCAAAAGCTTGACCGTTGGTTTGAAAATCGAAAAGATTAGCCGGATAGAAATCCGCGACACGTAGAAACGTATAACTTAAAATATGAATACAAATATTCACATAGCATATAATAATTAATATATTATTACAAAAATAATAATATAGGTCATAGAAATGACGTGGCACGAATAACAATTAACGGTCGTTAAATAATTAACGGTAAAAGATAACGGAAAAAGTAGGGTCGTTACAAAATGGGTCTTTAAGAAGAAGGCTGACATGGACAGTAATGTAAATACTTTTAAGGCTCGGTTGGTAGCAAAAGGTTATACTCATACTCAAGGAATTGATTATGAGGAAACTTTTTCACCAGTCGCGAGCATTAAATCAATTAGGATACTTATTGCCATAGCTGCTTTTCATGATTATGAAATATGGCAAATGGATGTCAAAACCGCTTTCCTAAATGGCGACCTAAGCGAGGACGTATATATGGTTTAGCCGGAAGGGTTTGTGAATCGTAAGCATCCTACTAAAGTATGCAAGCTTCTAAAATCCATTTATAGATTAAAGCAAGCATCCAGGAGCTGGAATCTTAAGTTTGATCAGAAAATCAAAGAGTTTGGCTTTTCTCAAAACCAAGATGAGCCCTGTGTTTACATTAGAGCTAGTGGGAGCAAAGTTGTCTTCTTGATCTTGTATGTTGATGACATACTACTTATTGGAAATGACATTCCAACTTTGCAAGATGTCAAATCTTGGCTTGAAAAATGTTTTCCCATGAAAGATCTTGGAGAAGCTAAGTATATTCTAGGAATCAGGATCTATAGAAATAGATCCAAAAGTCTTATTGGTTTGAGTCAAAGTACATACATTGACAAAATCTTATGAATATATAACATGCGAAACTCCAAGCGTGGAGCATTACCCATGCAAAAGGGCATAACCTTGAGCAAGTCTCAAAGTCCTATCACACCTGATGAGATAAGACGAATGAAATGTGTTCCGTATGCTTCGGCTATAGGATTCATTATGTATGCCATGTTATGTACTAGACCTGATGTCTCGTTAGCTTTGAGTTTGACGAGTCGTTATCAACAGAATCCAGGTGAAGAACATTGGATTGCTGTTAAGAGCATTCTTAAATATTTACGGAGAACTAAAGATATGTTCTTGGTTTACGGTGATTTGGAAGAAGAGTTGAGTATTAGATGTTATACAGATGCTAGTTTCCAAACTGATCGAGATGATTCTCGATCCCAATCAGGGTATGTCTTTGTCATGAATGGCGGGGCAGTTGATTGGAGAAGCTCAAAGCAGAGCACAGTTGCACAGTCTACAACGGAAGCAGAATACATTGCTGCCTTAGAAGCAGCTCAAGAAGCTGTCTGGATTAGGAAGTTTATTGCTGAACTCGGAGTAGTTCCCAGCATTGAATCCCCTATGGAAATGTACTGTGATAATTCAAATGCTATTATACTTGCAAAAGAATCACGTGTACGTAAAGGTAGCAGACACATTTTTCAAAAGTTTGACTACATTCAAGAAGTCGTTGAGAGGAATGATATTAGTTTTCTTAAGGTTCATACAGATGATAATGTGGCTGACCCGTTCACGAAGCCCATGACACACAACAAGCATGATGATCATGCTAGTAGTATTGGACTTCGTTATGCTGCCGATCTTTTTAATTTGTAATTTAGTATTTGGATATTTTTGAAACATTAAGCAGTTTTATCTTAATGAATTGATATATAGTTGGTATGATCATTTTCATTTATATAACTGTGTTCTATATTAGCATGTTTAATCCATGAATAATTGTTGATTATTCAAAATCTCCATAATCGATTATGTTATGGGAATAACATGAATAAAGATTAATATGAAATTTTGGTTATATTCATTAATGATGAATAGTTAACTTATTGAGACCAAAATTCATATGTATTCATTGATGATGAATATTGGAATGACCCAACCATGAGATGTCACTACATGGATCGTAGTCAGTAGTGAATCTTTTAGTGGTTATGTTTTTATGTCCTTAGACTTGAGATGCATGCCAGTTTTGATGTGTGGAACACTGTACTTTGATATGGTTAAATGTTGTCCTGAATAAGGCTGTTATAAAGGCCATTATTCGGTATAATGTAAAGCTCGTGATAGACACGTGTATGCAATATAGGATTTGTTCCTCTAAAATGTTTGGAGTTAGATACTTTTTGAGCTCCTCGATGAATGAATAAGATATTTGTGTGGCCGCACCCAATTATAATTAAGATGATACTTAATTAGTTTGGTGATCTAATTCAGTTCTAAGATCGAGAAACAAAATTGTTAAACAAATGAGAATGACCGATGATCCATATCTCAAGTTTAACTAAAGTATCTGAAACAAAAGGACGAATGACATTTAAAACTTACCATAAAAAGTTTCGAGAAACAACCCTCACATGAATTTGGGGACAATGATGTGTTGCTAGACGCTTACCATTGTTTATAGTTACTTGATGTTGTGCCATGCACAAGTGGGAGTCTATAGGATTAATGTGCAAGGTACAGCATATAACTATATGGTCAACCTCATTTGAGCCTTCGGGGTCACACACATATACATCGAGAAGTCAAATAAAATATATATATGATGTATATATATTACTCAAGTAACAAAATAGTAAATCGAAATTAATTCATTTACTATTCATATGAATAGTAAATGAAACGAAATTAATTAATTTACTATTCACATGAAAGCGACATGATAGAAATTATTAATTATAAGTTACATAATATACCCCTAAAGTATTTGAGAAATACGACTTTGAAAAAGAAAATTACAAAAGAAGTTAAAACGCGTAAATCATAAATACGACTTTCAAAAATGAAAATATATCCGTGATCTAAATTGATTGATACTCTTTACTTTACTTCATATTATATATATGGACGAGAGAATTGAAAAGAGAGGAAGTAAGAAAAAATAACATTGTTTCATACGGAGTATCATTTTGGATTCATAATATTAATCAAAGGTTGATTAATTATTACTTGGATTTGGACTAGCATCCATTGACGTTGTTTGAAGTGTAGTGTGGACTATCCTAAGAGACGGTCATACTTTTGATCGTAAGTTTCTCTCCATCTCATCAAATTCTCCAAGAAAGATATATCGTTAACTCATCTTTTGTTTTATATTCATGACAATTATTATGGTGTAATTGGATCATTGAGATAAATTAATCGTGTGCATGTTTCATTAAATATATGAATATATAATCTTGTAAATATTTTTATGAAATAATAAAAGATTATTATTTTAACTACCCGCTGCGTTAATCTGAAATTGGTAAAAGTACACACTGTTATCTAACAGAAACATGTGATGCGAAAGATACTCATTTAAGTGATGATGATTTTATCCCAGATTCTTACAGTAAAGGAGTGAAAGACAATTCTTTTAAATCTCCTTTTGTTACACAGGTTGGTGTAACTAACCCATGTCATAATTCCAATGCCATTTCCAATTCTGAAGAAAGAGAGACTACACAAGAATCATCTAAATCATTGTCTAAACCCCCTGGATTTAATGGAGTTAGATTTTCTTCTCCTCAAGCTAGTGAAGTAAACAGTAAGAAAGCAAGTTCGGTTTCTGGAGCAAATGATTTCAACTCCGTTGTAAAGGCTTTGTGGGGAAATTTTCATTTCAAAGTCGCTTCGTCTAGTGCTCGAGGCCGTTCGGGAGGCATCTTAACTATTTGGGATCCTATGATATTCACTAGTAATCGAGTGATCTCTTTTGCAAATGTGTTGATTGTCGAGGGTAGATTTACTAGTAGCAACAATCCGTGTTTTCTTCTAAACGTTTACGCTCCCCAGTCTCGTGTTCAGAAAAGGCGAATTTAGGATTTTATCACTTCTTTCCTCCAAAACAATAGCTGGGACTTTATTGTCTTTGGTGACTTTAACATGGTGAGATAACCTCATGAACGCTTTGGAACGCACTTTAATCACTTAATTGCCTCCTATTTTAATGACTTTACTAATAATGGTGGAGTGATTGAAATTCCATTGTGTGCCCGGGCCTTCACTCGTGTTAATAAATCCTTTACGCAACGTTCCAAGATTGATCGTTTTCTGGTTTCTAATGGGATTCTAGACGTGTTTCCACAGGTTACGGGCAAGATTCTCACTAATCTTTAGTCGGACCATTACCATATTCTTCTTTCCAATGAAACTCTTGATTATGGTCCCACGCCTTTTAAATTACTTCACTCTTGGTTCGACATTGATGGGTTCGAAAATACTGTTTTAAACACATGGAATGATCAAGCATTGAGACTGAGCTCGAACCCGTTAATTCGCTTTAAAGATAAACAAAACATGTTAAGAATTCTTTGAAAATTTTAAGAATATTAATTCAGTGGCTGTTTGTAATAGAGTGGAGATGATCAATAAGATTAAGGAAATCGATACTCTCATGGATTCAGCCCCTTCTTGTTCTTCGCTGCCACGGACCATGCCAATGCCCTTAAAGAACTCACACGTATTCAATCCTCTGAAGCATCAAATTTGGTGCAGAAAAACAAGAAGCTGGTATACGGTGTGGGAGACAAAAATTCAGCGTTTTTTCGTGCTTCTTTAAACAGGAAACGGAAAAAACTACAAATCCCTGGAATAATGTCGAATGGCTCTTGGATCACTCACCCACCGCTTGTCAAAGATGTATTGGAAGGCCACCCAAATATGTGATTTTATGTTTGTAGGCCACCAGTTTTTAAAAACGATTTTGTAGGCTACTCGTATTTGTAATTTGTTGTGTTTCTACCAAATCCGGTCATAATTATTGAATATGACTGAAATACCCTTTACACTATTGAAAAGACAAACTTACCCCTTTTAGTTTAATTTTAATATATATTATATATATATATTATAATTATATATATATTAATTATTATTTATAATACTACGTAAATACAATCGTGAGACTAAAAAAATTAGGGTTACTATTCTACTTCTTCTTCACATATTTACTGGGAACATTGAACATTGATCTGCCGCATCCAAAGAAAAAACCATGATTAGGTACATATTAATACAATTAATCTTTTGTGCATCTTTGATTTTATCATTCATTTATTCACTGTATACGTCTTTGTTTCAGTGATAGCGAGGGTGGTGGTGGTGCTTAAGAGGGTGATGTTGAAGAAGGAAATTCAACTGATTCAACTGAGAAAAAACACAAGTAATCACGGACGCAAAAAACACAAGGCTAAGTTTCAAGAAAAACAATGTTATATTTAACTGTGAGAACAATTATATGTGATTGCTCATAAATCCTAACTTGTATAACATTTGTAACTGTAGGTGTTAATCCACGTTTATAAATCATTATTATTATTATTATTATTATTATTATTATTATTATTATATTAATAAAGAAAAATAAAGGGTAGTTTCGGTAATTATTAATTATAAAATTTTTAATTATTTTAAATTTATTTATATACAGGGGTAATTATGTCATTTTATATTATTCCGTTAACCTTTTGACCAGATTTGGTAGAAACGCAACAAAATACAAATGCGAGTGGCCTACAACATAGTTTTAAAAAATGGGTGGCCTACAAACATATAATCACATACTTGGATGACCTCCCAATACATTATTCCTTTTTTTTTTGCTTTCTTTTCTTTCAGCAGAAATTTGCACCTATGATTTTGTAAAGATTGTTAATTGAAACAACTCAACCCATCTTTGCATCCGAAATTTTTTTTTTTCTTTTTTATAATGAACCAATAACACGTCACTTTAATTAGTTACACGATATCAACCGGTTCATACAAAACATTTAAACATTCAACTCAACAAGTTTAAAGTTTACATCATAGGCACGAAGGCCCTTAATCAATTGTATTACAAGTTCGACCCTTAAATGATAGTTTTAAACCAAACGACACATGACATGGTTTGGGACTAAACTACCCAAAACAATAGGCCGTCTTCCAAAAGCTTCACCTAAGCAACCAACATGGGAATATCTAATTCCCGGCAACCTCTTTCCCTTTCTCCATACTTGTACCTAAAAAGTAAACAACGAGAGGGGTAAGCAAAGCTTAGTGAGTGCAACAATTATTCATACACATATATAACCCATCTATTTGCAATCACGCCCACCAAATACCTCATACGAACTTGTAACTCAAATAGCATGTCATCATATTCATAATGATAACAATTCGTACTCAATCAAGAACTTCACATTAGCATATACTCAACACAATATATATATAATATGCTAAACAATAAACAATAACACAATATGGTTAACCATAAATGCTATGGTGCTGCCGGCTCATGGTTCACACCATACGAAATGCTATGACGCTACCGGCTCCTTGATTCGCGCCACTACGCATTTGAGTCATACTCTTTTATAGTGCTACCGGCTCCTTGGTTCACACTTTGGCGCTACCGGCTCGTAGTTCACACCTTATTTTATAGTGCTACCGGCTCGTGGTTCACACTTTAGTGTTACCGGCTCGTAGTTCACACTTTGATGCTACCGGCTCGTGGTTCACATCACGACACTTGTCACATACATGTTATGGTACTACCGGCTCGTTGGTTCATACCATAACATTTACAAATAAATACGTCATATACATATACGCATAATCATTCCACTCACCTTATCGCTTCGGTGATGATTAAACACTCCGCAAGCTTCAAAATAAAGTACCTATTACATTAGATACACAATCAACATACAAACTAGTTGGACTAGACACCAACACTTAACTCTTGTGCATTTAATGACCCAATTGTATTAAATGACCCATTTGCACAAAAATCGCCCATCCAAAGTCAAGACTATCATTAATCACTATAAGCTAGTGATTGAAGCCCAATAACACCAACTAACACAAATTTAGGGTATTTTCATACCCATCTTGCCCAACTAGGTCAACCATTACCCATTTGACCCATTTTAAAGTCAAGGCCCACCATTTGGTCAAACTTGAACTCATTAACAAAACTTTTACTAACACATAAGTGTGTTAGTGATTCAACAACATCATTAACTCTATAATCACCAAATCACAAGTCCAAACCCTAGATCACAACTGTGGCGACTCCGTCAAAACACTTAACGGCTTCGTCACTTGGTCCCACAGCTTGATCGAAACTCTATATGAATTTAATAAAACAACCTTGCATTCTTTATTTAAAAATGGTTTCCTATAAAGGAAATCTACTAAAATGTATAAGTTTAGAAAAACTATACAATAATACTTTAACCAAAAGTTGACCAAAATAAAGTCAACAAACAACCACTTTTTAATGTAACAAAATAGAATGCAAGTTAATGTTTAACAAAAGCTGCCATCATAAATATGCAGACTCTCTAAGCACAGCGGAAGCAATCAATCATGAACCTGAGAATAAAACATGCGAGTAACTGTCAACAAAAATGTTGAGTGAATTATAGGTTTAATATTGCAAACAATATTTAATTTAAACAATAAAAATTTATGTTTGAAAACATAAAAACTCCTTTTTGAACCACCAAATTATATGCTAGAAAACATATAATAAAACATTATTCCATTTTTCGTGAGCCACCTGGTAAACACTTAACCATTTATTTACCCTTGCCAAACACAATAAATAATATACACCGAACAAGTGTATCTACAACAAAATACGAAGTACTAAACATTCCGATAACAAATTGCTAGCGCGACTAGCTCGAAATGGGGTTGTCAAACCCGATAGATCTATCCATAGGATTCGCGTTCACCAGTAGAAACCAGTGATTACAGTTACCAGACTAGGGAATATTTTTGTTCAACTCACAATGAATAATTTAAACCAACTTCCACTTGTGTCCAAAATATAAATAAATTGCATGTATTCTCATCCCAAAAGATTTAAAATAGAAAAATGGGACTATAACTCACCTTAATAGCAACTGAAGAAATCTCACAAACAAGCGAACAGCAAATAAAGTAAAGTGATCAAGAAAGATCACAACGCCGACCTATAAATAAAGCAGGCCGATATAAATAACTAACTTAGGTCAAGTCTTAGTATGATAGCTATTGTACATGTTGCAAGTAGACATAGAATAACACTCGGCAAGCATCGGTTTGACTGGAACAGCATACGGACACACACTTTCTATTTTTAGAAAGTTTCTATTTTTAGCAGGTTTCCATTTTTGGAAAGTTTTCTATTTTAGGAAAGTTTCTATTTTTGGAAAGTTTCTATTTTTGGAAAGTTTCTATTTTTGGAAAGTTTCCAAATTTAGAAAGTTCTATTTTTAGAAAGTTTTGAAGTTAGGAAAGTTTCCTTATTTAGAAAGTCAACAGAAGTCAACTGAAAGTCAAAGTCAACCGAAAGTCAACTCAAAAGTCAACCTTGGTCAAACATAGTCAACATTAATTTGAAAAGTGTAAGTTATAATAATAACATAGGTTATAATGTTTATTAAAGTCAAAAGTGTATAATTATGTCTTAACATAAGTTTAATTAAATAAAAATGAACTATTAAAGTTTAGATAAGTTTAAATGATATAATTAATATAACATAAGTATTTAATTAATTAATTAAATATTAGTCATAATATAAGTATTATTAATTAATAATAAATTTTAAATCATATCATAAGTATTATTAATTAATAATGAATTATTAATCATATCATAAATTTCTAATTATACTTATTAAATCATAAGTATTTAATAATTAAATAATAACTAAGTCTTATAATAATTAAATAATTATTTAATCCTTATTATAAGTCCTATAATAATAATAATCTCATAATATAAGTTTAATACTTATCATAAGTATTTTTCATTAATAATAAAAGTATTATTAATCATAAGTTTAATTAAAATGTTAATTAAATCATAAGTCATAATTAAATGATATAATAAATATATATCATAAGTCTTAAATAATAATAATTACTTCTTATATCATAAGTAATTAATCAATAATGAAAATCATTATTTTTCTCATAAGTTTTAATATTTAACCATAAGTTTTAATCAAAAGTTCATCGGGTCGTATCTTGAGCCCCGGGTGTCGGTTTTCGGCGAGCCTTACATATATCTCCGCCTAAGCAAACCACCCGACACTTTTGTACACTCAAGAACACCCCAAGAACAGCCCACAAGTCGTGATATACAGCCAATACACTACTTGGAACTTTAATTCAATCAAAAACGTGTTTTAGACGTAACGGGTGATTCGTGGCTTGGATTGAGATGACCCGAACATGAAAGTTCGCCCCACCATCAGTTCTAACACACTAACACACCCTAAAGTCACCAAATATGGTCACAAAGTCGGACCAAACCTGGTTCATACCAAAATCACATTTCAATCTTAACAAAATACCACTTTGATCATAATTAGGGTTCCGGGAATCGAAACGACATGAATCCGGAGTCTAAAATTAACGTCTTGATGAGAGGAACTCATCTAGATACTTTATTTTAACATTTATATCAGTCATCATATCAGAAACACACGAAAAAGCTGCTGTCCAGAATTTTACAAACCGAAAACATGTGATTATGAGTACATCTATGCATACAAACACCATTACAATAATCCACAAACATCATACTACTAAATAATCATAAAAATACAGAAAATAAATGAAAAATCAAAAGTTCTAGGGTTAGGGTTTATACCCTAATCAATAATCAATGGATGTTATCGCGTAGAGGAGATTGAGAGGAACGCGTTGGTGTTAATCAATCCTTGATCCAAGCTTTAAAATTAATTGATGATGATGATGTTGGTGGTGGAAGTGGCGACGGCTCAAGGGTGCAAAAGGGGAGGAAGAGAGCAAATATCTAAAATTAGGTTTGATAAAATTAGGAATAAAATGTAAAAATGAGGAGTATTGCAAAAATGAATGGGGTATACCCCCTCCTTGACAATTTCGGCCAAGAACTGAATGGGGTGGGCCCCATAGTGGCCCAATTTGATAAATGACAAAATCCTAGTGGCCCGAACACCCGAACGAAACCCGAAACGCGAAAACGCCGCTACGCGATTGATTTTTCGAAGAGATAATAAATACGCGACGAATAAAATATATAAATACTATATATAATCATATGACATCAAAATATCATATTTAAAATAATTAGGACTTAAAAATTCCAAAAGTTTGACCGTTGGTTTGAAAACCGAAAAGATTCCCCGGATAGAAATTCGCGACACGTAGAAACGTACAATTAAAGATATGAATACAAATATTCATATAACACATAATAATTAATATATTATTACAAAAATAATAATATAGGTCATAGAAATGACGTGGCACGAAAAATAATTAACGGTCGTTAAATAATTAATGGCAAAAGATAACGGAAAAAGTAGGGTCGTTATAGTACCTTCCCGTTACGGAAATTTCGTCCCGAAATTTAAGCAGGTGCAGGGGTTTCCTCGGCATCTGGGAACAAATGCGGTTACTTCTGCTTCATCTGACCTTCACGCTCCCAAGTGAACTCGGGACCGCGTCCGGTGTTCCATCTAACTCGAACAATAGGAATTTTACTCTGCTTAAGAGTCTTTACCTCTCGGTCCATAATTTCAACAGGTTCTTCAATAAAATAAAGTTGCTTATCAACATGAAGTTCATCAAAAAGAATAGTTTCATTGGCCTCGGCCAAACACTTCTTTAAATTCGATACATGAAAAACGTCACGAATAGCACTGAGTTCTTGTGGCAATTTCAAACGATAAGCCACTGGTCCAACTCTCTCAATAATCCCAAAAGGTCCAACAAATCGAGGATTCAACTTTCCCCTTTTACCAAAACGTACCACACCCTTCCAAGGTGAAACTTTCAACATAACACGATCACCGACCTGAAAGTCGTTATCGTTCCTTCTCTTATCAGCATAACTCTTTTGCCTACTCCTGGCAGTTCTCAATCTTTCCTTAATCTGTGCAATCTTCTCGGTAGTCTCGTGAATGATCTCTGGTCATGTGAGTTGAGCATCCCCAACCTCATTCCAACAGACAGGAGACCTACACTTTCTACCATACAGAGCTTCAAATGGTGCGGCTTTAATACTTGCATGATAACTGCTGTTATAAGAAAACTCATCCAGCGGCAAATATTTATCCCACCCATTTCCAAAATCAATAACACACGCTCTTAACATGTTTTCTACGTTTGAATGGTCCTTTCACTCTGACCATCCGTCTGTGGATGATAAGCGGTGCTCATATCCAATTTAGTTCCTAGAGCACCTTGTTAGGACTGCCTCAGTCCAACATAATCGATACGGGAACACCATGTCTCGAAATAATCTCCTTTAAATACAAACGAGTAAACTTCTTCATTGAATATGTTTCCTTAATTGGCAAGAAAAGAGTTGACTTAGCGAGTCGGTAACAATCACCCAAATGGTATCATAACCATCCACAACTCCCGGTAACTTCGTAATAAAGTCCATCTTAATACCTTCCCACTTCCACTCAGGAATTTCAGGTTGCACCAAAAGTCCAGACGGTTTCTGATGTTCAGCTTTAACCTTAGCGCAGGTCAAACACTTAGCCACATACGTAGCCACATCAGCTTTCAAATTAGGCCACCAAAATAGCTCCTTAAGATCATGATACATCTTTCCTGAACCGGGATGAATAGAGTACCTAGACTTATGAGCCTCATCTAAAACAAGTTTTCGTAGATCACCAAACTTCGGAACCCAAAGGCATCCCGCAAAATACCGAGTACCATCGGTTTGTACCTCTAACTGTTTACTCAAGCCTCGGACCTTCCCGTTACAAAATTTTCCTCCTTCAAGGCTTCTTATTGTGCCTCAAGGATCTGCCTAGCGAGGTTTGTTTGAATTGTCATATTCAAGGCCCTAAACCTGCGAGGTTCAGCCCTTTCTTTACGACTTAATGCATCAGCCACATCATTGGCCTTTCCCGGATGATATAAAAGTT
Source organism: Rutidosis leptorrhynchoides (assembly GCF_046630445.1). Lineage (NCBI taxonomy): Eukaryota > Viridiplantae > Streptophyta > Magnoliopsida > Asterales > Asteraceae > Rutidosis > Rutidosis leptorrhynchoides. The sequence continues at coordinate 148,742,823 of NC_092337.1, forward strand.
CGCAATCATAATCATTTAACGTCTCAACCCATCTTCGTTGCCTCATATTTAACTGTTTCTGATCAAGAATATGTTGAAGACTTTTGTGATCAGTGTACAATGTACCTTTGACCCCATATAGATAATGTCTGCAAATCTTAAGCGCAAACACAACAGCTCTCAACTCTAAATCATGGGTTACGTAATTCTGCTCGTGAATCTTCAACTGACGTGACGCGTACGCAATAACTTTCTTTCGTTGCATCAAAACACAACCAAAGTCTTGACACGAAGCATCACAATAGATAACAAAATCATCATTACCCTCAGGTAGTGATAATATCGGTGCAGAAGTTAACTTCTTCTTCAGAGTTTGGAAAGCAGACTCTTGTTCACTCTTTCACTCGTACTTCTTCCCCTTATGCGTTAAAGCAGTCAGAGGTTTCGCTACTCGTGAAAAATCTTGAATGAACCTTCTATAATAGCCTGCTAATCCTAGAAACTGGCGAATCTGAGTAGGAGTTTTCGGAACTTCCCACTTTTCAATCGCCTCAATCTTAGCAGAATCAACTTGTATTCCCTATTTACTAACAATATGTCCGATGAAATTGAACTTCTCTTAACCAGAAAGCACACTTAGAGAACTTAGCGTACAACTCTTCTTTCCTCAACAGATCAAGCACTAACTTCAAATGTTCTTCGCCCTTCATCACTCTTAGAATAAATAAGGATGTGGTCGATGAAAACAGTAACGAATTTGTCCAGATAGGGTCTACACACATGGTTCATGAGGTCCATGAACACAACAGGTGCATTTGTCAATCTGAACGGCATAACAAGAAATTCAAAGTGACTATAACGGGTACAGAAAGCGGTTTTCAGAATATCAGTTTCTTTAGCGCGTAATTGGTGATAACCGGAACGAAGATCAATCTTATAATAAACGGACGAACCTTGAAGTTGATCGAACAGATCATCAATTCTCGGAAGAGGGTAACGGTTTTTAAGAGTAAGCTCGTTCAATTCACGATAATCAATACACAAACGAAATGAACCATCTTTCTTCTCAACGAACAAAACGGGAGCTCCCCAAGGGGACGAACTGGGACGGATGAAATAAATTTGCAATAATGAAGGAAGAAATAAATATGGAGTAGTCACGTCGGTGGCATAGATATTTAAGGCAATTCTCTCAAAGGAGTTAACGAGGATCATGGACTCCAAAGTAATTTTTCATTATATTTCCGAAAGGAAGACGTATGAAAGGTGTGATAATTCAACGAGAGTGAACTTCCTTGTACAATGAGCGAGGAAGTCTAGGATTCATCCATATTCTTAAATTTATGTGCGGATGAAAAGAACGCGAATCATGGGTTATAAAGAATGGCCGACTCCAGGTGAGATGAATCTCCAAAAATAATTTCGTGCACCCTAAAGTATCGAATCCTAGGATTGATGTTTACGAGGGTGTTGCGGTTGACAGCGAAAATTGAGAGTAGAAACTCCTCAAACGGTCTAGAGTAATATATATCCATGATACCCATTATAACAACAGTTGGGGTAGAAACCCACCTAGCGCCTTTTCTACAATAAGGTGACCATTGAGTGTACCCCAGAAACTTGATTTATCGGTCTGCGTTTCGGTCATGTCCAACCATAAGAGGGAAAATTCTATGAGCGCAAAGACTTTCCAACAAATTTTATAAAACCGGCATCCAAACTGGTGTAAGAATTTCTATCAATGGACTTAATGGTAAATTTTCATCCTTAAACGGAGGATGAGAAGAAATGTGATCCAAACACTCTGTAGAGTAATGCGAAAATTCTAATGTAATCAATCAAAGAAGTTTTGAAAAAGCTTTAAACGTCTAATGTAACCCCATAAATGGAACGAAGCTCTTAGTAAATTTAGAAGTATGTACAACGTGTACCATTTTACGTATATCAATTTGAGTTAACTAGACAACTCAATAAGAGTGGTTTTAAAATAATTTTGAAGGTATAAATTAGTGTATACTAGCCAAAATAGGTAAGGGTAAATTTGTCCATTTGAATTCATACGTACATATATGATTTTATAAATAGTATACATGACAAAGTATTTCATTACTTCTATTCGCCCATAAATCTCGTGAGAACCGCCCAATTACACAAATGTGTAAAATTTTTAATGAAAAGCAGGGTATCCGCATCACAGAGGTTACGAGTTGAAGTAAGATCGTTAAAGCTCGGGTGATGGACTTGAATCGTCTTGCGACATCTCTTCAATAAATGCTACGAGGTCATGAAAACCAATGAGTTAAATAATGTCTTGACTTTTATCAGAACACAAGTCCTTGGGTCAAAACTATTCACGTGCGAAGCTGTCACTAACAAGCGAGTTATAAATGATAAAACATGGGGTAGGTAGTTCGGTTAAGATGAGTCTCTCGCATGTCAACAAATAAGATAATGAGTATCTTCCTTACTCATGTAATAACGTTAGAATTTCCGAATGAGTGGTGTACAAATTTTCTTTGACTCGCTTTCTATTCCTCATGTCACAATATTGGGACTTTTTATGAATTAAAGTAATATAATCACGTTGGCCTGACGCCATTATATTTCACTAACTCATAGTTCCATTCCAATATCACTACATAAGGTCAGGACACGTGGTCAACCTCGAATTTCAACACAATTTCCCTAAAACAATTTCTTAACAATGTGCTAAGGATAGCACAAGAGAAAAAGACATCGAAAGTAATGAATAGGAGTAACGATGACATAAAAATGTCTTCGAAGTACCAAGAATCTCTAAAAGTAAGAATGACGTTTTCCGTTTCAACAACCAAAGCACATAGGCACAACGACACAAATGCACGTAATATAACAAAAATGTTATATACCTAAACATAATAGCTGACATTGAAATGCCGAGCATTTAGAAGTCAAGAATGACATCTCGTGTAATATAACTCAAACGTTATAACCATAATAGATGACATAGAAATGCCGAGAATTCTAGAACACGTAATGTAACTTAAACGTTATATCAATAAACACTAATTATGACATAGAAATGTCGAGAATTCCAGTAGTCAAGAATGACACCCCCTCAGTTTCACTAACCGAGGTGTTCCTTTAAAAGATGAACTCGCATGAGTCGGAGAATACGTTTAAATCGGAATGGGAGTTCCTCCCGGATTCAGAACATAATAGAAATGTATGTATGATAACAATATACATACCAACACGACACAAATAATCACATATAATAATATATAATAGGCCGGGCTGTAGACTAGACTCACTAATGCATCCTATTGACCCGGGTAACGACATCAATGCAGCCTAATTCCCTACAACCAGAGCTCTGATACCAACTGTGGCGACTCCGTCAAAACACTTAACGGCTTCGTCACTTGGTCCCACAGCTTGATCGAAACTCTATATGAATTTAATAAAACAACCTTGCATTCTTTATTTAAAAATGGTTTCCTATAAAGGAAATCTACTAAAATGTATAAGTTTAGAAAAACTATACAATAATACTTTAACCAAAAGTTGACCAAAATAAAGTCAACAAACAACCACTTTTTAATGTAACAAAATAGAATGCAAGTTAATGTTTAACAAAAGCTGCCATCATAAATATGCAGACTCTCTAAGCACAGCGGAAGCAATCAATCATGAACCTGAGAATAAAACATGCGAGTAACTGTCAACAAAAATGTTGAGTGAATTATAGGTTTAATATTGCAAACAATATTTAATTTAAACAATAAAAATTTATGTTTGAAAACATAAAAACTCCTTTTTGAACCACCAAATTATATGCTAGAAAACATATAATAAAACATTATTCCATTTTTCGTGAGCCACCTGGTAACCACTTAACCATTTATTTACCCTTGCCAAACACAATAAATAATATACACCGAACAAGTGTATCTACAACAAAATACGAAGTACTAAACATTCCGATAACAAATTGCTAGCGCGACTAGCTCGAAATGGGGTTGTCAAACCCGATAGATCTATCCATAGGATTCGCGTTCACCAGTAGAAACCAGTGATTACAGTTACCAGACTAGGGAATATTTTTGTTCAACTCACAATGAATAATTTAAACCAACTTCCACTTGTGTCCAAAATATAAATAAATTGCATGTATTCTCATCCCAAAAGATTTAAAATAGAAAAATGGGACTATAACTCACCTTAATAGCAACTGAAGAAATCTCACAAACAAGCGAACAGCAAATAAAGTAAAGTGATCAAGAAAGATCACAACGCCGACCTATAAATAAAGCAGGCCGATATAAATAACTAACTTAGGTCAAGTCTTAGTATGATAGCTATTGTACATGTTGCAAGTAGACATAGAATAACACTCGGCAAGCATCGGTTTGACTGGAACAGCATACGGACACACACTTTCTATTTTTAGAAAGTTTCTATTTTTAGCAGGTTTCCATTTTTGGAAAGTTTTCTATTTTAGGAAAGTTTCTATTTTTGGAAAGTTTCTATTTTTGGAAAGTTTCTATTTTTGGAAAGTTTCCAAATTTAGAAAGTTCTATTTTTAGAAAGTTTTGAAGTTAGGAAAGTTTCCTTATTTAGAAAGTCAACAGAAGTCAACTGAAAGTCAAAGTCAACCGAAAGTCAACTCAAAAGTCAACCTTGGTCAAACATAGTCAACATTAATTTGAAAAGTGTAAGTTATAATAATAACATAGGTTATAATGTTTATTAAAGTCAAAAGTGTATAATTATGTCTTAACATAAGTTTAATTAAATAAAAATGAATTATTAAAGTTTAGATAAGTTTAAATGATATAATTAATATAACATAAGTATTTAATTAATTAATTAAATATTAGTCATAATATAAGTATTATTAATTAATAATAAATTTTAAATCATATCATAAGTATTATTAATTAATAATGAATTATTAATCATATCATAAATTTCTAATTATACTTATTAAATCATAAGTATTTAATAATTAAATAATAACTAAGTCTTATAATAATTAAATAATTATTTAATCCTTATTATAAGTCCTATAATAATAATAATCTCATAATATAAGTTTAATACTTATCATAAGTATTTTTCATTAATAATAAAAGTATTATTAATCATAAGTTTAATTAAAATGTTAATTAAATCATAAGTCATAATTAAATGATATAATAAATATATATCATAAGTCTTAAATAATAATAATTACTTCTTATATCATAAGTAATTAATCAATAATGAAAATCATTATTTTTCTCATAAGTTTTAATATTTAACCATAAGTTTTAATCAAAAGTTCATCGGGTCGTATCTTGAGCCCCGGGTGTCGGTTTTCGGCGAGCCTTACATATATCTCCGCCTAAGCAAACCACCCGACACTTTTGTACACTCAAGAACACCCCAAGAACAGCCCACAAGTCGTGATATACAGCCAATACACTACTTGGAACTTTAATTCAATCAAAAACGTGTTTTAGACGTAACGGGTGATTCGTGGCTTGGATTGAGATGACCCGAACATGAAAGTTCGCCCCACCATCAGTTCTAACACACTAACACACCCTAAAGTCACCAAATATGGTCACAAAGTCGGACCAAACCTGGTTCATACCAAAATCACATTTCAATCTTAACAAAATACCACTTTGATCATAATTAGGGTTCCGGGAATCGAAACGACATGAATCCGGAGTCTAAAATTAACGTCTTGATGAGAGGAACTCATCTAGATACTTTATTTTAACATTTATATCAGTCATCATATCAGAAACACACGAAAAAGCTGCTGTCCAGAATTTTACACACCGAAAACATGTGATTATGAGTACATCTATGCATACAAACACCATTACAATAATCCACAAACATCATACTACTAAATAATCATAAAAATATAGAAAATAAATGAAAAATCAAAAGTTCTAGGGTTAGGGTTTATACCCTAATCAATAATCAATGGATGTTATCGCGTAGAGGAGATTGAGAGGAACGCGTTGGTGTTAATCAATCCTTGATCCAAGCTTTAAAATTAATTGATGATGATGATGTTGGTGGTGGAAGTGGCGACAGCTCAAGGGTGCAAAAGGGGAGGAAGAGAGCAAATATCTAAAATTAGGTTTGATAAAATTAGGAATAAAATGTAAAAATGAGGAGTATTGCAAAAATGAATGGGGTATACCCCCTCCTTGACAATTTCGGCCAAGAACTGAATGGGGTGGGCCCCATAGTGGCCCAATTTGATAAATGACAAAATCCTAGTGGCCCGAACGCCCGAACGAAACCCGAAACGCGAAAACGCCGCTACGCGATTGATTTTTCGAAGAGATAATAAATACGCGACGAATAAAATATATAAATACTATATATAATCATATGACATCAAAATATCATATTTAAAATAATTAGGACTTAAAAATTCCAAAAGTTTGACCGTTGGTTTGAAAACCGAAAAGATTCCCCGGATAGAAATTCGCGACACGTAGAAACGTACAATTAAAGATATGAATACAAATATTCATATAACACATAATAATTAATATATTATTACAAAAATAATAATATAGGTCATAGAAATGACGTGGCACGAAAAATAATTAACGGTCGTTAAATAATTAATGGCAAAAGATAACGGAAAAAGTAGGGTCGTTATAACAACCCTTAGGATTTCCATACCTCAAGTTTACTCAAATTCGCCCATTTAACCCCCAAATGGGTCTTACAAGTCACACATGAATAAACCCTAGCTATAAATCAGTTTGAACTGAAAACATGGAGTTAAAACTTACCACTACCACCAAAACGTAGCTAGAGATGTAGGGAACAACTTTAAAACTTGGACTCGGGCAAGATTTGGTCTTCTTCCTCCCCAAAGTGAGCTCTCTCACTCTAAAACTCTAACTCTCTCTCTAGACTTTAAGTGTGTAGGTGAAAGAGTGTTAAATGTGTTTATGATAAGCTTGGATCAGTTTTTATGTTCCCCAAACCGTCCATAAAGCAAAAAGACCAAAACACCCCAAAAGATACCCTTAAAACGGGTTAAAATGGTCAGATCTGCGACAGTGTCGCGTTACGCGACAGCCTGTTGTGTTTCGCGACGCCCGGGACGCGACAAACTCACCCAATACGCGACAGTTTGCTCAGGTCAGGGGGTTTTCAGGCCATCGCATTTCAGTCCATTTATTCGCATTACGCGATGAACCAGTTCGCGATAAACCTCATCAAAACGCGATAGATTACCAGATGCACCCCAAACTAAATTCTTAAATCATTTAACCACACACGCAACCAAGTATATACATTCTAAAGGTCAAATACGTACCTTTGGACATGTACGAGGAAAACGGGGTGTTACAACTCTCCCTCACTTGAATCGGAGCGCGTCCTCGTGATCCAAGCCGCATGACAAGCCGGAAGATACACCAAAACGAACTCTTCGGGTTCCCATGTAAACTCGGAACCCTTTCGACGACGCCATTGGACCTTGAAAGTCCTCACCTCTTTGCTCTGCAACATTTTAACCTTTTCATCAAGAATGGCTATCGGTAGCTTGTTGTTTAGAGCAATCTCATCTAATGGCACCCAAGTCGAGTCATCCGCAAGACACTTACGGAGATGGAAAACATGAAATGTGTTATGAATTCCCCAAGCTCTTCGGGTAACTCTAGTCTATAAGCAACCTCACCAACACGAGCCAAAATTTTGAAAGACCCAATAAACCGAGGAGCTAACTTTCCTCGTTTTCGAAATCGAATAATACCTTTCCATGGCGAAACCTTGAGCATCACCATGTCGCCTTCTTGGAACTCAATCGGATGCCTTCGTTTATCGGCATAAGATTTTTTCCTATCTTGCACCGCCTTAAGTCGAGCCCGAATCATTTCAATTTTAATATTCGTCTCTAAAACTAAATCGGTACTCCCGACTTCTCTTTGTCCCACTTCACCCCCAACAAATAGGAGTTCGACAACTTCGCCCATAAAGCAGCACATACGGTGGCATTCCAATACTAGCATGATAGCTATTATTGTACAAGAATTCCACCAAAGGCAAGTGTTCATCCCATCTACCATCGAAATCAATAACACACGCCCGTAACATATCCTCCAATGTTTGATTCGTACGCTCGGTTTGACCGTCTGTTTGAGGATGATACGCCGTGCTCATCTTTAATTGAGTACCCATATCTTCATGAAACTTATTCCAAAACTGAGACGTGAAACGAGTATCTCGATCCGAAACAATAGATAGAGGAACTCCATGCCTTGATATCACTTCCTTGATGAATAACTTGGACAAAGTCTCCAACGATATCGTCTCCATGATAGGAAGAAACAATGCACTTTTTGTCAACCGATCAACTATCACCCAAATCGTATCAAATTAGGTTCTCGCCGTCTTTGGTAACTTTGTAATGAACTCCATGGTAATGTGCTCTCATTTCTACTTCGGGATTTCTAACGGTTGTAACATACCATACGGCTTTTGGTGTTCGGCCTTAACTTGCAAACAAGTGACGCATTTTCAACATACTTAACAACATCACGCTTCATGCCGGGCCACCAATACTCTTTCTTCAAATCACGATACATCTTTGTCGCACCCGGATGAATGGAATACTTTGACTTATGTGCTTCATCAAGTAGCACTTGTCGGTAATCTCCCATTCTAGGAACCCACACTCTTCCTTGAAAGGACAACAAACCATGCGGGCCTAAGATAATAGACTCCGTTTGCCTTATGATTCGTTCTTCATGCTTGTTATTAACAAAAGCTTCAAATTGAATCTCACCAACCTTTACAAGAAAATCATTAGTAATAGTCATGCGTAACGATCCTACTCGTATCGCCGGATGTTGACTCTTTCGACTCAACGCATCCGCGACCACATTCTCCTTACCGGGATGGTAAAGTATCTCACAATCATAATCCTTCACCACATCCATCCATCTACGTTGCGATAGTTCAAATCTCGTTGATCAAAAAGATGTTTCAAACTCTTGTGATCCGAATAAATCGTACACTTGACACCATACAAATAGTGTCGCCAAATTTTCAACGCATGAACCACCGCCGCCAATTCAAGATCATGAGTCAGGTACCTCTTTTCGTGTTCTTTCAATTGTCGAGAGGCATAGGCGATGACTTTACCCCGTTGCATTAGAACACACCCGAGCCCATTTAACGAGGCATCACAATAAACCGTCATATCTTCTACACCTTCCGGTAACACCAAATCGGAGCTTGACACAACTTCTCTTTCAACAATTGGAAAGGAATCTCTTGCTCATTTTCCAAATTAAATCTCGTGTTCTTCCTTGTCAACTTTGTTAAAGGAGAAGCGATCTTTGAAAAGTCTTGGATAAACCGACGATAATAACCGGCCAATCCAAGAAAACTTCAAATTTCCATAGTCCTAGTCGGTTGTCCCCAACTCTTCACCGTCTCTATATTCCCCGGATCTACTTGAATACCTTCTTTGTTCACAATATGGCCAAGGAATTGCACTTCCCTTAGCCAAAATTCACACTTGGAGAACTTAGCATACAACTTCTCCTTCCGTAACGTCTTCAACACTTTGCGCAAATGGTGTTCATGTTCCTTCATACTCTTAGAATAGAAAAGTATGTCATCAATGAACATAATCACCTACTTGTCCAACATAGGTTGGCACACTCGGTTCATAAGATCCATGAATGCTGCCGGTGCATTCGTAAGACCAAAAGGCATTACTACGAATTCAAAATGCCCATAACAAGTTCGAAAAGCTTTTTTCTAAATATCTTCCTCACAGATCCGCATTTGGTGGTAGCCGGACCGCAACTCAATTTTAGAAAAATACGTCGCACCTTGGAGTTGGTCAAACAAATCGTCAATCCGAGGCAATGGATAACAATTCTTGATCGTCACTTTGTTGTCACATACTTCTGAATTTACTAGGAACTTCGTTCCGTTCATGTTGTCACATCGAACGTTGTACATACTTCTGAATTTACTAGGAACTTCGTTCCGTTCATGTTGTCACATCAAACGATTTGCAAGATTGGAAGTAAGCTAGCAAGTTTGAAAGATTTCTTTCAACTCCCGATAATCAATGCACATCCGCATACTACCATCCTTCTTCTTCACGAATAAAACCAGAGCACCCCATGGCGAAGCAATCAGTCGGATAAAACCCTTTTCAAGCAAATCTTGGGTTTGATTTAACAACTCTTGCATTTCTGTTGGTGCTAAACGATAAGGAGTCTTAGCAATGGGGGTAGCCCCCGGAACCAACTCAATGCGAAATTCAACTTGTCTTTCCGCCGGAACACCCAGTAACTCATTCGGAAAAACATCTTCGAATTCATTAACCACCGGAATATTCATGAATGGATGGTGGCTCTTCACGAGTATCAACTACATGGGCAAGAAAAACCATGCCACCGCTATTAAGGAAACAACGCGCCCGTGCAAAAGTGCATAATGGTACGAGTCTCCTTCGCTTATCGCCATGAATAATTAACTCTTCCCCACTTGGGGCCTTTACACGACTAAACTTTTCGTGGCATGCAATATCGGCTCTATAACGATCGAGCCAATCCATACCCACAACAATACCAAAATCACCCAAAGTCATCGGGATAAGATCAATTTAAAGGTTTCGTTACCAAACACAACATTACAATCTTTACAAACATCGACCCCTAGCACCGTCTTACCATCCGCTATTTTGACTTCTACCAGATGACTTAACTTAGCTAGCAGTTTATTAAGTTTAGGCACAAATCTCGGAGGCACAAACGAAAAATTAGCACCACTATCAAAAAGTATCCTTGCTGGATTGGAGTTAACCATGAAAGTACCTGAGACAACTTCATTGGATCGTTTGGCTTCATCATTGGTCATCAAGTAGTTACGACCCCTAGCCGTGCCCGCCGCTTTCTCTAACTTCTTCACTTGATCACCATACAAATCGGGGCACTCCGTCCTTCGATGCCCCTCCTTTTGACAATTGTAACAAGTAAGTTTGCTCGGTGCCTTGGTACAATCACGGGCCATGTACCCCCTTTGACCACAATTAAAACACGTGGGTCCATAACTCAAAGTGCCACCCTTCTTCACGCTATTAACACTTTCGGAACCCTTCTTGTTCTTTTTGTTTGAAAAGTTCGAATCACTTGAACCTTCAAATGTTCTCTTAGAGAAAGAGAAATCACTTCTTTTCGGGATCTCCGGTTCGAAACCCCGAGCCAACTCAAACAACTCTTCAAAAGACTTAGCCGTTCCCCGACTAATCTTACCTTTCAACTCATCGCTTAAAGTACGATAGAAATCTTGCATCAATATTCGGTCATCACCAACATACTCCGGACAAAAAATAAGTCTTTAACAAGAAGGTAGACTTGAGAGTAACCAAGTCCATCGAACCTTGTCGTAAATCACGCAACTCGTCCCGGATTTTATTAGGGTTCGCTTGAGTTCGATATTCATCAAAGTACTCCTTTTTAAACTCTTCCCACGACAAGCTCATACATTGCTCTTCACCATACAATTGAATCTTGTCATCCCACCACATCTTAGCCTCTTCACGTAACGTACTAGAACCATATATCGTTTTCTTCTCGGGTGGAAATTCACTAGTACGGAAAGCCCCCTCGATGTCGGAAATCCAACATGTACTCTTCAATGGATCCCTCACCCCATTAAACATAGAAGGTTGGGCGTCCTTGAAGTTCTTATAATGGAAGTCTCGCCTCCCATGTCCACCATTAACATTACCCCCTTCACCATGAGGATTAATGTCTCTAGCTTCGAATGCCTCTTCGATCGCGACATTCATTCGTTCATTGATTAACTCGGTTATTTGCTCATCAACCGATTCTTGGAAAACCTTTCTAACATCTTCGAGAAATTTCGCTTTTTGACTTTTAAAGATGGCCTCAACCTTAGCCGTGAAGTCGGAGTCTTCGCTCATAACCCCGTTATCGGTATCATGCCCGTTTCTCATCTTCATTCTATAAAACGGAAATAGGTTAACCAACGGAACAAACGAGAATGACATACGTACACCACACCACTCCATCTTACTCAATACTCATTGTACATTGCTTGTTTGACACGATTTGCACCCGTAACAATGGTAGCTAGTCATTGTTATACGAGCACGTCGCATTAACTCGCTAGTATAACGTCTATCTCGCTCGATGATCGCAAACACAAAATAAAACAAAAATATCAATACAAGGTTACTTCACCAAAGCCTAGGCACTACCCAACCCGGTCCGACCCGTCTCCTACAAGTCCCGCATAAAATGCATGCACAATAAAGTTTAAGTCTAGGCACCTATCTCAAGTCGCCTAAATCCCTTAGACAATGCTCTGATACCACTTGAAACAACCCAACCCGTCTTTACACCCGAAATTTTTTTTTTTTTATAATGAACCAATAACACGCCACTTTAATTGGTTACATGATATCAATCGGTTCATACAAAACATTTAAACATTCAACAAGTTTAAATTTTACATCATAGGAACGAATTCCTTTAATCAATTATAGTACAAGTTCGACCCTTAAATGATAGTTTTAAACCAAACGACACATGAGCATGGTTCGAGACTAAACTACCCAAAACAATAGGCCGTCTTCCAAAAGCTTCACCTAAGCAACCAACATGGGAATATCTAATTCCCTGCAACCCCTTTCCCTTTCTCCATACTTGTACCTAAAAAGTAAACAACGAGAGGGGTAAGCAAAGCTTAGTGAGTGCAACAATTATTCATACACATATATAACCCATCTATTTGCAATCAAGCCCACCAAATACCTCATACGAACTTGTAACTCAAATAGCATGTCATCATATTCATAATGCTAACAATTCGTACTCGATCAACAACTTCACATTAGCATATACTCAACGCAATATATATATATATATATATATATATATATATATATATATATATATATATATATATATATATATATATATATATATATATATATATATATATATATATATATATATATATAATATGCTAAACAATAAACAACAACACAATATGGTTAACCATAAACGCTATGGTGCTACCGGCTCATGTTTCACACCATACGAAATGCTATGACGCTACCGGCTCCTTGGTTCGCTCCACTACGCATTTTAGACATACTCTTTTATAGTGCTACCAGCTCCTTGGTTCACACTTTGGCGCTACAGGCTCGTGGTTCACACCTCATTTTATAGTGCTACCGGCTCGGGGTTCACACTTTAGTGTTACCGGCTCGTGGTTCACACGTTAATGCTACCGGCTCGTGGTTCACATCACGACACTCGTCACATGCATGTTATGGTACTACTGGCTCGATTGTTCATACCATAAAATTGACAAATAAATACGCCATATACATATACGCATAATCATTCCACTTACCTTATCGCTTCGGTGATGATTAAAAACTCCGCAAGCTTCAAAATAAAGTACCTATTACATTAGATACACAATCAACATACAAACTAGTTGGACTAGACCCCAACACTTAACTCTTGTGCATTTAATGGCCCAATTGAATTAAATGACCCATTTGCACAAAAACCGCTCATCCAAAGTCAAGACTATCATTAATCACTATAAGCTAGTGATTAAAGCCCAATAACACCAACTAACACAAATTTAGGGTATTTTCATACCCATCTTGCCCAACTAGGTCAACCATTATCCATTTGACCCATTTTTAAAGTCAAGACCAACCATTTGGTCAAACTTGAACTCATTAACAAAACTTTCACTATCACATAAGTGTGTTAGTGATTCAACAACACCATTAACTCTATAATCACTAAATCACAGGTCCAAACCCTAGATCACAATCCTTAGGGTTTCCATACCTCAAGTTTAGCCAAATTCACCCATTTAACCCACAATTGGGTCTTACAAGTCACACATGAACAAACCCTAGCAATAAATCAATTTGAACTCAAAATACGGAGTTAAAACTTACCACTACCACCAAACCGTAGCTAGAGATGTAGTGACCCGAACTTTTCCATGATTATATATTAAATGAAAACTATATTTGCATGATTAAATGTTTCCAACATGTTAAGCAATCAAACTTGTTAAGACTTGATTAATTGAAATGAGTTTCATGTAGACAATTGACCACCCAAGTTGACCGGCGATTCACGAACGTTAAAACTTGTAAAAACTATATGATGACATATATATGGATATATATATAGTTAACATGATATTATGATAAGTAAGTATCTTACTAAGTGTATTAACAATGAGTGATATACATAAAAATGTGATTATTGAATTAAGAAACTCGAAACGATATATATAACGATTATCGTTATAACAACGTCTTACTAAATACATATGAATCATATTAAGATATAGATGCACTATGTTTAACATGATAAAATGATAATTAAGTATATCATTAAGTGTGTTAACAATGAACTACATATGTAAAAACAAGACTACTAACTTAAGGATTTCGAAACGAGACATATATGTAACGATTATCGTTGTAACGACATTTTAATGTATATATATCATATTAAGATATATTCATACATCATAATATCATTATAATGTAATAATTTAAAATCTCATTAGATATAATAAACAATGGGTTAACAACATTAAATGAGATCGTTAACTTAAAGGTTTCAAAACAACACTTACATGTAACGACTAACGATGACTTAACGACTCAGTTAAAATGTATATACATGTAGTGTATTAAGATGTATTTGTACACTTTTGAAAGACTTCAAGACACATATCAAAGTACTTCTACTTAACAAAAATGATTACAATTACATCCTCATTCATTTTAATCAACAATTCTACTCGTATGCACCCGTATTCGTACTCGTACAATACACAACTTCTAGATGTATATACTATTGGTATATACACTTCAATGATCAGCTCCTTAGCAGCCCATGTGAGTCATTAAACATGTGGAAACTATCATTTGGCAACTAGCATGAAATATCTCACAAAATTACAAAAAATATTATAAATCATTCATGAATTATTTACATGAAAACAAACTTACACATCCTTTATATCTAATCCATATACCAATGACCAAAAACACCTACAAACACTTTCATTCTTCAATTTTCTTCATCTAATTGATCTCTCTCAAGTTCTATCTTCAAGTTCTAAGTGTTCTTCATAAATTCTATAAGTTCTAGTTTCATAAAATCAAGAATACTCTCAAGTTTACAAGTCTACTTCCAAGCTTTCAAATCCATTTCAAGTGATCATCTAATCTCAAGAAATCTTTCTTATTTACAGTAAGATATCTTTCTAATTCAAGAACTTTCAAGCCATCCAAGAATTCTTTGAAGGTAGATCAATTTTTGTCACTTCTAGTAGGTTTACCTACTAAACTTGAGGTTCGTGAATCGACCAGTGGCCAAGTCTTATTTCCAACGAAGGAAAAATCTGTGAAAGTGAGTTATAGTCCCACTTTTACAATCTAATACTTTTTGGGATGAGAATACATGCAGCTTTATAAATGTTTTACAAAATAGACACAAGTACGCAAAACTACATTCTATAGTTGGATTATTAAACCGAATATCGCCCTTCAAGTCTGGTAACCTAAGAATTAGGGAAATGGCCCATAATTGACGCGAATCCTAAAGATAGATCTATTGAGCTTAACAACCCCCATTCAGGTTATGGATGGTTTAGTCTTCAAGATTATTATACAGACGAGAGGTTCTGTTTTGGAGATATTCTATGCATAAAGTTAACGTCGGGTACCAGGTGTTCAATATATGAATAATTTTTATCTCTATGCAGTTTGCGAAATGCCTGATATGAGATGTGTTATAACAATGAAATCTTGTGGTCTATTATTATGATTTGATAATATATTGGTTAAACCTATAAGTCACCAACATTTTTGTTGACGTTTTAAGCATGTTTATTCTCAGGTGATTATTAAGAGATTTCGCTGTTGCATACTAAAATAAGGACAAGATTTGGAGTCCATGCTTGTATGATATTGTGTAAAAACTGCATTCAAGAAACTTATTTTTGATGTAATATATTCTTATTGTAAACCATTATATAATGGTCATGTGTAAACGGTATATTTTACATTATCATTATTTGATAATCTACGTAATGCTTTTTAAACTTTTATCAATAAAATAAAGGTTATGGTTGTTTTAAAAATGAATGCAGTCTTTGAAAAACGTCTCATATAGAGGTCAAAACCTCGCGACGAAATCAATTAATATGGAACGTTTATAATCAATATGAACGGGACATTTCAGTTGGTATCCGAGCGTTGGTCTTAGAGAACTAGAAAATTTGTATTAGTATGTATTATCGAGTTTGTTAGGATGCATTAGTGAATCTGGACTTCGACCGTGTTTTCTTTAAAAATGATTGCTTAATATTTTTTTGTTGGAAACTACAAATTGTAACATGTAAATATTATGTGATATATTAATCTCTTAACATGTTTGATATTGTGTGATAGATGTCTACCTCTAGTACAAATCCCATCGACTCACCTTATAATAATGAAGAGTCGAATATATATTGGAAAGATTCACAAATTCCCGAAGAGGAACCGGAAGAAGAGGAACCGGAAGAAGAAGAGGTTCCGGAGGAGGAAATATTAGGAACCACAGAAAAACATATAAGTAAAAGAAAACCCTCAACGAATGGACCAAAATTAATAATGGTCAATGGTGTTTCCACCGAGGAAGCAAAATATTGGGAAGATTACCAATTTTTCAATGAATCGGATCCCGATGAGGATTCCGATGATGTTATAGAAATTACCTCAACCCAATTTGAAAAAGCAAAAGAAAATAATAAGGGAAAGGGCATCAAAATAGAGAAACCTGATTCCAACCCCGATGAACTTTATATGTATCGTCAACACCCGTATTTTTTAGGTTGTAACAATAACCCGGGAACCTCTAAGCCACCAGGTTTTTCTCAACCATTTGTGAAAACAACGGTTCGTATTAGAGGAACATCATATATCCCTAGAAAATTAGCAAAACGAAACAGGTCCGAAGAGGAAGAAACTAGTGAGTAGGAATAAAGCATTGTAATCATGAGGTGTAAAATATGTAAAATAAGTGTGCTTGTACTTTTCTTGTTGTATGTGAAAATTGCTTGTATTATTTGATAATTATCTTTTAAGAATCTAATTCTCATCTGTTTTATAGTATAAAAACACAATGGACGTTAAGGATAGACAACCAAAAATTTTAGAAGACCTACCCGGGGACATGATTGATGAAATCTTGTCTAAAGTCGGTCAGAATTCGTCGGCACAATTATTTATGGCAAAATTAGTTTGTAGAACATTTGAAGAATGTTCCAAGCATGCCTTAGTTTATAAAAGGCTTTCATTTGAAAGATGGAGTATATCACATTGGGGACACCGTAAGTTACGCCGTGTTTTCTTTAAAGCGTTAAATGCGGGGAACCCAAATGCAATTTTACGCTACGGGTTAAAAACCTATTTTGACTCAACATATCCCAACGTAGGACTTCATGAGTTAGAAATAGCTTCTAACATGCAACATAAAGAAGCATGTTAAGCTTACGAGTTAGTGATGTTCGCTTCTCACCAAAGTGAGAAAAAAAACATCGGATTACAACTTTTAAATAAAACCTTCCCACAAGTGACGGATTCAGTAGTCAGGGTGAGAAACAAGGTTTTTAGATTATTACGGGGTTGTTGGGCATTACGAAACCCTCGTCCGTTTGACAACGTTACAACATGCTGTCTTGTCAACGGCCACAACGGTTATGATCCACAAGACCAAGGATGGGAAGTAGTCTTAGTAAAACCAGAATGCATGACTTGTTTCTAGACTTATGAATTACGTGTTTTTATTGCCTTTGCTGAACGACTTGCGTATTAACTAGGATTGTTGTCACAACTGTTTTGTATCAAAGTTATTTTGTGCTATATTTCATGCTATATGTATTATAGCGGTATTGTAAGTTTGTAAAATATTGTATAAAAGTTTGAACGCGAAATATTATTATAATCAGTTTTTCATATAGAATTGTAGTAGTTGAATGGTATATTAGCTACTAAGTATGAACTTAACGGGTAGGTACTACCGAATTAAAACTATAAAATGCTAATATGAAGAAAAAGCTTTTATAAATGAGTTCATATTATGCTACGAAATACTATTGACTACTCTTAATATTCTATATGATTAACTTAATTCTTTTGGGCTATTTTTGAAGGAAATGGCACCGACGACTCGTCAGAATTTGAACATGAGCGAGGAAGACTTCCGTGCTTTCCTTGCAGCAAACATAGCCGCAGTACAGGCTGCGATGCAAAATAACAATAACTCTGAATCCAGCAATGGAACTAACGCCACGAGAACTCGTGTAGGATGCACCTACAAAGAATTCACTGCCTGTAAAGCTTTGGAATTCGATGGAACCGAGGGTCCAATCGGATTAAAACGGTGGACTGAGAAGGTTGAATCGGTGTTTGCCATAAGTAAGTGCACTGAAGAAGACAAAGTAAAGTACGCTACGCATACCCTCACGGGTACTGCGTTAACATGGTGGAACACTTATCTAGAACAGGTGGGACAAGATGCTGCTTAGGCACTACCGTGGCTAGCATTCAAACACTTAATGAACGAGCAGTACCGTCCCAAAAACGAGGTCAATATGCTCAAGGTAGAGCTTAGAGGGTTACGAACACAAGGGTTTGATATTACCACATACGAACGACTGAAATGTCCCGTTCATATTGATTATAAACGTTCCATATTAATTGATTTCGTTGTGAGGTTTTAACCTCTATATGAGACATTTTTCAAAGACTGCATTCATTTTTAAAACAACCATAACCTTTATTTTATCAATAAAGGTTTTAAAAAACATTACGTAGATTATCAAATAATGATAATCTAAAATATACTGTTTACACACGACCATTACATAATGGTTTACAATAGAAATATATTACATCGACATATGTTTCTTGAATGCAGTTTTTACACAATATCATACAAACATGGACTCCAAATCTTGTCCTTATTTTAGTATGTAACAGCGGAAGCTCTTAGTATTCACCTGAGAATAAACATGCTTTAAACATCAACAAAAATGTTGGTGAGTTATAGGTTTAACCTATATATATCAAATCGTAACAATAGACCACAAGATTTCATATTTCAATACACATCTCATACATAGAGATAAAAATCATTCATATGGTGAACACCTTTTAACCGACATTAACAAGATGCATATATAAGAATATCCCCATCATTCCGGGACACCCTTCGGATATGATATAAATTTCAAAGTACTAAAGCATCCGGTACTTTGGATAGAGTTTGTTAACCCCAATAGATCTATCTTTAGGATTCGCGTCAATTAGGGTGTCTGTTCCCTAATTCTTAGATTACCAGACTTAATAAAAAGGGGCATATTCGATTTCGATAATTCAACCATAGAATGTAGTTTCACGTACTTGTGTCTATTTTGTAAATCATTTATAAAACCTGCATGTATTCTCATCCCAAAAATATTAGATTTTAAAAGTGGGAATATAACTCACTTTCACAAATATTTCCTTCCTCGAAAATAAGACTTGGCCACGAATCGATTCACGAACCTATACAAATGTGTACATATATATCAAAGTATGATCAAAATATAATTACAACCATTTTTATTATGTTTTAAAGATTTGAGTGTATTAAGTCAGTTGTCCTCTTTAGTAACCTACAACTAGTTGTCCAAAGTTAGATGTACAAAAATAAATTGATATATATTATCTTGAATCAATCCACGATCCAGTGTATACACGTCTTAGGCTAGATCACAACTCAAAGTATATATATTTTTGGAATCAACCTCAACCCTGTATAGCTAACTCCAACTTTACTGCATATAGAGTGTCTATGGTTGTTCCAAATAATATATATACATGGGTCGATATGATATGTCAAAACATTTGCATACGTGTCTATGGTATCCCAAGATTACATAATATATTAGAATACATGTATAATACAATATAAGTTAGCTAGGATATGATTTGTATAGATTTGTTAAACATTTCCCGTAGCTAAAAAGATCAAAAATATCCAATCTTGTTTTACCCATAACTTCTTCATTTTAAATCCGTTTTGAGTGAATAAAATTGCTATGGTTTCATATTGAACTCTAATTTAAGAATCCAAATAGAAAAAGTATAGGTTTATAGTCGGAAATTTAAGTTACATGTCAATTACTAAAGAGGTAGTCATTTCCGTCGAAAGAACGACATCTTGATGACCATTTTGAAAAACATACTTTCGTTTTGAGTTTAACCAAGATTTTTGGATATAGTTTCATAATAATATGAAAAATCATTTTCCCAGAAGAACAACTTTTAAATCAAAGTTTATCATAGTTTTTAATTATCCAAACCAAAACAGCCCCCGGTTTCACTACGACGGCGTATATCCGATTTTATGGTGTTCATCGTGTTTCCAGGTTTTAAATCATTAAGTTAGCATATCATATAGATATAAAACATGTGTTTAGTTGATTTTAAAAGTCAAGTTAGAAGGATTAATGTTTGTTTGCGAACAAGTTTAGAATTAACTAAACTATGTTCTAGTGTTTACAAGTTTAAACCTTCGAATAAGATAGCTTTATATGTATGAATTGAATGATGTTATGAACATAATCACTACCTCAAGTTTTCTGGATAAAACTACTGAAAATGAGAAAAATGGATCAAGCTTTAAAGGATCCTCGTATGGCTTGAAAGTTCTTGAAGCAGAATCATGACACGAAAACAGTTCAAGTAACATTTTCACTCGAAATAAGATTGTTATAGTTGTAGAAATTGAATCAAAGTTTGAATATGAATATTACCTTGAATTAGAAAGATAACCTACTGTAAATAACAAAGGTTCCTTGATCTTAGATGATTACTTGGAATGAATTAGAAAGCTTGGAAGTAGACTTGCAAACTTGGAAGTATTCTTGATTTTTATGAAACTATACTTATGGAATTTACGAAGAACACTTAGAACTTGAAGATGGAACTTGAGAGAGATCAATTAGATGAAGAAAATTGAAGAATGAAAGTGTTCGTAGGTGTTTTTGGTCGTTGGTATATGGATTAGATATAAAGGATATGTAATTTTGTTTTCATGTAAATAAGTCATGAATGATTACTCATATTTTTGTAATTTTATGAGATATTTCATGCTAGTTGCCAAATGATGGTTCCCACATGTGTTAGGTGACTCACATGGGCTGCTAATAGCTGATCATTGGAGTGTATATACCAATAGTACATACATCTAAAAGTTGTGTATTGTACGAGTGCGAATACGGGTGCATACGAGTAGAATTGTTGATGAAACTGAACGAGGATGTAATTGTAAGCATTTTTGTTAAGTAGAAGTATTTTGATAAGTGTCTTGAAGTCTTTCAAAAGTGTATGAGTACATATTAAAACACTACATGTATATACATTTTAACTGAGTAGTTAAGTCATCGTTAGTCGTTACATGTAAATGTTGTTTTGAAACCTTTAGGTTAACGATCTTGTTAAATGTTGTTAACCCATTATTTAATATATCAAATGAGATATTAAATTGATACATTATCATGATATTATGATATATAATATATCTTAGTATGATATATATACAGTTAAATGTCGTTACAACGATAATCGTTACATATATGTCTCGTTTCGAAATCATTAAGTTAGTAGTCTTATTTTTACATATTTAGTTCATTGTTAATACACTTAGTGATATATTTACTTATAATTTAACATAATTAACCAAGTGTATCAATATCTTAATATGGTTCATATGTACCTAGTAAGACGTTGTTATAACGATAATCGTTATATATATCGTTTTCGAGTTTCTTAATTTAATAGTCTCATTTTTATGTATATAACTCATTGTTAAAATACCTAATGAGATACTTACTTATAATAAAATCATGTTAACTATATATAACCATATATATGTCATCGTATAGTTTTTACAAGTTTTAACGTTCGTGAATCACCGGTCAACTTGGGTGGTCAATTGTCTATATGAAACCTATTTCAATTAATCAAATCTTAACAAGTTTAATTGCTTAACACGTTGGAAACATTTAGTCATATAAATATCAATCTCAATTAATATATATATATAAACATGGAAAAGTTCGGGTCACTACAGTACCTACCCGTTAAATAAATTTCGTCCCGAAATTTTAAGCTGTTGAAGGTGTTGACGAATCTTCTGGAAATAGATGCGGATATTTCTTCTTCATCTGATCTTCACGCTCCCAGGTGAACTCGGGTCCTCTAAGAGCATTCCATCGAACCTTAACAATCGGTATCTTGTTTTGCTTAAGTCTCCTAACCTCACGATCCATTATTTCGACGGGTTCTTCAATGAATTGAAGTTTTTCATTGATTTGGATTTCGTCCAACGGAATAGTGAGATCTTCTTTAGCTAAATATTTCTTCAAATTCGAGACGTGGAAAGTGTTATGTACAGCCACGAGTTGTTGAGGTAGCTCCAGTTGGTAAGCTACTGGTCCGACACGATCTATAATCTTGAATGGTCCAATGTACCTTGGATTTAGTTTCCCCGGTTTACCAAATCGAACAATGCCTTTCCAAGGTGAAACCTTAAGCATGACCATTTCTCCAATTTCAAACTCTATATCTTTTCTTTTACTGTCCGCGTAGCTCTTTTGTCGACTCTGGGCGGTTTTCAATCGTTGTTGAATTTGGATGATTTTCTCGGTAGTTTCTTGTATTATCTCCGGACCCGTAATTTGTCTATCCCCCACTTCATTCCAACAAATCGGAGAACTGCACTTTCTACCATAAAGTGCCTCAAACGGCGCCATCTCAATACTAGAATGATAACTGTTGTTGTAGGAAAATTCTGCTAACGGTAGGTGTCGATTCCAACTGTTTCCGAAATCAATAACACATGCTCGTAGCATGTCTTCAAGCTTTTGTATCGTCCTTTCACTATGCCCATCAGTTTGTGGATGATAGGCAGTACTCATGTCTAGACGAGTCCCCAATGCTTGTTGCAACATCTGCCAGAACCTTGAAACAAATCTACCATCCCTATCAGAGATAATAGAGACGGGTATTCCATGTCTGGAGACAACCTCCTTCAAATACAATCGCGCCAACTTCTCCATTTTGTCATCTCCTCTCATTGGCAGTAAGTGTACTGACTTGGTGAGACGATCAACTATTACCCAAATAGTATCATAACCACTTGCAGTCCTTGGCAATTTAGTAATGAAATCCATGGTAATGTTTTCCCATTTCTATTCCGGGATTTCAGGTTGTTGTAGTAGACCTGATGGTTTCTGATGTTCTGCTTTGACCTTAGAACACGTCAAACATTCTCCTACATATTTAGCAATATCGGCTTTCATACTCGGCCACCAAAAGTGTTTCTTGAGATCTTTATACATCTTCCCCGCTCCGGGATGTATTGAATATCTGGTTTTATGTGCTTCTTTAAGTACCATTTCTCTCACATCTCTAAACCTTGGTACCCAAATTCTATCAGCCCTTTATCGGGTTCCGTCTTCCCGAATATTAAGATGTTTCTCTAATCCTTTGGGTATCTCATTCTTCAACTTTCCTTCTTTTACAACCCCCTGTTGCACCTCCTTTATTTGAGTAGTAAGGTTAGTACGAATAATTATATTCATAGCTTTTACCCGTATAGGTTCTCTGTCCTTTCTACTCAAAGCGTCGGCTACCACATTCGCCTTCCCCCGGTGGTATCGAATCTCAAAATCATAATCATTCAACAGTTCAATCCACCTGCGTTGTCTCATATTCATTTGCTTCTGATTAAATATATGTTGGAGACTTTTGTGGTCGGTATATATAATACTTTTGACCCCATATAAATAATGCCTCCAAGTCTTTAATGCAAAAACAACAGCACCCAATTCCAAATCTTGAGTTGTATAATTTTGCTGAATCTTCAATTGTCTAGACACATAAGCAATCACCTTCGTTCGTTGCATTAATACACAACTGAGACCTTGCTTTGATGCGTCACAATAAATCACAAAATCATCATTCCCTTCAGGCAATGACAATATAGGTATTGTAGTTAGCTTTTTCTTCAATAACAGAAACGCCTTCTCTTGTTCATCCTTCCATTCAAATTTCTTCCCTTTATGCGTTAATGCAGTCAAGGGTTTTGCTATTTTGGAGAAATCTTGGATGAATCTTCTGTAGTAACCAGCCAATCCTAAAAATTGATGTATATGCTTTGGAGTTTTTGGGGTTTCCCACTTTTCAACAGTTTCGATCTTTGTCGGGTCCACCTAGATACCTTCTTTGTTCACTATGTGACCGAGGAATTGAACTTCTTCCAACCAAAATGCACACTTTGAAAACTTAGCGTACAGTTTTTCTTTCCTTAATACTTCTAGCACTTTTCTCAAATGTTCTTCGTGCTCTTGATCATTCTTTGAGTAAATAAGTATGTCATCGATGAAAACAATGACAAACTTGTCAAGATATGGCCCACACACTCAGTTCATAAGGTCCACGAACATAGCTGGTGCGTTAGTCAATCCAAACGGCATAACCATAAACTCGTAATGACCATAACGCGTCCTAAAAGCAGTTTTTAGAATATCATCCTCCTTTACTCGTATTTGATGATATCCAGAATGTAAATCGATTTTTGAATTAACCGACAAGCCTTGTAGTTGATCAAATAAGTCGTCAATTCTTGGCAGTGGATAACGGTTTTTGATGGTAAGTTTATTCAACTCTCTGTAGTCAATACACAACCTAAATGTACCATCCTTCTTCTTGACAAACAAAACAGGAGCTCCCCATGGTGATGTGCTTGGTCGAATAAAACCACATTCTAATAGTTCTTGCAGTTAGCTTTGCAGTTCTTTCATCTCGCTGGGTGCGAGTCTGTAAGGAGCACGAGCTGTTGGTGCAGCTCCTGGTACAAGATTTATTTGAAATTCAACAGATCGATGTGGAGGTAGTCCCGGTAATTCTTTGATGATATCATCACACCATTGGCATAGCTGCTTTTGATTGTTGTTGTTGTTGTTGCAGTTGTTATTGTTGTTGGGATGATTGTTGTAGTTGTTGTTGTTGTTGTTGTTGTTGTTGTGCCGTTTGTTGTAGTTGCGATTGATGTTGCGATTGTTGGGATAGTTGTTGTTGTTTTGGTGACTCTTATCACCATTTTCCTCCCACTTTCTTTTGACTAACTTCACGTTGGCCTCTTCGGCCGCCTGTTCTTTAATTTTTCCCTCAATCTGGTTCACTAGTTTGTGAGCCATTCTACATGCCTTTTGTATGGAGGCAGGCTCGTGTGAACTTATATCTTCTTGGATTCTCTCCGGTAACCCTTTCACAAACGCTTCGATCTTCTCTTCCTCATCTTCGAACGCTCTCGGACACAATAGGCACAATTCTGTAAATCGTCTTTCGTACGAAGTAATATCGAATCCCTGTGTTCGTAACCCTCTAAGTTCTGACTTGAGCTTATTGACCTCGGTTCTGGGACGGTACTTCTCGTTCATCAAGTGCTTGAATGCTGACCACGGTAGCGCGTAAGCAGCATCTTGTCCCACTTGCTCTAGATAGGTATTCCACCATGTTAACACAATACCTGTGAAGGTATGAGTAGCGTACTTCAGTTTGTCTCCTTCAGCACACTTACTTATGGAAAACACCGATTCAACTTTCTCGGTCCACCGTTTTAATCCGATTGGTCCTTCGGTCCCATCAAATTCTGAAGGTTTGCAGGCAGTGAATTCCTTTTAGGAGCATCCTACACGATTTCTTGCGCCGTTAGCTGTATTGCTAGATTCAGAGTTATTGTTGGTATGTAGCGCGGCCTGTACTGCGGCTATGTTTGAAGCAAGAAAGGCACGAAATTCCTCTTCGCTCATATTCAAGGTGTGTCGAGTAGTCGGTGCCATTTCCTTCAAAATAGTCAAATGAAACAATTTAATCATACAGAATATTAAGAGTAGTCAATAGTATCTCGTAGCGTAATATGAACTCATTTATAAAAGCTTTTTCTTCGTATTAGCATTTTATAATTTTAAATTCGGGTACTACTTACCCGTTAAGTTCATACTTAGTAGCTAATATACAATTCAACTACTACAATTCCATATGAAAAACTGATTATAATAATATATCACATACAAATATTCTTCAAACTTACAACTTCGCTATATTACATATAACATGAAATATAGTACACTATGATACATGACAGTTTTGAAGATAAATCTAGTTAATACGTAAGTTGTTCAGCAAAGGAAATAAAGACACGTAATTCATAAGTCCAGAAACAAGTCATGCATTCTGGTTTTACTAAGACGACTTCCCATCCTTGGTCTTGTAGAAAATAACCGTTATGACCATTAGCTAGGCAGCATGTTGTAATTTCGTCAAAAGGACGAGGGTTTCGTAATGTCCAACAGCCCCGTAATAATTTAGAAACCTTGTTTCTCACCCCAACTACTGAATCCGTCACTTGTGGGAAAGTTTTATTTAAAAGCTGCAATCCGATGTTCTTTTTCTCACTTTGGTAAGAAGCGAACATCACTAACCCGTAAGCATAACATGCTTCTTTATGTTGCATGTTAGAAGCTCTTTCTAATTCACGAAATTCTATGTGGGGATATGTTGAGTCAAAATAGGTTCTTAACCCGTAGCGTAAAATTGCATTTGGGTTCCCCGCATTTAACGCTTTAAAGAAAACACGGCGTAACTTAAAGTCTCCCCAATGTGATATACCCCACCTATCAAAGGAAAGCCTTTTGTAAACTAAGGCATTTCTGGAAAGTCTTTCAAATGTTTGACAAGTTAATTTCGCCATAACTAAATGTGCCGATGAATTCTGACCGACTCTAGACAAGATTTCCTCAATCATATCCTCTGGTAGGTCTTCTAAAATATTCGGTTGTCTACCCTTAACGTCCATATTGTTTTTATACTGTAAAATAGACAAGGATTAGATTCGTAATAACAAACAATACAAGCAATTTTTACATAGAACATAAAAGTACAAGCACACGACAATACATTTATTACACAACATGCTCACACCCCTTTAATCTAAATCACTGGTTTCTTCTTCTTCGAACTTGGTTCTTTTTCCTAATCTTCTAGGGATATATGATGTTCCTCTAATACGAGTCGTCGTTTTCCACATTGGTTTAGAAAAACCTGGTGGTTTAGAGGTTCCCGGGTTATTGTCACGATATTGAAAATACGGGTGTTGACGGTATATATAAAGTTCATCGGGGTCGGAATCAGATTTCTCTATTTTGATGCCTTTTCCCTTATTATTTTCTTTTGCCTCATTAAATTGGGTCGGGGTAATTTCTATAACATCATCGGAATCCTCATCAGGATCCGATTCATCGGAAAATTAGTAATTTTTTGCTTCCTTAGCGGAAACACCATTGACCATTATTAACTTTGGTCCATTGGTTGAGGATTTTCTTTTATTTGACCGGTTTTCTGTGGTTCCTACTATTCTCCCCTCCGGAACCTCTTCTTCCGGTTCCTCTTCTTCTGGTTCCTCTTCTTTCGGTTCCTCTTCTTCCGGTTCCGTTTCCTCTTCTTCCGGTTCTTCGGGAACTTGTGAATCTTGCCAATATATATTCGACTCTTCGTTATTATTAGGTGAGTCAATGGGATTTGTGCTAGAGGTAGACATCTATCACACAATATCAAACATGTTAAGAGATTAATATATCACATAATATTTACATGTTAATAATATATAGTTTCCAACAAAAATGTTAAGCAATCATTTTTAAAGAAAACACGGTCGAAGTCCAGACTCACTAATGCATCCTAACAAACTCGATAAGACACACTAATGCAAATTTTCTGGTTCTCTAAGACCAACGCTCGGATACCAACTGAAATGTCCCGTTCATATTGATTATAAACGTTCCATATTAATTGATATCGTTGCGAGGTTTTGACCTCTATATGAGACGTTTTTCAAAGACTGCATTCATTTTTAAAACAACCATAACCTTTATTTTATTAATAAAGGTTTTAAAAAATATTACGTAGATTATCAAATAATTATAATCTAAAATATACTGTTTACACACGACCATTACATAATGGTTTATAATAGAAATATATTACATCGACACATGTTTCTTAAATGCAGTTTTTACACAATAACATACAAACATGGACTCCAAATCTTGTCCTTATTTTAGTATGCAACAGCGGAAGCTCTTAGTATTCACCTGAGAATAAACATGCTTTAAACGTCAACAAAAATGTTGGTGAGTTATAGGTTTAACCTATATATATCAAATCGTAACAATATACCACAAGATTTCATATTTCAATACACATCCCATACATAGAGATAAAAATCATTCATATGGTGAACACCTGGTAACCGACATTAACAAGATGCATATATAAGAATATCCCCATTATTCCGGGACACCCTTCGGATATGATATAAATTTCGAAGTACTAAAGCATCCGGTACTTTGGATGGGGTTTGTTAAGCCCAATAGATATATCTTTAGGATTCGCGTCAATTAGGGTGTCTGTTCCCTAATTCTTAGATTATCAGACTTAATAAAAAGGGGCATATTCGATTTCGATAATTCAACCATAGAATGTAGTTTCACGTACTTGTGTCTATTTTGTAAATCATTTATAAAACCTGCATGTATTCTCATCCCAAAAATATTAGATTTTAAAAGTGGGACTATAACTCACTTTCACAAATATTTCCTTCCTCGAAAATAAGACTTGGCCACGGATCGATTTATGAACCTATACCAATATGTACATATATATCAAAGTATGATCAAAATATAATTACAACCATTTTTATTATGTTTTAAAGATTTGACTGTATTAAGTCAGCTGTCCTCGTTAGTAACCTACAACTAGTTATCCAAAGTTAGATGTACAGAAATAAATCAATATATATTATCTTGAATCAATCCACGACCCAGTGTATACACGTCTCAGGCTAGATCACTACTCAAAGTATATATATTTTTGGAATCAACCTCAACCCTGTATAGCTAACTCCAACATTACTGCATATAGAGTGTCTATGGCTGTTCCAAATAATATATATACATGGGTCGATATGATATGTCAAAACATTTGCATACGTGTCTATGGTATCTCAAGATTACATAATATATTAGAATACATGTATAATACAATATAAGTTAGCTAGGATATGATTTGTATAGATTTGTTAAACATTTCCCGTAGTTAAAAAGATCAAAAATATCCAATCTTGTTTTAAGCATAACTTCTTCATTTTAAATCTGTTTTGAGTGAATCAAATTGCTATGGTTTCATATTGAACTCTAATTTAAGAATCCAAATAGAAAAAGTATAGGTTTATAGTTGGAAATTTAAGTTACATGTCAATTACTAAAGAGGTAGTCATTTCCGTCGAATGAACGACATCTTGATGACCATTTTGAAAAACATACTTTCACTTTGAGTTTAACCAAGATTTTTGGATATAGTTTCATGTTAATATGAAAAATCATTTTCCCAGAAGAAAAACTTTTAAATCAAAGTTTATCATAGTTTTTAATTATCCAAACCAAAACAGCCCCCGGTTTCACTACGACGGCGTATATCCGATTTTATGGTGTTCATCGTGTTTCCAGGTTTTAAATCATTAAGTTAGCATATCATATAGATATAGAACATGTGTTTAGTTGATTTTAAAAGTCAAGTTAGAAGGATTAACTTTTGTTTGCGAACAAGTTTAGAATTAACTAAACTATGTTCTAGTGATTACAAGTTTAAACCTTCGAATAAGATAGCTTTATATGTATGAATCGAATGATGTTATGAACATCATTACTACCTCAAGTATTCTGGATAAAACTACTGAAAATGAGAAAAATGGATCTAGCTTCAAAGGATCCTTGGATGGCTTGAAAGTTCTTGAAGCAGAATCATGACACGAAAACAGTTCAAGTAAGATTTTCACTCGAAATAAGATTGTTATAGTTGTAGAAATTGAATCAAAGTTTGAATATGAATATTACCTTGAATTAGAAAGATAACCTACTGTAAATAACAAAGGTTCCTTGATCTTAGATGATTACTTGGAATGGATTAGAAAGCTTGGAAGTAGACTTACAAACTTGGAAGTATTCTTGATTTTTATGAAACTATACTTATGGAATTTACGAAGAACACTTAGAACTTGAAGATGGAACTTGAGAGAGATCAATTAGATGAAGAAAATTGAAGAATGAAAGTGTTTGTAGGTGTTTTTGGTCGTTGGTATATGGATTAGATATAAAGGATATGTAATTTTGTTTTCATGTAAATAAGTCATGAATGATTACTCATATTTTTGTAATTTTATGAGATATTTCATGCTAGTTGCCAAATGATGGTTCCCACATGTGTTAGGTGAATTACATGGGCTGCTAAGAGCTGATCATTGGAGTGTATATACCAATAGTACATACATCTAAAAGCTGTGTATTGTACGAGTACGAATACGGGTGCACACGAGTAGAATTGTTGATGAAACTGAACGAGGATGTAATTGTAAGCATTTTTGTTAAGTAGAAGTATTTTGATAAGTGTCTTGAAGTCTTTCAAAACTGTATGAATACATATTAAAACACTACATGTATATACATTTTAACTGAGTCGTTAAGTCATCGTTAGTCGTTACATGTAAATGTTGTTTTGAAACCTTTAGGTTAACGATCTTGTTAAGTGTTGTTAACCCATTATTTATTATATCAAATGAGATGTTAAATTGTTACATTATCATGATATTATGATATATAATATATCTTAGTATGATATATATACAGTTAAATGTCGTTACAACGATAATCGTTACATATATGTCTCGTTTCGAAATCATTAAGTTAGTAGTCTTATTTTTACATATGTAGTTCATTGTTAATACACTTAGTGATATATTTACTTATCATTTAACATAATTAACCAAGTGTATCAATATCTTAATATGATTCATATGTACCTATTAAGACGTTGTTATAACGATAATCGTTATATATATCATTTTCGAGTTTCTTAATTTAATAGTCTCATTTTTATGTATATAACTCATTGTTAAAATACCTAATGAGATACTTACTTATAATAAAATCATGTTAACTATATATATAACCATATATATGTCATCGTATAGTTTTTACAAGTTTTAACGTTCGTGAATCACCGGTCAACTTGGGTGGTCAATTGTCTATATGAAACCTATTTCAATTAATCAAGTCTTAACAAGTTTGATTGCTTAACACGTTGGAAACATTTAGTCATGTAAATATCAATCTCAATTAATATATATAAACATGGAAAAGTTCGGGTCACTACAACGACGATTCATAGAGTTGTACCTATTGTGTCCGAGAGCGTTCGAAGATGAAGAAGAGAAAATCGACGCATTTGTGAAAGGGTTACCAGAAAGGATTCAAGAAGATGTGAGCTCACATGAGCCCGCGCTCACATGAGCCCGCCTCCATACAAAAGGTGAGTCGAATGGCTCATAAACTCATAAATCAGATTGAGGAAAGAATTAAAGAGCAGGCAGCCGAAGAAGCCAACACAAAATAAGTCAAGAGAAAGTGGAAAGAAACCAGTGACAAGGGTCATAATTTTAACAATCAACACAACAATCACAACTTCAATCGCACCAAATTTCGCAACAACAACCGCAACAACAACCATCCCAACAACAATAACCATTACAACCACCGTCCCAACAATAATAACAATCGCAACAACAACCATTTCAATAACAATAAGAGGCAGAAACCATGCCAGAGGTGTGAAGGATACCATCCGACTGGGCTATGTACGGCAATGTGTACTAAGTGTAAAAGAAAGGGCCATGGTGCGACAAAGTGCGAAATCTACGGATCAATGACTAAGGGAACAATAATGTCGGAACAAGTTATGCCGACATTACTTGTTTCGGATGCGGGAAGAAGGGCCATTATAAAAATATGTGTCCAAATCAGGGGGATAATAATGGGCAAGGCCGAGGAAGAGTCTTCAACTTTATCTCCCGATTTTTGCAACCATGGTTATACCAATTGACCAACCACTGAACCATTACTTACTTTTGTTTATAACAGCACCAAAGTAAATATTAAACCTGCAAATTTATATATAATGGCTGGGGCACGAGAATAGATCGGTCCAGACTCCAGAATGTTGTAGAGAATCAGAGAAACAACCAACAAATATCTAAGGAGATAAAAGATCAAAATACCCTTTCTTAATTAAATATTGAAGTGGATAGTAAAAACATACTATTGAATATATTTATAATTTATTCTGTAAAAAGGTCTCTAATTTAAAAATGGTTGTAATTAGAGTAAACATTGACACCTTGATTTTTTATATTGATGTAGACATTCGATAATATGTGTTATTCATCGATAGCGTACTATTTTGCACTAACGCTACCATCAATCCATCAACGCCATTTCACCATCACCATAAGATCAATCTCAAGTTCGCTTTAACGTATGAAAACCTACACATAGATTCATATATGAAAACCTTCGTTGAATCGAATTTAGATTTGAACACTGGCTTGTTTCGACTCCGTCACTGGAACCCGATCTTGTTTGTATAGTTCGATTTACATAATTCAGCTAGTTTCGATTCCTTTTTTGTTTGTTTGTAATCTTTAGTTTTAAAATCGTTGAATGCGTTTTTCATCGAAATCCTGAAAAATTACAGAGATGGTTGTGGTCGAATTGGTCGTTAATTGTGTTTGAAAAATTACGGACTTGAATACTTGATGAATGATGGATGTGAAGGTGATGGATAATGATGGTGAACTTGGGTACAATGAACAAGAGTTGCATATATCTTATCCTTTTATTTTTTATTTATCCGTTTTAAAATATAAGGTAAGGAAATAAAAATTAGTGAGATGCAATTAGAAAAAATATTGAATAATGACATTGAAATACACATCGGTAGGAAAAAAAAAAAAAAAAAAAAAAAAAAAATATATATATATATATATATATATATATATATATAATAAAATCTAAGGTGTTCATTGTTTACACTAACTAGCGTTGAGGCTGGCCGCACATTGCTACGGCGAAGGATATT
Source organism: Rutidosis leptorrhynchoides (assembly GCF_046630445.1). Lineage (NCBI taxonomy): Eukaryota > Viridiplantae > Streptophyta > Magnoliopsida > Asterales > Asteraceae > Rutidosis > Rutidosis leptorrhynchoides. The sequence goes on from NC_092337.1 coordinate 148,775,986, forward strand.
TGTAGTGATGTATTGTTTGTTGTTTCTTCTTTTTCTTCCCTTGATTGTCTTTTGTGTCTGTGCCTAGAGAAAGTTGAGGAGTCAGTTTAGTCAACATAACTTAATAAACATAGTAATCAAATGATCTTTAACACACAATTATGCATTCATTCAATTTACTCCCCAAATTGAGTCAAGTTTCAATCTTTTCGTTGTCGTGCCACATTCTAACGAAAAATTGAAGTTTTTGTCTCATATAACTAAAGTAAATCACACTCTATACATTTGTTTTAATGGTAATTCAAGTGACACAAATTAAGATTTAGAAAAAGGTATGAAATCTAGCTAGCAGCTTATAAAAGTTTCTTGGGTGGCCCTCACTATTTAGTCACAAATCTTTGAATGTTGACACTCCATGTCACATTTGTGAGCAATTCATTCTGTGTCAGACTTGCTCATGTGGATTCTATAGTTTCCTGTAGTGGCCAAACATATTAGACTAAGCACAGGCAAAAAAGCACATACCTTTTGATGCTTACGCTACTCAGATTTACCCCATTAAAAGCACCTTTTTTAGCACAATTCACTATGATTTTTGGCCATGCGCAATACAAATACTTGCACATTTATGCAAAATTTTACAGACACATGATCACTTTTGAACAGATAAAATACCCAACCATTGCATCTAGCAAGTTTGAATTTTATCTTCATACTATATGGCACAAAAAAAAAAAAAATTAAGCTTGCAAAAGTCCTATTGTTATGAAGTTACCCCGTGGATCATATACACATCGCAAATGACAATCGGTGGCTATACAAAACAAATTAAACACAAAAACATTACAGAAAAAGTATGACATTTACCTTGAAATTGAATCAACAGTATAAACCTCTAAAGCCACCTTCGTTCACAATCTGTTCACATGATGCGAACGATCTGCTATCCATGATCACTTCCATAACGATCTGCTAGTGTTGGACCAACACTGGTACCATTTCAGGAACATATTTTTGACAACCTAATTAAAGACATGTGAACTGTCGTAAACATAGACATGCACGCACATACAAATAGTACAACAACAAATAATGCGACCAACAAATAAGGTTAAATTGTTTGGTAGACGTGTACATGCCTTTGTGATAAAAACATTTTATAACAGCATATAACTTTGTTATGTACGTTGACGACTTTTTCTAGGAAGATCCTACATCAGCTAACGGATGTTGTCATCTCAATTAATTTACGCTCAATAATGAGATTGCAACGCAAAAATTCCTCACCCCTTGTCACATAAAAGTAACGTTGGTTGAAACAAAATAACATTGCTGCTAGTAACCATGATGCTACTTTGCTAAGTGTATGCAACTTTCTGTTACCTAGGTGGTTATTGGTATTCTTTTTTTTTTCATCTTGGATTCTGTCAGGTTTTCTTGTGAGTCATATAGGCTGTGAGTCATACAGGGCAAGTGTTAGTTCAACGGCTGTTAAAATATTTGATTGATGATGTTTACAATGTCAAACGTTTACCTGAGGTACCCGCTAATATCACAGGTTTCTTTAATAACTCTTTAATAACTCGTAGGATTTTATATCAAATTGCACGACGTGCTCATTGAATATGATTAGTTGAGTCACATTGTGATTGCACATGCAGACTTATAACCATTACAACCCTCTAATTTGTATTTTAAATGCTTTGGTGAGATGTAAATCTCCTGTTCAACATCGGTAAACAAAGAATGAGAAATTAAACAAAAAAAAAGAATGAAAAATTAAAAACCTTGAAAGATTTATAATCTAGTTGAAAAGCCTTCAAACAGCACTCCCAAATGTTTGTCCAATCACTATTTACAATGAGAAGGAAAAAAATTATTCTATCATCCAAAAACAATACTCACAATACTCAAGCACTCAATGATACTTCTTTTGCAACAAAGCATATTTTATCCATAAGAGCTCTTAAAGTCAAGGGCTCTTATACAAATGTACTAAAGTCAGAAACAACTATTTAGTAGTCTAGCATACATACTAAGCATATAAATTTTATCTGTTCCACTTCGAAGATCAGTTGGTCTAAACTCTACAGAATGTAAATCGAGTGTCTACTTCCGACCCAAGTGCATATCAGAAACATCTTCCTTTCACAAAAACATGAACTCCATGGTCTTTAAATTGAACCGTGAGAGTCAGTCATATTCTCTCATGAAACGATGTCGCAAGCGGATTAATGTCGATGTTTTATTGTTTTTTACGTTTACTAACTGTGGGGATTGCGGGGTTAATTGAAGTGGTGTTTGCCATGTTTGATGAGATCGTGTGTGCTATGCAGACACACAACCCACATTACCCATATCTACAAAGCCACTACCAACACCACCACATCAACTATTTTTTCTGTTTATTCTGACTTGTACGGAGTATTTATTAACACATACAAAAACAATAAGGAAACATGAACCAAGTCGCATCACAGCAGCAGCATAAGAAAAACAAATAGAAAGCAAATCAGGAAAGTAAGATAAGGAGCAAACCTAGAATTAAAACCCTAAAACCGATAATCACCTGAATGCACAATGCAACGATCACTCCAAACGGCAATCTCGTAGTACACACACAACTGTAGATGTTACGAAAAAAACATGATTAATTAATTAGAAAAACGGAGAAAAAACTTGATGAAAAATTATCACGAAAACACGGCAGCAAAATTAATACACGAAGAAAAGTAGAATAGCGTCAATCAGAACTGGAAACAAATAAACAGAGGAGGAAAATAATATTATAAAACAAAAAAAAACTCAGAACTACGAAGCTTTCAACACTTATTTTGTAAAACGTATGGCCAAATTTTCATTCACTGCACAAAGCACAAAACATATATAAAAAGACGAACAATCAAACCCGAAATGAAATTTCAGCCACAAAATCGACTTTAAAGAGAAATTGGCAACCTTTCCTGCAAGATGAAGAAAAATTTTCAACAACAATGGGTGAAGAAGAAGGATGTCTGATGAAGAAAGAAAGCAATAACTAAGTTTTTGCAATAGTAAAAATGGCTAAAGAATGAGCGTAAATAATTAGGGAAAAAGTGAAGACCTAGAGGAAAAAAAAGTTGTGAAAGCGTTGCAAAAACGACAGGCATTTAAAACTGAAACGACTAAATTTTGGGGCTCTATTAGTATATAAGGGTAATTACCACCATTTACAAATTTATAAATCAGAGACCCTTTTAAGTATCAAATTGAATATGAAGTTTTTTATGAGAAAAAAGGTTCTAAAAAAAATTACATTTTTTATCTTATTTTTTAGGCAATTTGCCCTATCATTTATTATACAAATTGGAAATCATTACATATGCAATTTTGTTTGATGATCCTTTAACCGAATATTTTGATATCTCCATTTTTTTTTTTTTTTAGATTTCAGTTTGTTATTGTTATTGTTATTATTTTAATAATATAAAATATATTTATATTTATATTAATTATATTATTATTAATATTTAATATATATATATATATATATATATATATATATATATATATATATATATATATATATATATATATATATATATATAAAAGGGATCTAAAGAGAACTAAGGGTGTATGAAAACCCATAGAACTTATAGATTGAATTTCAATCTATGTGCAGATTGAGCTTCAATCTACGGGCAAATTGAGCTTCAGTTTGTGAAGAAAAAAAATTCAATCTTAAAAAAAAATCAATATGAAAAAAAAAGTGTTTTGCAAAAATAAATTCACAATCTCCACAAAAAAAGTCAGTATGCACAAAAAAAAACTCAATCTACACAAAAAAAAGTCAATCTGCATAATAAAAAACTCAATTTGCAAAAAAAAGTCAATATTCACAATAAAAAAGTCGATATGCACAATAAAAAACTCAATCTGCACAATAAAAAAGTCAATCTGCACATATAAATATCTAAAACAAATTCGGGGAAAAAATCTAAAATAAAAAAATTTTGGGGAAAAACTATTTCGAATTTTTTTTTTCCAAAGAATATGTGCATATAGTAGGTGCATGTGCATTCAATATGTAAATTCTCTAAGTTCTCTCATACTCTTGGTCATATATATATATATATATATATATATATATATATATATATATATATATATATATATATATATATATATATATATATATACATATATATATATACATATATATATATACATATATATATTGAGAGGATCCGGAGAGAACTAAGGATGGAAGAGAACCTAGAAAACTTACATACTAATGCATATTAACCTACCGTATGCAACTATTTTTTTTAAAAAAAAAGTTAAAAAAAATTCAAATACTTCGGGAAAAAAATTTATTTTTAATAATTTTTTTAAAAACCACGTCAACACAGACTGATTGCCATGTCAGCACAGACTGACACGTGTTAGTCTGCGTGGCACAGACTGAACCACATGTCAGCCTGCATGGCACAGAATGAGTTGAGACGACCCGTCCTAATCCATAAGGACGAATACAATAACATATGATTACATTGTGAGGTATTTGACCTCTATATGATATATTTTACAAACATTGCATTCGTTTTTAAAAGACAAACTTTCATTACAATGAAAGTTGACAGGCATGCATGCTATCTCATAATATATCCAAACTATGAATGACATATTATCAATCTTGATGAACTCAACGACTCGAATGCAACGTCTTTTGAAATATGCCATGAATGACTCCAAGTAATATCTTTAAAATGAGCAAATGCACAGCGGAAGATTTCTTTAATACCTGAGAATAAACATGCTTTCAAGTGTCAACTAAAAAGTTGGTGAGTTCATTATTTTATCATAAACAATCATTTTCATCATTTTATTTGACCACAAGATTTCCAGATATTTAATTGTACACGTAACCCGAGTATAAAAAAACACGCGTAACCCCCGAATTAAAAATTATTCATATGGTGAACGCTTGATAACCGAACTAACATGATGCATATAGAATATCCCCATCATTCCGAGACTCTCATCGGACATGATAATCGAAGTACTAAAGCATTCGTAACCCGAATGAGATGTGTCGAGATCCATAGATCTATCTTTAGGATTCGCGTCAATTGGTGGCAATTATCATAAACACCAATTCTTAGGCTACCAAGCTAAAAAGGGTCATATTCGATTTCGTTAATCTAACCATAGAATGTAGTTTCGATTACTTGTGTCTATTTCGTAAAACATTTATAAAAGCAGCGCATGTATTCTCAGTCCCAAAAATATAATAAAAGGGAGTAATGAAACTCACTATCCAATATTTTGTAGTAAAAATATTCATATGACGAAACTGAACAATGCAAGGTTGGCCTTGGATTCACGAACCTATATCATTTGTATATTTATTAATATACATAATTGTGATCGAACAAATATATATATATATATATATATATATATATATATATATAAATTTATTAGTTATATCCTTTTTATATTAATAATATATATATATATATATATATATATATATATATATATATATATATATATATATATATATATATATATATATATATATATATATATATATATATTTCATATATTCATTTTGTATATAAAAAAATATTAAATATTGTTATGTTGTATGTATTAAATATATTTATATATAAATATAATTTGTTTGTTAAAGCAGTAGTTTAATAATACTAAGATAATATTTTAAGTGGTAACAATAATAATAATGATAGTACTAATATTAATAATAATGACAATAGTATTAATAATTCTATAAATGATAATATTAATGACAGTTTTTATAATAAATCTCATAATAATGATAATAATAGTAATTTTTAATAAAATTAATAATTTAATAGTAATGGTAATGAAAATAAAATTTTTGATAATAATACCTAATACTTAATAATAATAATAATTAATAACAATAATAATAATAACAATTTTATTACTAGTGGTAATCTTAATAATAATACTTTTGTTAATAATAATAATAAAAATTCTAAATTTTACTAATACTAATTAGTGATAATTATAATAGTTTGTATTATTTTCATACCAACAATAATAATAATAATTCTAATCATAATAATATTATATCAGTATTAATAATACAATAATAACACTATTAATACTTAATGATGTTACTTAATAACAAAAATATAACAAAAATGTTAATAATAATAATCATGGTAACTATGTTAACATAATAATAACATAACAATAATTAATGATAATAATAATAATAATCATAATAATAATAATAAAAATGAAAGCTAAATGATTATACCCTTTGAAAGCTTCACTAAAAAGAAATTCTCTAGACGAGATTCGAACCCGAGACCTCCCGCTCAACCACAACACCCATGACCATTCTGCTATTTCTGTTTTTCTGATTTATCCCACACCCGAAATTATTTAACCCTTCCTGTTTATTTCCCTTTTCTTCTTCATCTTCTTTAAAACTTAATTCGATCAGAGGCTCAAACAATCAACACAACAAAACTCCGAATTGGTTTTAAGATTCATAAATTTAACATAAACGATTTAGAGGTTTGTTAACTTAATTAAAAAAAAAATTATAACAAGTGCTGCTGCTGTCGCGACATACTTAGAAAAAAATAATAATGATTTTGCAATTGAGAACGTTTTGGACAAAATTTATAACACGAACTGTGTTTCAAACCACTCCTATAAACTTTATCAATCGCCAATTTAACTGAAAACATCGAAACGATTTCAAATTTCGTGATGAACAATATTGTTGACTTTTTGAAATCAAACTTTGACTCGAAAATTTGTAATTGTTAGGAGGAATTGGAGGCTCAAACTTTGCAGATAGTTTGAGATAGAGATTCCAAGCAAAACTGCATTGTTACATTTTTAGTTTCAATTCGAATTCGAGTTATGGCTAAAAAGATGGAAAAATAGAGGTATCGTGATATTTCTTTGAAAATTTTAATTTAGTTTTTCTGTTTTTATTCAAATGATATTAGCAAAGGATTATATAGAGGTCAAGTGATGTAATTACAGCTCAATTAGTTAACATAGCGTTTGTTTTGTAGTCTGATGGATTTGAAAAAAAAATATTCGATCAGGAGAAAAGTTATAAAAGTGAAACTGACCCTAAACTGATTTTGTTGTGATTATGTGATATGATTCGATTAGTTACCAGATGTAGAGACAGAAACAAATTTTAACACAGTATGGAAAGCTACATCAAATAGAATTGGTACCTTTATTCTTTGCTTTATAAATTTATATAATAAATATTAATAATATTTTAGTAATAATAATAATTATATTAATAATAATAATAATTATATTAATAATAATAATAATTATATTAATAATGATAAATAATAATGATACTAAAAAATCCTAAAAATTATACTCATCATATTATTACTGATAATAATAATAAATTGTGTTAATTTCTATTAATAACTACTATAATAATAATGATATTAATAATAATAATATTGATAAAGATAATAATAATAATTATTATTATATAACAAATCAATTTTGTCCATTTCATATTTATGTATTATATATAATATTAATAATACAACTGATATTAATTTAAGTGATTATTCTAATAATAGTAATGAAAGTAATAATAATATTAGTAAAGATAGCAAATTAAATGCATTAAATTTAATATTTATATATTATCTATGATAATATAACTAATACTGATATTAATTATTAATATTAATATTAGTATTAATAATGAAAGAAATAATAATCTTATTATAACAACTATATTTTAACTGGTTAATAATATATTATTAATTATGTAATATTTAATAATCATATTATATAATAATTTTTATTGATTCTATCTTATTTAATTTTATATATATTATAATATACATATAATAATTATACCTAGAAATCATATGTCTTTATATATATATATATATATATATATATATATATATATATATATATATATATATATATATATATATATATATATATTCATTTTAAATTATACTTAATTATTTTGTATCTTATTTTACATATGTAATTCTAATGTTTAAATTATATTTTATAATTTCCAATTATCATATATACTATTATTTACATATATCTTTATATATACATACAACATTAATTATGTATAGATTCATAACATATAGATATTTATTTTAATAGCAAATTTATTATTTTGTATACTACTTTACATATTCAAATCAAATAATTAAATTGTATTTTATTGTTTCAAAGTATTATATATACACCTATATTCATATTTATAATGACATATATTTTACATATTTATGTATACACAATTGTTCGTGAATCGTCGGGAGTTGTCAAAGGTTAACTGAATCCATATAAACAGTTCAAAAATTTTGAGACTTGGTTTAACAGGCTTTGCTTATCATGTCGAAATCATAAAAAGATTAAGTTTAAATTTGGTCGGAAATTTCCGGGTCGTCACAGTACCTACCCGTTAAAGAAATTTCGTCCCGAAATTTGAATGAGGTCGTCATGGCTAACAATAAAAATGTTTTCATGACGAATATGAGTTGATAAATAGAGTTTTATCATTATTGATTAATATAGATAAAATGATTCGACTATGTGAAGCGTACGAGTGAAGCTATCACAAAAGAATGAAATGAGTAAATGCAGGTTCGTCTTAACTTTTGACGTAGTCACGGTTGATTTCCGGAATTCAAGGGATTTAGAGGAAAATCTTCGTAATAAGATTTGGTTCTACGGAAATTAAGGAACTTATGATCCTCTTTGATTAGATACAATAATCTACTTCGATTGCGCTGTCGAATATTTCACTATAAATACACTCCTTTCGTTTCCTTAATATTTTGGAGTTCCATCCTTTTGTTTTCTCTTCCCGACTTTAAGTCAAGCGAATAATGGTCCAGAATTCGTAGGTATGAAGTTTCGAATGAACGTGACTCATGTTCTAAGAGAGAGATTGTAATTGCACGATCTTGATTGGTTAAGTTACCAGAATTCAAGAGAAAAGATAGAACTATCAGGAAGATATGTTCTTGATATGTTTGGAGATTAGGTAGAATGTAAGAGTCGTGTAAATGGCACATGATGACATTGTGATCTATGAATCATCACATTTCATTAGAAACTCAGCATGACTTACTGAAATATAATCACGTTGATCAAGTGTCATTATATTATACTAACTCATGCTTCAGTTCCCAACACTACTTCAAAAATATTTATGAAGATATCTTCAGAAATATTGAGGATATTTACAATGAAAGATACGATAATATCTTAGAATTTCTAATATAAAAGGATGATGAAGAATATTATCCGCAAGGGTTTAGAGTAAGGAGCAAGGTATTCGTTAATGACTTCAGCAGATACTGAATCATTTGGATTCTTTGAAGGCAGATTTAGTCTTTATGATTTGTCCACAGCCTCCTTCTGTAACATCCCGCCTTTTTCTATTTACCTTCCGTTATACTATTTTAAAGTCCGTTATATAATTAAAACATCCTCCGTTAATGCGCGTTTTAAAATATCTCGTTTAAGTAATTCACGCACCCGCTTTTAAAGTCGAGGGACTAAACTTTCTAAGAGACCAAACTCTTGACTAGGTCAACTAGTCAACCATGAACTCTCATCCATTCATTCACCTCCTTCTCTCTTTCAATACTTCAACTTTTTCTCTCAAACACCAATTCAAAGATTCATCATCCATTTCCAATCTAGCAATCAAACATCAAAACAAATTACATATTTGGAATCCTTGCATCTTCCTCTTCAATTCCATACTGATTTCATCAAGTTTGGGTAATTTTTTAAAAACACTAGATTTTATGTTCTTGATAATTTTGACTTATAAAAGTGTTAATTAGTGTCTATGGCTCAAGTCTAACATGAATATGTGATTTATATGCTCGATCTTGTTAATTTAAGTAACTAGCATGAACTTGAAAGTTGGTATGTTTGATTTTGTGATTTGGTTGCTTAAATGTTAAAAGTTCATGTATTAAATGTGTTACTAGCATCACTAGCTTCATTTTGATGTGCAGGTTGATTAAGGAAACTTCATTAACATGATTATTGTTTTGGTGATTTGGGTTAAAGTTTGATAGGCTTGATTATGAACTTTGATGCATTAAATGCTTTGAAATGTTGTTGATAAGTGTTTAGTTGCAATGTGTGTTTAATTACCTTCGAAACGACATATCATAGCTGTAAATTGGTTGCCCGAATCATGAAACGCATTTAATGAACTTGAATGTAATAAATGGTGAGCATTTAATGCGATTTTGGTTGTTGAAAATGTTAAGTTGATTGATGAAATGTGTTTAGTTATTTTCCTAGTCAAAATACATTTCCGATGATATAGGATACATGTTTTGATCGTTTGAAGATCGTAAAATGAGATTTTTTGAAGTTTGGTTCGTCCACTTAGTGATTTCAGCAAAGAAGGTTGTGTGTATCATTTGGGACACCGCACAAAAAGTTGGACGCCGTCCAGCCCTTCACAGCTGGATGCCGTCCAGACATTCTGGACGCCGTCCAAATGAACTGCAGGATTCTGACTTGGTTGGTCGTTTACCGTTTAATTCTAACTATGCTACGCACCTCCGATTAACATGTAACTTGTTCTAACATGCTCATATATGATTATAAAACTCAGAGAAATTTTTCGGGACCCGACCCGAATGTGTTGACTTTTTCGTTGACCTTGACTTGACCAAAGTTGACTTTTGTTTAAACTTAACCAAATACTTATGCAATCATCCTAACATGCTTTTATATTTGAATCATGCATGAAACTTGGCAACGTGATTCACATGCTATATGTAATCGAGTCGTAACGAGCCATATGACTAATTGGACAACTTTGACCTATCGTTTACCGTTATTGATACAACCTATTTGTTTAGGTCAAGACTAGCAATTGTCCTTGCACACGTTTACTTGTGAAGTACTTTATTACTCGTGCACTCAAGGTGAGATCATAGTCCCACCTTTACTTTTTTAAACTTACATTTGGGATGAGAAAACATAAACGTTTCATTTTACAAAGTGAACACAAGTACGAAAATAAACATTCTACATACGAGTTAGAACAAAAATCCTCAATTCGATTATCATTAGTTACACTTGCCGGGTGTAAGCGAGAACTTATATTGTATGGCCATATGGGTTTGACAAACCCTCATTCGGACGGTTCGTTACCGTTATTCGGATGAAATATATTTTCGAGAAACAGTGTATGTTCTAATACTATTGTGATGGGGTTCTTTGGATGGAAAGTTAAGCCTTGATAATTGGGTTCTCGTGATAACAAATTTTAGAATGGTTTACTATTATTTCGATGATATTTATCTTGTGGTTCATTTGTACTTGCTTACTTACTTAAACCTATGATTTCACCAACGTTTTGGTTGATAGATTTCTATGTTTTTTCTCAGGTCCTTGATCATTTTGTGATACATGCTTCCGCTCATTATTTTGATACTTGCATTGGATGTCTAGTATATTTGCATACATGGAGCGTCTTTTGGCTACTTTTAAATTGTGTCGCATAGGTTTCAATTGTACTTATAACGTTGTAACGTAACTTGTGGTTGAACTATTCTTCTAAACTTTGAAACAATCTTTACATTTGAAATGAATGCGACATATTTTTGGTCAAACGTTGTTTTTAAAGACTTATGACTACGTAACGGGACCTAAGTAGACGGCGCCGTCAATGACGATTTTGTCGGGTCGCTACAGATGGTATCAGAGCGTTGGTTGTAGGGATTTAAAGTTCATTGGTGTCAACCCCGAGTCATAGGGTACATTAGTGAGTCTAGACTACAATCGGCATATAGATTTGAAGTAAGAATTACTTGACTACTTGTGCATTTATACTCGAACTCTTCTATTCATATCTAATTTTTATTCTATCTTAATCTTCCGTTGTTTAATTTGATTGACACGCCACCTTGACTTAGTGAAATAATGTCGAATGCACATATGAATTAGGGTAATATAATTTCCGGGATTATATTACGGTGATTCATATGAACGTTCCAACATTATGACATAAAGAATTTAAGGCGAGTCAAGGAAAATTTTCTCTTTATCCTCATTCCATATCACGGTTAGTATTATTGTGAATACTAATCAATGATATTCTTGTGTTTTGAAGGAACAATGCCTCCTCGCCATGTATCACGCCATGAGACTCCCGAACAAGCTATACAACGAATGATACCCACCGCCATGGATGCAGCCATGGCCGGTCACTCATCCAACAACAATAACAATAACAACAACCACAACAACAACAACAACAACAACAACAACAATGGAGCCGGTAATTCAAATGTGGGATGCTCCTATAAAGCCTTCATGGGGTGCAAACCTCACACTTTCGATGGAACAGGGGGACTGGTTGTGCTCACTAGATGGTTTGAGCAAACGGAAGCCGTCTTTAGCATAACCGGTTGTCGGGACCAAGACAAGGTCAAGTACTCCACTCACACATTCGCCGGCGTCGCTCTCACTTGGTGGAACACCTATGTGCAATCGGTGGGTACCGATGAAGCCCACGCCCTCTCGTGGGCCGATTTAAGGGAAAAGATGATCATCAAATATTTTCCTCATGAAGAAACCCAAAGGCTTGAACAAGAGCTAAGAACTTTAAAAGTGGTCGGAAACGATCTCAAGGCCTATAATCAACGATTTTCTGAACTAGCCTTGATGTGCCCAAACCTTGTGAACCCTGAGTCTTTAAGGGTTGAACTTTACATGGATGGTCTTCCAAAGAGCATCAAACACGGAGTAATGTCATCTAAACCCACTAATCATCAAGAAGCTTTGAATAGGGCCTGCAAATTGATAGAAACGGTGAGCGAAATCGTAGTACCGGCACCTAAAGCCGAGGATAAGTCGGGTAGCAACAAAATAAAATGGGAAGCCCCCCAATCAAGCAACAACAACTTTGCCAAGAAGCCTTTCACCTCTGACGGCAAAAAGGGTTATGCCGGAAACCTACCTCTTTGCAACAAATGCAACAAGCATCACTTTGGTGAATGTGGCAAGCTAATTTTCCATCGGTGCCAAGGAATTGGTCATAAGGCCAACGAATGTAAAAGTGCCACCCCCGTCGCTCGAAAGGGTCCCAATGCACCAAAGATGGTCACTTGTTATGAATGTGGCCAAACGGGACATTATAGAAATGCATGCCCAAAGAAGAAAGATAACCCCAATACGCTCGGCCGAGCTTTCAACATTAACACCGAGGAAGACCGAGATGACAATTAACTAGTCATGGGTACGTTTCTTCTCAACAATTCTTATGTCTCTTGCTTATTCGATTCGGGTGCCGACAAGAGTTTTGTATCCAAGACTTTGACTCATTCTTTTAGCACTCCACCACTCCTACTAGATACTACTTATACCATTGAAGTGGCCAGCGAGAAACTATAGAGTGCCGACAAATTTTACCGGGGGTGTACGTTAAACTTAACGGGTAAAGAGTTTGAAATTGACTTGATACCTATAGAACTAGGGAGAGTTGATGTAATCATTTGTATGGATTGGCTAGCCAAAATGATATCTCACATTCTTTGCAATTTTAAAGCGATTCAAATTCCTTTCGAGAATGGTGAACCCTTGATTGTCTATGGCGATAAGAGTTGCACCGGACTCAACCTCGTCTCGTGCCTTAAAGTTTAAAAATACCTTCGTAAAGGTTGTTTCACAATTCTAGCCCACGTTAAGAAAGTAGAGATCAACGAGAAACATATCGATGATGTGCCAATTGTTAGTGACTTTTCCGATGTATTTCCCGATGAATTGCCAGGTCTTCCACCTCATCGACCGGTAGAATTCCAAATCGATCTTATTCCAGGAGCCGCACCTGTAGCACATGCACCGTATATACTTGCTCCATCCGAAATACAAGAATTGCAAAGTTAAATCCAAGAACTACTTGACCGTGGTTTTATCCAACCTAGCCATTCACCATGGGGCGCTCCGATTTTATTCGTTAAGAAGAAAGATGAATCCCTACGAATGTGTATCGACTATCGTGAACTAAATAAATTGATAGTTAAAACCGATATCCTCTTTCATACATCGATGACCTCTTTAATCAACTGCAAGGATCTCGTGTATATTCGAAAATCGATCTCCGCTCGGGTTATCATCAATTAAGGGTTAAGGGGGAAGATGTCTCCAAAACCGCTTTTCGGACTCGTTATGGTAGTTATGAATTTCTTGTAGTGCCATTTGATCTTACTAACACACCGGTGGTGTTCATGGATCTTATGAACCGCGTGTGCAAACCCTACCTCGATAAATTCGTTATCATGTTCATCGATGATATTTTGGTCTATTCTAAAAGCGAAGAAAAACACGAACAACATCTCCAACTTGTGCTTGAACTCTTGAGACAAGAACGACTCTATGCCAAATTCTCCAAGAGTGAATTTTGGTTGAAGGAAGTTCAATTTCTTGGTCATATTGTAAGTGATCAAGGTATTAAAGTCGATCCCGCAAAAATCGAAGCCATTAGCAAATGGTAGACCCCTACTACTCCTACCCACATTCGTCAATTCTTGGGTCTCGCCGGGTACTATCGTAGATTCATCGAAAACTTCTCTTTGGTTTCACGTCCTCTAACCGCGTTAACTCACAAGGGAAAGAAATTCATTTGGGCGACCGAGCAAGAATCCGCGTTTCAAATCTTGAAGACAAAGCTAACCACCGCTCCTATCTTGTCACTTTCCGAAGGCAATGATGATTTTGTTGTATATTGCGATGCCTCAAAACATGGTTTTGGGTGTGTATTGATGCAACGAAAGAAAGTAATTGCTTATGCCTCTCGACAACTAAAAATTCATGAACGGAACTACACGACACATGATCTCGAACTCGGAGCCATTTTCTTTGCACTTAAAATGTGGAGACACTATCTTTATGGAACCAAGAGTTCTATCTTCACCTATCACAAAAGCCTCCAACACATCTTCGACCAAAAGCAACTAAACATGAGACAATGCCGGTGGATTGAAACTTTAAACGATTATGATTGTGAGCTTCGTTACCATCCCGGGAAGGCAAACGTAGTAGCCGATGCCTTAAGTCGAAAGGAAAGAGCGGTGCCTCTTCGTGTCCGAGCTTTAAACATCACCATTCACACCAACCTCAATAGTCAAATTCGTGTAGCCCAAGATGAGGCTCTCAAGGATGAAAACATCTCTCGAACACTTGAACGTCCTCACCTCTCGATTCGAAGTTAAGGAGACCGGACTTCGATATTTCGTCGAAAGAATTTGGGTGCCTAGTTATGGGGACTTGCGAAGCCTTATTCTAGACGAAGCCCATAAGTCAAGATATTCGATTCATCACGGTGCCAATAAGATGTACCACGGCCTTAAAGAACAATATTGGTGGCCGAACATTAAAAGGGATGTTGCTACTTATGTTACAAAGTGTTTGACTTGTTGCAAAGTCAAAGCCGAACACCAAAGGCCATTCGGGTTACTTCAACAACCCAAAATCCCACAATGGAAGTGGAAAAGAATAACGATGGATTTTATCACCAAACTACCAAATACGGTGGGTGGTTACGATACTATTTGGGTTATTGTTGACCGTCTCACCAAATTTGCGCACTTCCTAGCCATGAAGGAAACCGACAACATGGAAAAACTTGCACAACTTTACATTAAAGTGATCGTAGCCCGTCACGGTGTGACTTTATCGATTATTTTCGACCGAGATGGCTATTTTTTTTTCTAGATTTTGGCGTACTTTACAAGAAGCGTTGGGAACGCGTTTAGACATGAGCACTGCATATCATCCACAAACCGATGGACAAAGCGAACGCACAATTCAAACTTTGGAAGACATGTTACGAGCTTGCGTTGTCGATTTTGGAAAAGCTTGGGACAAGCATTTGCCACTAGCTGAGTTCTCTTACAACAATAGTTGTCGCGCGAGTATTAAAGCAGCACCTTTTGAAGCGTTATATGGACGAAAATGTCGTTCTCCTCTTTGTTGGGCCGAAGTAGGAAACACACAAATCACCGAACCCGAACTCATTCATGAAACAACCGAGAAGATCGTTCAAATCCGAGATAGGCTCCGGACGGCCCGTAGTCGTCAAAAGAGCTATACCGACAAAAGATGCAATGACCTCGAATTTCAAGTCGGTGACAGCGTAATGTTAAAAGTCGCACCTTGGAAAGGTGTAATCCGTTTCGGGAAATGCGGGAAACTAAATCCGTGGTATATTGGTCCTTTCAAAATCTTGGAGCGTATTGGAACCGTTGCTTATCATTTAGATCTTCTGCCTCAACTGAGCTCCGTCCATCCTACCTTCCATGTATCAAATTTGAAGAAGCGTTTTGCCAAACCCGAACTCGTCATCCCTCTTGAGGAGCTTACTATTGATGACAAACTTCATTTTATGGAGGAACCGGTTGAAATTGTGGACACCTCCATGAAGACGCTAAAACAAAGTAGAATCCCGATCGTTAAGGTCCGTTGGAATGCCAAAAGGGGACCCGAGTTTACTTGGGAAAGGTAAGATCAAATGCAAAGGAAATACCCTCATTTAGTCGTGGATTCGGAAACGCAAGATCTCGAGGAAGAAACAACGACTACTACGCCTACTTAAATTTTGGGACGAAATTTCTTTTAAGGAGTAGGTAATGTAACATCCCGCCTTTTTTCCATTTACCTTGCGTTATACTATTGTAAAGTCCGTTATATAATTATAACATCCTCCGTTAATGTGCGTTTTAAAATATCTCGTTTAGGTAATTCACGCACCCGCTTTTAAAGTCGAGGGACTAAACTTGCCAAGAGACCAAACTCTTGACTAGGTCAACTAGTCAACCATGAACTCTCATCCATTCATTCACCTCCTTCTCTCTTTCAATACTTCAACTTTTTCTCTCAAACACCAATTCAAAGATTCATCATCCATTTCCAATCTAGCAATCAAACATAAAAACAAATTACATATTTGGAATCCTTGCATCTTCCTCTTCAATTCCATACCGATTTCATCAAGTTTGGGTAACTTTCTAAAAATACTAGATTTTGTGTTCTTGATAATTTTGACTTATAAAAGTGTTAATTAGTGTCTATGGCTCAAGTCTAACATGAATATGTGATTTATATGCTCGATCTTGTTAATTTAAGTAACTAGCATGAACTTAAAAGTTGGTGTGTTTGATTTTGTGATTTGGTTGCTTAAATGTTGTTAAATGTTAAAAGTTCATGTATTAAATGTGTTACTAGCATCACTAGCTTCATTTTGATGTGTAGGTTGATTAAGGAAACTTCATTAACATGATTATTGTTTTGTTGATTAGGTTAGGGTTTGATAGGCTTAATTATGAACTTTGATGCATTAAATGCTATGAAATATTGTTGATAAGTGTTTAGTTGCAATGTGTGTTTAATTACCTTCGAAACGGCATATCATACATGTAAATTGGTTGCCCGAATCATGAAACACATTTAATGAACTTGAATGTAATAAATGGTGATCATTTAATGCGATTTTGGTTGTTGAAAATGTTAAGTTGATTGATGAAATGTGTTTTGTTATTTTCCTCGTCAAAATACCTTTCCGATGATATAGGATACATGTTTTGATCGTTTGAGGATCGTAAAATGAGATTTTTTGAAGTTTGGTTCGTGTACTTAGTGATTTCAGCAAAGCAGGTTATGTGTATCATTTGGGACGCTGCCCAAAAAGTTAGACGCCGTTCAGCCCTTCACAGCTGGACGCCGTTCAGACATTCTGGACGCCATCCAAATGAACTGCAGGATTCTGACTTGGTTGGTCGTTTACCGTTTAATTCTAACTATGCTACACACCTTCGATTAACATGTAACTTGTTCTAACATGCTCATATATAATTATAAAACTCATAGAAATTGTTCGGGACCCGACCCGAAAATGTTGACTTTTTCGTTGACCTTGATTTGACCAAAGTTGACTTTTGTTCAAACTTAACCAAATACTTATGCAATCATCCTAACATGCTTTTATATTTGAATCATGCATGAAACTTGGCAACGTGATTCACATGCTATATGTAATCGAGTCGTAACGAGCCATAGGACTAATTGGACAACTTTGACCCATCGTGTTTACCGTTTTTGATACAACCTACTTGTTTAGGTCAAGACTAGCAATTGTCCTTGCACACGTTTACTTGTGAAGTACTTTATTACTCATGCACTCAAGGTGAGATCATAGCCCCACCTTTACTCTTTTAAACTTACATTTGGGATGAGAAAACATAAACGTTTCATTTTACAAAGTGAACACAAGTACGAAAACAAACATTCTACATACGAGTTAGAACAAAAATCCTCAATTGGATTATCATTAGTTACACTTGCCGGGTGTAAGCAAGAACTTATGTTGTATGGTCATATGAGTTTGACAAACCCTCATTCGGACAGTTCGCTACCGTTATTCGGATGAAATATATTTTCGAGAAACAGTGTATGTTCTAACACTATTGTGATGGGGTTCTATGGATGGAAAGTTAAGCCTTGATAATTGGGTTCTCGTGACAACAAATTTTAGAATG
Source organism: Rutidosis leptorrhynchoides (assembly GCF_046630445.1). Classification (NCBI taxonomy): domain Eukaryota; kingdom Viridiplantae; phylum Streptophyta; class Magnoliopsida; order Asterales; family Asteraceae; genus Rutidosis; species Rutidosis leptorrhynchoides. The sequence continues at coordinate 148,794,549 of NC_092337.1, forward strand.
GTTTACTATTATTTCAATGATATAAATCTTGTGGTTCATTTGTACTTGCTTACTTACTTAAACCTATGATTTCACCAACGTTTTCGTTGATAGATTTCTATGTTTTTTCTCAGGTCCTTGAACGTTTTGTGATACATGCTTTCGCTCATTATTTTGATACTTGCATTGGATGTCGAGTATATTTGCATACATGGAGCGTTTTTTGGCTACTTTTAAATTGTGTCGCATAGGTTTCAATTGTACTTATAACGTTGTAACGTAACTTGTGGCTGAACTATTCTTGTAAACTTTGAAACAATCTTTACATTTGAAATGAATACGACATATTTTTGATCAAACGTTGTTTTTAAAGACTGATGACTACGTAACGGGACCTAATTAGACAGATCCGTCAATGACAATTTTGTCGGGTCGCTACTGAAATGTCCCGTTCTTATTGATTAAAAACGTTCCATATTAATTGATTTCGTTGCGAGGTTTTGACCTCTATATGAGACGTTTTTCAAAGACTGCATTCATTTTTAAAACAAACCATAACCTTTATTTCATAAATAAAGGTTTAAAAAGCTTTACGTAGATTATCAAATAATGATAATCTAAAATATCCTGTTTACACACGACCATTACATAATGGTTTACAATACAAATATGTTACATCGAAATCAGTTTCTTGAATGCAGTTTTTACACAATATCATACAAACATGGACTCCAAATCTTGTCCTTATTTTAGTATGCAACAGCGGAAGCTCTTAATATTCACCTGAGAATAAACATGCTTTAAACGTCAACAAAAATGTTGGTGAGTTATAGGTTTAACCTATATATATCAAATCGTAACAATAGACCACAAGATTTCATATTTCAATACACATCCCATACATAGAGATAAAAATCATTCATATGGTGAACACCTGGTAACCGACAATAACAAGATGCATATATAAGAATATCCCCATCATTCCGGGACACCCTTCGGATATGATATAAATTTCGAAGTACTAAAGCATCCGGTACTTTGGATGGGGTTTGTTAGGCCCAATAGATCTATCTTTAGGATTCGCGTCAATTAGGGTGTCTGTTCCCTAATTCTTAGATTACCAGACTTAATAAAAAGGGCATATTCGATTTCGATAATTCAACCATAGAATGTAGTTTCACGTACTTGTGTCTATTTTGTAAATCATTTATAAAACCTGCATGTATTCTCATCCCAAAAATATTAGATTTTAAAAGTGGGACTATAACTCACTTTCACAGATTTTTACTTCGTCGGGAAGTAAGACTTGGCCACTGTTGATTCACGAACCTATAACAATATATACATATATATTAAAGTATGTTCAAAATATATTTACAACACTTTTAATATATTTTGATGTTTTAAGTTTATTAAGTCAGCTGTCCTCGTTAGTAACCTACAACTAGTTGTCCACAGTTAGATGTACAGAAATAAATCGATAAATATTATCTTGAATCAATCCACGACCCAGTGTATACGTATCTCAGTATTGATCACAACTCAAACTATATATATTTTGGAATCAACTTCAACCCTGTATAGCTAACTCCAACATTCACATATAGAGTGTCTATGGTTGTTCCGAAATATATATAGATGTGTCGACATGATAGGTCGAAACATTGTATACGTGTCTATGGTATCTCAAGATTACATAATATACAATACAAGTTGATTAAGTTATGGTTGGAATAGATTTGTTACCAATTTTCACGTAGCTAAAATGAGAAAAATTATCCAATCTTGTTTTACCCATAACTTCTTCATTTTAAATCCGTTTTGAGTGAATCAAATTGCTATGGTTTCATATTGAACTCTATTTTATGAATCTAAACAGAAAAGTATAGGTTTATAGTCTGAAAAATAAGTTACAAGTCGTTTTTGTAAAGGTAGTCATTTCAGTCGAAAGAACGACGTCTAGATGACCATTTTAGAAAACATATTTCCACTTTGAGTTTAACCATAATTTTTGGATATAGTTTCATGTTCATAATAAAAATCATTTTCTCAGAATAAAAACTTTTAAATCAAAGTTTATCATAGTTTTTAATTAACTAACCCAAAACAGCCCGCGGTGTTACTACGACGGCGTAAATCCGGTTTTACGGTGTTTTTCGTGTTTCCAGGTTTTAAATCATTAAGTTAGCATATCATATAGATATAGAACATGTGTTTAGTTGATTTTAAAAGTCAAGTTAGAAGGATTAACTTTTGTTTGCGAACAAGTTTAGAATTAACTAAACTATGTTCTAGTGATTACAAGTTTAAACCTTCGAATAAGATAGCTTTATATGTATGAATCGAATGATGTTATGAACATCATTACTACCTTAATTTCCTTGGATAAACCTACTGGAAAAGAGAAAAATGGATCTAGCTTCAATGGATCCTTGGATGGCTCGAAGTTCTTGAAGCAAAATCATGACACGAAAACAAGTTCAAGTAAGATCATCACTTGAAATAAGATTGTTATAGTTATAGAAATTGAACCAAAGTTTGAATATGATTATTACCTTGTATTAGAATGATAACCTACTGTAAGAAACAAAGATTTCTTGAGGTTGGATGATCACCTTACAAGATTGGAAGTGAGCTAGCAAACTTGAAAGTATTCTTGATTTTATGAAACTAGAACTTTTGGAATTTATGAAGAACACTTAGAACTTGAAGATAGAACTTGAGAGAGATCAATTAGATGAAGAAAATTGAAGAATGAAAGTGTTTGTAGGTGTTTTTGGTCGTTGGTGTATGGATTAGATATAAAGGATATGTAATTTTGTTTTCATGTAAATAAGTCATGAATGATTACTCATATTTTTGTAATTTTATGAGATATTTCATGCTAGTTGCCAAATGATGGTTCCCACATGTGTTAGGTGACTCACATGGGCTGCTAAGAGCTGATCATTGGAGTGTATATACCAATAGTACATACATCTAAAAGCTGTGTATTGTACGAGTACGAATACGGGTGCATACGAGTAGAATTGTTGATGAAACTGAACGAGGATGTAATTGTAAGCATTTTTGTTAAGTAGAAGTATTTTGATAAGTGTATTGAAGTCTTTCAAAAGTGTATAAATACATATTAAAACACTACATGTATATACATTTTAACTGAGTCGTTAAGTCATCGTTAGTCGTTACATGTAAGTGTTGTTTTGAAACCTTTAGGTTAACGATCTTGTTAAATGTTGTTAACCCAATGTTTATAATATCAAATGAGATTTTAAATTATTATATTATCATGATATTATCATGTATGAATATCTCTTAATATGATATATATACATTAAATGTCTTTACAACGATAATCGTTACATATATGTCTCGTTTAAAAATCATTAAGTTAGTAGTCTTGTTTTTACATATGTTGTTCATTGTTAATATACTTTATGATATGTTTTCTTATCATAGTATCATGTTAACTATATATATGTATCCATATATATGTCATCATATAGTTTTTACAAGTTTTAACGTTCGTGAATCACCGATCAACTTGGGTGGTCAATTGTCTATATGAAACATATTTCAATTAATCAAGTCTTAACAAGTTTGATTGCTTAACATGTTGGAAACATTTAATCATGTAAATATCAATCTCAATTAATATATATAAACATGGAAAAGTTCGGGTCACTACAGCTACACCTTCATGGTTTGGTCAATCCGTTTTCCAGTTTCAACATTTCTGAACTTTGCCAACATACTATTCTTTGTCATCAAACTTCTGACGGTTAAGGTAGTCTACAATTTCTGCTGCTTCATTCAGCCTTTTCAACATTTAGAGTATTGATTCGTAGACTGGGTGCTTTTCAAAATTTCAGAATTGATGATCAAAATTTCCAGAAGTTACACGTTATATATATATATATATATATATATATATATATATATATATATATATATATATATATATATATATATATATATATATATATATATATATATATATATATATAACTATTGAAGTGAAAACGCTGCGAAATTCGAGACTGATGGTTGATGATTCCCGGTAGTTGGTATGGTAATTATCGTTACAAGGTGCCAATGAGTTCATGATAAGACTTCAATAGATAAACATGGTGATTTGTCGGAGAGATTTAAGCCAAGAAGCAACGAGGTTGCTGGTACGTCTGCTGGTAATATGGTGGAATATAAAAGGTTCTACGGTAACAATAAAAGAGCACGCATATATATCAAGGTTATAATAAGGTTGTTTCGAACGAAAAGTCGAAGTTGACTTGTTGGAGCTGTGACAAAACTGGCTATCTCAAACAGGAGTTGCAAAGTTATTTTCGTCCTACAGTACCTACCCGTTAAATAAATTTCGTCCCGAAATTTTAAGCTTTTGAAGGTGTTGACGAATCTTCTGGAAATAGATGCGGGTATTTCTTCTTCATCTGATCTTCACGCTCCCAGGTGAACTCGGGTCCTCTACGAGCATTCCATCGAACCTTAACAATTGGTATCTTGTTTTGCTTAAGTCTTTTAACCTCACGATCCATTATTTCGACGGGTTCTTCGATGAATTGAAGTTTTTCGTTGATTTGGATTTCATCTAATGGAATAGTGAGATCTTCTTTAGCAAAACATTTCTTTAAATTCGAGACGTGGAAAGTGTTATGTACAGCCGCGAGTTGTTGCGGTAACTCTAGTCGGTAAGCTACTGGTCCGACACGATCAATAATCTTGAATGGTCCAATATACCTTGGATTTAATTTCCCTCGTTTACCAAATCGAACAACGCCTTTCCAAGGTGCAACTTTAAGCATGACCATCTCTCCAATTTCAAATTCTATATCTTTTCTTTTAATGTCAGCGTAGCTCTTTTGTCGACTTTGGGCGGTTTTCAACCGTTGTTGAATTTGGATGATCTTCTCGGTAGTTTCTTGTATAATCTCTGGACCCGTAATCTGTCTATCCCCTACTTCACTCCAACAAATCGGAGACCTGCACTTTCTACCATAAAGTGCTTCAAACGGCGCCATCTCAATGCTTGAATGGTAGCTGTTGTTGTAGGAAAATTCTGCTAACGGTAGATGTCGATCCCAACTGTTTCCGAAATCAATAACACATGCTCGTAGCATGTCTTCAAGCGTTTGTATCGTCCTTTCGCTCTGCCCATCAGTTTGTGGATGATAGGCAGTACTCATGTCTAGACGAGTTCCTAATGCTTGCTGTAATGTCTGCCAGAATCTTGAAATAAATCTGCCATCCCTATCAGAGATAATAGAGATTGGTATTCCATGTCTGGAGACGACTTCCTTCAAATACAGTCGTGCTAACTTCTCCATCTTGTCATCTTCTCTTATTGGTAGGAAGTGTGCTGATTTGGTGAGACGATCAACTATTACCCAAATAGTATCAAAACCACTTGCAGTCCTTGGCAATTTAGTGATGAAATCCATGGTAATGTTTTCCCATTTCCATTCCGGGATTTCGGGTTGTTGAAGTAGACCTGATGGTTTCTGATGCTCAGCTTTGACCTTAGAACACGTCAAACATTCTCCTACGTATTTAGCAACATCGGCTTTCATACCCGGCCACCAAAAATGTTTCTTGAGATCCTTGTACATCTTCCCCGTTCCAGGATGTATTGAGTATCTGGTTTTATGAGCTTCTCTAAGTACCATTTCTCTCATATCTCCAAATTTTGGTACCCAAATCCTTTCAGCCCTATACCGGGTTCCGTCTTCCCGAATATTAAGATGCTTCTCCGATCCTTTGGGTATTTCATCCTTTAAATTTCCCTCTTTTAAAACTCCTTGTTGCGCCTCCTTTATTTGAGTAGTAATGAAATTATGAATCATTATATTCATAGATTTTACTCGAATGGGTTCTCTGTCCTTCCTGCTCAAGGCATCGGCTACCACATTTGCCTTCCCCGGGTGGTAACGAATCTCAAAGTCGTAATCATTCAATAATTCAATCCACCTACGCTGCCTCATATTCAGTTGTTTCTGATTAAATATGTGTTGAAGACTTTTGTGGTCGGTATATATAATACTTTTGACCCCATATAAGTAGTGCCTCCAAGTCTTTAATGCAAAAACAACCGCGCCTAATTCCAAATCATGCGTCGTATAATTTTGTTCGTGAATCTTCAATTGTCTAGACGCATAAGCAATCACCTTCGTTCGTTGCATTAATACACAACCGAGACCTTGCTTTGATGCATCACAATAAATCACAAAATCATCATTCCCTTCAGGCAATGACAATATAGGTGCCGTAGTTAGCTTTTTCTTCAATAACTGAAACGCTTTCTCTTGTTCATCATTCCATTCAAATTTCTTCCCTTTATGCGTTAATGCAGTCAAGGGTTTTGCTATTCTGGAAAAGTCTTGGATGAACCTTCTGTAGTAACCAGCTAGTCCTAAAAACTGGCATATGTGTTTCGGAGTTTTCGGGGTTTCCCACTTTTCAACAGTTTCTATCTTTGCCGGATCCACCTTAATACCTTCTTTGTTCACTATGTGACCGAGGAATTGAACTTCTTCCAACCAAAATGCACACTTTGAAAACTTAGCGTACAATTCTTCCTTCCTCAATACTTCTAACACCTTTCTCAAATGTTCACCGTGTTCTTGGTCATTCTTTGAGTAAATAAGTATGTCATCAATGAAAACAATGACAAACTTGTCAAGGTATGGCCCATACACTCGGTTCATAAGGTCCATGAACACAGCTGGTGCATTAGTTAAACCAAACAGCATGACCATAAACTCGTAATGACCGTAACGTGTTCTGAAAGCAGTCTTTGGAATATCATCTTCTTTCACCCGCATTTGATGATACCCGGAACGTAAGTCAATCTTTGAATAAACAGACGAGCCTTGTAGTTGATCAAATAAGTCGTCGATTCTCGGTAGTGGGTAGCGGTTCTTGATGGTAAGTTTGTTCAACTCTCGGTAGTCGATACACAACCTGAATGTACCATCTTTCTTCTTGACAAACAAAACAGGAGCTCCCCACGGTGATGTGCTTGGTCGAATGAAACCACGCTCTAAAAGTTCTTGTAATTGGCTTTGCAGTTCTTTCATCTCGCTGGGTGCGAGTCTGTAAGGAGCACGAGCTATTGGTGCAGCTCCTGGTACAAGATCTATTTGAAATTCAACGGATCGATGTGGGGGTAATCCCGGTAATTCTTTCGGAAATACATCGGGAAATTCTTTTGCAATGGGAACATCATTGATGCTCTTTTCTTCAGTTTGTACTTTCTCGACGTGTGCTAGAACAGCATAGCAACCTTTTCTTATTAGTTTTTGTGCCTTCAAATTACTAATAAGATGTAGCTTCGTGTTGCCCTTTTCTCCGTACACCATTAAGGGTTTTCCTTTTTCTCGTATAATGCGAATTGCATTTTTGTAACAAACGATCTCCGCTTTCACTTCTTTCAACCAGTCCATACCGATTATCACATCAAAACTCCCTAACTCTACTGGTATCAAATCAATCTTAAATGTTTCGCTAACCAGTTTAATTTCTCGATTCCGACATATATTATCTGCTGAAATTAATTTACCATTTGCTAATTCGAGTAAAAATTTACTATCCAAAGGCGTCAATGGACAACTTAATTTAGCACAAAAATCTCTACTCATAGAGCTTCTATCCACACCCGAATCAAATAAAACGTAAGCAGATTTATTGTCAATAAGAAACGTACCCGTAACAAGCTCCGGGTCTTCCTGTGCCTCTACCGCATTAATATTGAAAACTCTTCCACGGCCTTGTCCATTCGTGTTCTCCTGGTTCGGGCAATTTCTAATAATGTGGCCTGGTTTTCCACATTTATAACAAACTACATTGGCATAACTTGCTCCGACACTACTTGCTCCGCCATTACTCGTTTCGACACCATTTGTTCCTTTCGTTCTATTAACCCCTGGTCCGTAGACCTCACACTTCGCCGCGCTATGACCATTTCTTTTACACTTGTTGCAAAATTTGGTGCAGAACCCCGAGTGATTCTTTTCACACCTTTGGCATAGCTGCTTCTGATTGTTGTTGTTGTTGCGGTTATTATTGTTGTTGGGATGATTGTTGTAGTTGCTGTTGTTGTTGTTGTTGTTGTTGTTGTTGGGCCGTTTGTTGTAGTTGCGATTGATGTTGCGATTGTTGGGATAATTGTTGCGATTATTGTTGTAATTACTGTTGTTGCTGTATTGGTGATTCTTATCACCGTTTTCCTCCCACTTTCTTTTGACTTGCTTCACATTGGCCTCTTCAGCAGTCTGTTCTTTAATTCTTTCTTCAATCTGGTTCACTAGTTTGTGAGCCATTCTACATGCCTGTTGTATGGAGGCGGGCTCGTGTGAACTTATATCTTCTTGGATTCTTTCCGGTAATCCTTTCACAAACGCGTCGATCTTCTCTTCCTCATCTTCGAATGCTCCCGGACACAATAGGCACAATTCTGTGAATCGTCTTTCGTACGTGGTAATATCAAATCCTTGGGTTCGTAACCCTCTAAGTTCTGTCTTGAGCTTATTGATCTCGGTTCTGGGACGGTACTTCTCGTTCATCAAGTGCTTGAATGCTGACCACGGTAGTGCGTACGCATCATCTTGTCCCACTTGCTCTAGATAGGTATTCCACCATGTTAACGCAGAACCTGTGAAAGTATGCGTAGCGTACTTCACTTTGTCCTCTTCAGTACACTTACTTATGGCAAACACCGATTCAACCTTCTCGGTCCACCGTTTCAATCCGATCGGTCCTTCGGTTCCATCAAATTCCAAAGGTTTGCAGGCAGTGAATTCTTTGTAGGTGCATCCTACACGATTTCCTGTACTTCTAGATCCAAGGTTATTGTTGGTATGTAGCGCAGCCTGTACTGCGGCTATGTTTGAAGCTAGAAAAGTACGGAATTCCTCTTCATTCATATTCACGGTGTGTCGAGTAGTCGGTGCCATTTCCTTCAAAATAGTTAAATGGAACAAGTTAATCATACAGAATATTAAGAGTAGTTAATAGTATTTCGTAGCATAATATGAACTCATTTATAAAATCTTTTTCTTCATATTAGCGTTTTATAAGTTTAAATTCGGGTAGTACCTACCCGTTAAGTTCATACTTAGTAGCTAATATACAATTCAACTACTACAATTCTATATGAAAAACTGATTATAATAATATTTCGCGTTCAAACTTTTATACAATATTTTACAAACTTACAATACCGCTTATTTTACATAAAGCATGAAATATAGCACACAATAACTTTGATACAAGATAGTTGTGAAGACAATTCTAGCTAGTACACAAGTCGTTCAGCAAAGGCAATAAAGACACGTAATTCATACGTCCAGAAACAAGTCATGCATTCTGGTTTTACTAGGACTACTTCCCATCCTTGGTCTTGTGCAACATAACCGTTATGGCCGTTGATAAGACAGCGTGTTGTAACGTCATCAAAGGGACGAGGGTTACGTAATGTCCAACAGTCCCGTAATAATCTAAAAACCTCATTTCTTACCCCAATTACCGACTCCGTCACTTGTGGAAACGTTTTGTTTAATAGTTGTAGCCCGATGTTCTTGTTCTCACTTTGGTGAGAAGCGAACATTACTAATCCGTAAGCATAACATGCTTCTTTATGTTGCATGTTAGCCGCTTTTTCTAAATCACGAAGTCCAATATTCGGATATATTGAGTCAAAATAATTTCTTAACCCGTTGCGTAAAATAGCATTTGGGTTCCCCGCAATATATGCGTCAAAGTAAACACATCGTAACTTATGGGTTTCCCAATGTGATATCCCCCATCTTTCAAACGAAAGTCTCTTATAAACCAAGACATTCTTGGAACGTTCTTCGAATGTCTTACAAACTGATCTCGCCTTAAATAGTTGTGCCGAAGAATTCTGGCCGACTCTAGACAAAATTTCATCAATCATGTCTCCGGGTAGGTCTCTTAAAATATTGGGTTGTCTATCCATTTTGTGTTTTTAAACTGTAAAATAGACAAGAGTTAGATTCATAAAAAAAAATACTTATTAATACAAGCAATTTTTACATATATCATAAAGCATAAGAACACTATATTACATATATTACACCACACGAATACAACTATCTTATTCCGACTCGCTCGTTTCTTCTTCTTCGGTTTTGGTTCGTTTTGCCAAGTTTCTAGGGATATATGATGTTCCCCTAATACAAGCCATCGTTGTCCACATTGGTTTAGAAAAACCTGGTGGTTTAGAGGTTCCCGGGTCATTGTTACAACTTAAGGACTTCGGGGGTTGACGATACATATAAAGTTCATCGGGGTTGGAATTAGATTTCTCTATTTTTATGCCCTTTCCCTTATTATTTTCTTTTGCCTTTTTAAATTCAGTTGGGGTAATTTCTATAACATCATCGGAATTCTCGTCGGAATCCGATTCATCGGAGAATTGGTAATCCTCCCAATATTTTGCTTCCTTGGCGGAAACACCATTGACCATAATTAACTTTGGTCGGTTGGTTGAGGATTTTCTTTTACTTAACCGTTTTATTATTTTCCCCACCGGTTCTATTTCTTCATCCGGTTCCGATTCTTCTTCCGGTTCCGATTCTTCTTCCGGTTCCGACTCTTCTTCCGGTTCCTCTTCGGGAACTTGTGAATCAGTCCACAAATCATTCCAATTTACATTTGACTCTTCATTATTATTAGGTGAGTCAATGGGACTTGTTCTAGAGGTAGACATCTATCACATAATATCAAACACGTTAAGAGATTAATATATCACATAATATTCATATGTTAAAAATATATAGTTTCCAACAAAAATGTTAAGCAATCATTTTTAAAGAAAACACGGTCGAAGTCCAGACTCACTAATGCATCCTAACAAACTCGATAAGACACACTAATGCAAATTTTCTGGTTCTCTAAGACCAACGCTCGGATACCAACTGAAATGTCCCGTTCTTATTGATTAAAAATGTTCCATATTAATTGATTTCGTTGCGAGGTTTTGACCTCTATATGAGACGTTTTTCAAAGACTGCATTCATTTTTAAAACAAACCATAACCTTTATTTCATAAATAAAGGTTTAAAAAGCTTTACGTAGATTATCAAATAATGATAATCTAAAATATCCTGTTTACACACGACCATTACATAATGGTTTACAATACAAATATGTTACATCGAAATCAGTTTCTTGAATGCAGTTTTTACACAATATCATACAAACATGGACTCCAAATCTTGTCCTTATTTTAGTATGCAACAGCGGAAGCTCTTAATATTCACCTGAGAATAAACATGCTTTAAACGTCAACAAAAATGTTGGTGAGTTATAGGTTTAACCTATATATATCAAATCGTAACAATAGACCACAAGATTTCATATTTCAATACACATCCCATACATAGAGATAAAAATCATTCATATGGTGAACACCTGGTAACCGACAATAACAAGATGCATATATAAGAATATCCCCATCATTCCGGGACACCCTTCGGATATGATATAAATTTCGAAGTACTAAAGCATCCGGTACTTTGGATGGGGTTTGTTAGGCCCAATAGATCTATCTTTAGGATTCGCGTCAATTAGGGTGTCTGTTCCCTAATTCTTAGATTACCAGACTTAATAAAAAGGGCATATTCGATTTCGATAATTCAACCATAGAATGTAGTTTCACGTACTTGTGTCTATTTTGTAAATCATTTATAAAACCTGCATGTATTCTCATCCCAAAAATATTAGATTTTAAAAGTGGGACTATAACTCACTTTCACAGATTTTTACTTCGTCGGGAAGTAAGACTTGGCCACTGTTGATTCACGAACCTATAACAATATATACATATATATTAAAGTATGTTCAAAATATATTTACAACACTTTTAATATATTTTGATGTTTTAAGTTTATTAAGTCAGCTGTCCTCGTTAGTAACCTACAACTAGTTGTCCACAGTTAGATGTACAGAAATAAATCGATAAATATTATCTTGAATCAATCCACGACCCAGTGTATACGTATCTCAGTATTGATCACAACTTAAACTATATATATTTTGGAATCAACCTCAACCCTGTATAGCTAACTCCAACATTCACATATAGAGTGTCTATGGTTGTTCCGAAATATATATAGATGTGTCGACATGATAGGTCGAAACATTGTATACGTGTCTATGGTATCTCAAGATTACATAATATACAATACAAGTTGATTAAGTTATGGTTGGAATAGATTTGTTACCAATTTTCACGTAGCTAAAATGAGAAAAATTATCCAATCTTGTTTTACCCATAACTTCTTCATTTTAAATCCGTTTTGAGTGAATCAAATTGCTATGGTTTCATATTGAACTCTATTTTATGAATCTAAACAGAAAAGTATAGGTTTATAGTCTGAAAAATAAGTTACAAGTCGTTTTTGTAAAGGTAGTCATTTCAGTCGAAAGAACGACGTCTAGATGACCATTTTAGAAAACATACTTCCACTTTGAGTTTAACCATAATTTTTGGATATAGTTTCATGTTCATAATAAAAATCATTTTCTCAGAATAAAAACTTTTAAATCAAAGTTTATCATAGTTTTTAATTAACTAACCCAAAACAGCCCGCGGTGTTACTACGACGGCGTAAATCCGGTTTTACGGTGTTTTTCGTGTTTCCAGGTTTTAAATCATTAAGTTAGCATATCATATAGATATAGAACATGTGTTTAGTTGATTTTAAAAGTCAAGTTAGAAGGATTAACTTTTGTTTGCGAACAAGTTTAGAATTAACTAAACTATGTTCTAGTGATTACAAGTTTAAACCTTCGAATAAGATAGCTTTATATGTATGAATCGAATGATGTTATGAACATCATTACTACCTTAATTTCCTTGGATAAACCTACTGGAAAAGAGAAAAATGGATCTAGCTTCAATGGATCCTTGGATGGCTCGAAGTTCTTGAAGCAGAATCATGACACGAAAACAAGTTCAAGTAAGATCATCACTTGAAATAAGATTGTTATAGTTATAGAAATTGAACCAAAGTTTGAATATGATTATTACCTTGTATTAGAATGATAACCTACTGTAAGAAACAAAGATTTCTTGAGGTTGGATGATCACCTTACAAGATTGGAAGTGAGCTAGCAAACTTGAAAGTATTCTTGATTTTATGAAACTAGAACTTTTGGAATTTATGAAGAACACTTAGAACTTGAAGATAGAACTTGAGAGAGATCAATTAGATGAAGAAAATTGAAGAATGAAAGTGTTTGTAGGTGTTTTTGGTCGTTGGTGTATGGATTAGATATAAAGGATATGTAATTTTGTTTTCATGTAAATAAGTCATGAATGATTACTCATATTTTTGTAATTTTATGAGATATTTCATGCTAGTTGCCAAATGATGGTTCCCACATGTGTTAGGTGACTCACATGGGCTGCTAAGAGCTGATCATTGGAGTGTATATACCAATAGTACATACATCTAAAAGCTGTGTATTGTACGAGTACGAATACGGGTGCATACGAGTAGAATTGTTGATGAAACTGAACGAGGATGTAATTGTAAGCATTTTTGTTAAGTAGAAGTATTTTGATAAGTGTATTGAAGTCTTTCAAAAGTGTATAAATACATATTAAAACACTACATGTATATACATTTTAACTGAGTCGTTAAGTCATCGTTAGTCGTTACATGTAAGTGTTGTTTTGAAACCTTTAGGTTAACGATCTTGTTAAATGTTGTTAACCCAATGTTTATAATATCAAATGAGATTTTAAATTATTATATTATCATGATATTATCATGTATGAATATCTCTTAATATGATATATATACATTAAATGTCTTTACAACGATAATCGTTACATATATGTCTCGTTTAAAAATCATTAAGTTAGTAGTCTTGTTTTTACATATGTTGTTCATTGTTAATATACTTTATGATATGTTTTCTTATCATAGTATCATGTTAACTATATATATGTATCCATATATATGTCATCATATAGTTTTTACAAGTTTTAACGTTCGTGAATCACCGATCAACTTGGGTGGTCAATTGTCTATATGAAACATATTTCAATTAATCAAGTCTTAACAAGTTTGATTGCTTAACATGTTGGAAACATTTAATCATGTAAATATCAATCTCAATTAATATATATAAACATGGAAAAGTTCGGGTCACTACAGCTACACCTTCATGGTTTGGTCAATCCGTTTTCCAGTTTCAACATTTCTGAACTTTGCCAACATACTATTCTTTGTCATCAAACTTCTGACGGTTAAGGTAGTCTACAATTTCTGCTGCTTCATTCAGCCTTTTCAACATTTAGAGTATTGATTCGTAGACTGGGTGCTTTTCAAAATTTCAGAATTGATGATCAAAATTTCCAGAAGTTACACGTTATATATATATATATATATATATATATATATATATATATATATATATATATATATATATATATATATATATATATATATATATATATATATATATATATATATATAACTATTGAAGTGAAAACGCTGCGAAATTCGAGACTGATGGTTGATGATTCCCGGTAGTTGGTATGGTGTGCCAATGAGTTCATGATAAGACTTCAATAGATAAACATGGTGATTTGTCGGAGAGATTTAAGCCAAGAAGCAACGAGGTTGCTGGTACGTCTGCTGGTAATATGGTGGAATATAAAAGGTTCTACGGTAACAATAAAAGAGCACGCATATATATCAAGGTTATAATAAGGTTGTTTCGAACGAAAAGTCGAAGTTGACTTGTTGGAGCTGTGACAAAACTGGCTATCTCAAACAGGAGTTGCAAAGTTATTTTCGGTAATAATAACGCTAAAGGAATTAGCACAGCTACGTGTTAAATGTTTACTCAGGTTCCGCGAATTTTTCAGGTGCATAACTGTATGCATAAATCTTTCCTTCCGTAGATGAGATGCAGTTGGTTCATTCTCTCGATTGAGGTGTTTTCAAGAATTATGAAAGGTTTGAATGCAGATTGTAATCGTCAAGATACAAACTAGGTTTAAGATGAAATCAAGTGGCAAACTTGAAGAAACGTTTAGTTTCATATGTTTTAATCAATATTTTAATTTATTTTAATTGTCCAATGTTAGTAGTCCAATAATTCATATATAGTTTAATATATAATATTCGAATTAATTAATAGTGTCGTGACCCATTGTATACAAGTCTCAGACTCGATCACAACTCAAAGTATATATATTATTTGAGAATCAACCTCAACCCTGTGTAGCTAACTCGAACATTACCGCATATAGAGTGTCTATGGTTATTCTAAATAATATATATAGATGACGTCGATATGATATGTCAAAACATTGTATATGTGTCCCAATATTTAAAATGCGTAACTAACAGTATTTAAATGACGATAAATAAAGTGCGTAAAACAAATAACAGAAATTAAATGACGATAAATAACATTGCGAAAATTAAAATTGTGACAAATAAATTGCGATAAATGTAATAAGGAATTAACAGTTAGCTAGGAACAGTTAGCTAGGATTTTGTTAGCATGGATTCTTTACAAAATTTCTCATAGTTAATTTGTTTGTTTCTAACAAATTTTATTGTATCCAATGTTTTCTTCATTATGCCACTTGTTGGATTCTGATAGGTCAAAATCCAAATATGAAATTGAATGAAAATGGTTATTCTGTGGTGAACGGATACGTATATCTGTGGATGTAAGTAGGATAGTAAATGACTGTTGAATCAGATTCGAAGAATGTACAGTGTAACTTATTAATGTGAAATCTAAATATTTCTCAGGTATTACCTACCCGTTAAAATATTTTCACCATTAACAGTTTGTACCAAAGAATTTTTAATTCCAATCTTTATGAGAACATATATACATATTTATTTTCTTCAGATGTAATCATGGATTTAATGAGTTAATATGATATTAATCTCATTTTCTTTTCGGTTTAAGCTAGAATAAATAATCTCTAAGACTTTAGAGATTACATAATAGCCATGTTCAGTGAAGATAAATGATATAGAACGATTCGTAGAACGAAAATTAATCGATGTAGAACAAGATGTAGAACGAAGATTATACTCGAGGTACAGAATGAGATGTTGAGGCATGGATTGTTGATGGTACTGGTGTTGTTACTGATGGTACTGTTGGTGCCGGTGATGTTGCTGAATCTGGTAAATTTTGCACCATATTCTTCAAATTGATTACTCGAGCGCGAAGTTCGTTGACTTCTTCTATTATTCCGGGATGATTGTCGGTCGGAATGAGCGGATGAATAAGGTTTAGAATTTTAGATAGAATATAATCGTGGCGAGATATTCGGGAAATGAGGGTGAAAATGGTGTTTCGGATTGGTTCACCAGTGAGTGCTTCAGGTTCTTCGCCAAGAAGGAAATTTGGTTGATGGAAAGTATCGCCTTCTTCTCATTTCCATTGGTTCAGTCGACTACGAAATCATCCCTAATTCATCCAGAATTGATGATAGTGAATTGGTTGATCCATTTCAGTTACACTGCTTTCGGAATTCGAGTGGAAATCCATATCATAATGGCTGTCGGAATTCGAGGAATTTGAACTAGTTGCGAGTTCCATCTTGTACGGTTAGATAAAAGGTTTTCGATATGAAATGATTTTTGGATATCAGATGATATTCTAATTACATAGAATACTTATGTATAGAAAAGAAGATCCCATAGATTACGGAGGAATTTTTGGAAGCTGTCAGGCAAAGTTTACAGTAACAGATACGCTAAGATACGAATTGGCAGATACGCTAAGATATGAATTTTGTCTATACACTATTTATGCAATCAATGCAGTAAGATGTGTCTAGACTAAGAATGATAAGCATGTAATTTCTGACAAGAATGATAAGCAAAACTTTTTGACATGCAAACACGGTCGAAGTCCAGACTCACTAATGCATCCTAACAACTATCAGTTAGACACACTAATGCAAGACCTGGTTCGCTAAGACCACCGCTCTGATACCACATGAGACGACCCGTTCTAATCCATAAGGATGAATACAATAACATATGATTACATTGCGAGGTATTTGACCTCTATATGATACATTTACAAACATTCCATTAGTTTTTAAAAGACAAACTTTCATTACAATGAAAGTTGACAGGCATGCATGCTATCTCATAATATATCCAAACTATGAATGACATATTATCAATCTTGATGAACTCAACGACTCGAATGCAACGTCTTTTGAAATATACCAAGAATGACTCCAAGTAATATCTTTAAAATGAGCAAATGCACAGCGGAAGATTTCATTAATACCTGAGAATAAACATGCTTTCAAGTGTCAACCAAAAGGTTGGTGAGTTCATTATTTTATCATAAACAATCATTTTCATCATTTTAATAGACCACAAGATTTCCAGATATTTAATTGTACACGTCCCCCGAGTACAAAATAACACATGTAACCCGCGAATTAAAAATCATTCATATGGTGAAGCTTGATAACCGAACTAACAGGATGAGTATAGAATATCCCCATCATTCCGGGACTCTCATTGGACATGATAATCGAAGTACTAAAGCATTCGTAACCCGAATGGGACGTGTCGAGGTCCACAGATCTATCTTTAGGATTCGCGTCAATTGGTGGCAATTATCATAAATACCAATTCTTAGGCTACCAAGCTAAAAAGGGGCATATTCGATTTCGTTAATCCAACCATAGAATGTAGTTTCGATTACTTGTGTCTATTTCATAAAATATTTATAAAAGCAGCGCATGTATTCTCAGTCCCAAAAATATAATAAAAGGGAGTAATGAAACTCACTATCCAATATTTTGTAGTAAAAATATTCATACGACAAAACTGAATAATTGAGGGTTGGCCTTGGATTCACGAACCTATATCATTTGTATATTTATTAATATACATAATTGTGATCGAACAAATATATATATAAATTTATTAGTTATATCCTTTATATATATATATATATATATATATATATATATATATATATATATATATATATATATATATATATATATATATATATATGTTTCATATATTCATTTTGTATATAAAAAATATTAAATTTTGTTATGTTGTATGTATTAAATATATTTATATATAAATATCATTTGTTTATTAATGCAGTAGTTTAATAATACTAAGATAATATTTTAAGTGATAACAACAATAATAATGATAGTACTAATATTAATAATAATAATGATAATAGTATTAATAATTCTATAAATGATAATATTAATGATAGTTTTTATAATAAATCTCATAATAATGATAATAATAGTAGTTTTTAATAAAATTAATAATTTAATAGTAATGGTAATGAAAATAAAAATTTTGATAATAATAATAATAATAATAATAATAATAATAATAATAATAATAATAATAATAATAATAATAATAATAATAATAACAATCTTATTACTAGTGGTAATCTTAATAATAATACTTTTGTTAATAATAATAATAATAATAATTCTAAATGTTACTAATACTAATATTAGTGATAATTATAATAGTTTGTATTATTTTCATACCAACAATAATAATAATAATCTTAATCATAATAATACTTATATCAATATTAATAATACAATAATAACACTATTAATACTTAATGATGTTACTTCATAACAAAAATATAACAAAAATGTTAATAATAATAATCATGGTAACTATGTTAACATAATAATAACATAACAATAATTAATGATAATAATAATAATAATCATAATAATAATAATAATAAAAATAATAAAAATGAAAGCTAAATGATTATACCCTTTGAAAGCTTCACTAAAAAGAAATGCCCTAGACGAGATTCGAACCCGAGACCTCCCGCTCAACCACAACACCCATGACCATTCTGCTATTTCTGTTTTTCTGATTTATCCCACACCCGAAATTATTTAACCCTTCCTGTTTATTTCCCTTTTCTTCTTCATCTTCTTTAAAACTTAATTCGATCAGAGGCTCAAACAATCATCACAACAAAACTCCGAATTGGTTTTAACATTCATAAATTTAACAGAAACGATTTAGAGGTTTATTAACTTAATTAAAACAAAAAAAAAATTGTAACAAGTGCTGCTGTTGTAGCGGCATACTTAGAAAAATAATAATAATGATTTTGCTATTGAGAACATTTTAGACAAAATTTATAACACGAATTGTGTTTCAAACCACTCCTATAAACTTTATCAATCGTCAATTTAACTGAAAACATCGAAATGATTTTGAATTCCGTGATGAACAATATTGTTGACTTTTGGAAATCAAACTTTGACTGGAAAATTTGTAATTGTTAAGAGGAATTGAAGGCTCAAACTTTGCAGATAGTTTGAGATAGAGAATCTAAGCAAAACTGCATTGTTACATAGAGGTCAAGTGATGTAATTACAGCTCAATTAGTTAACATAGCATTTGTTTTGTAGTCTGATGGATTTAAAAAAAAAATATTCGATCAGGAGAAAAGTTATAAAAGTGAAATTGACCCTAAACTGATTTTGTTGTGATTATGTGATATGATTCGATTAGTTACCAGATGTAGAGACAGAAACAAATTTTTAACACAGTATGGAAAGCTACATCAAACAGAATTGGTACCTTTATTCTTTGCTTTATAAATTTATATAATAAATATTCATAATATTTTAGTAATAATAATAATTATATTAATAATAATAATAATTATATTAATAATGATAAATAATAATGATACTAAAAAATCCTAAAAATTATACTAATCATATTATTACTGATAATAATAATAAATTGTATAAATTTATATAAATAACTACTATAATAATAATGATATTAATAATAATATTATTGATAAAGATAATAATAATAATTATTATTATTATATAACAAATCAATTGTGTCCATTTCATATTTATTTATTATATATAATATTAATAATAGTACTGATATTAATATTAAGTGATTATTCTAATAATAGTAATGAAAGTAATAATAATATTAGTAAAGATAGCAAATTAAATGCATTAAATTTCATATCCATATATTATCTATGATAATATAACTAATACTGATATTAATTATTAATATTAGTATTAGTATTAATAATGAAAGAAATAATTATCTTTTTATAACAACTATATTTTAACTGGTTAATAATATATTATTAATTATGTAATATTTAATAATCATATTATATAATAAATTTTATTGATTCTATCTTATTTAATTTTATATATATTATAATATACATATAATAATTATACCTAGAAATAATATGTCTTTATATATATAGATTCATTTTAAATTATAATTAATTATTTTGTATCTTATTTTACATATCTAATTCTAATGTTTAAATTATATTTTATAATTTCCAATTATCATATATACTATTATTTACATATATCTTTATATATACATACAACATTAATTATGTATAGATTCATATACATATAGATATTTATTTTAATTACAAATTTATTATTTTGTATACTACTACTGAAAGGACCCGTTCATATACGTTATAAACGATTCACAATAGTTGATTACATCGCGAGGTATTTGACCTCTATATGATACATTTTACAAACATTGCATTCCTTTTTAAAAGACAAACTTTCTTTACAACGAAAGTTGACGGCATGCACACCATTTCATAATACATCCAACTATAATTGGCTTAATAATAATCTTGATGAACTCAATGACTCGAATGCAACGTCTTTCAAAATATGCCATGAATGACTCCAAGTAATATCCTTAAAATGAGCTAATGCACAGCGAAAGATTTCTTTAATACCTGAGAATAAACATGCTTTAAAGTGTCAACCAAAAGGTTGGTGAGTTCATAGGTTTATCATAACAATCATTTCAACATATTAATAGACCCCAAGATTTCCGTTTATAAATATATGTACACTCGCAAGTGTATAAAAGTATTGTATAAGTTGTAGGCACCCGGTAACAAGCCTTAACGTTCATGTTTTACCCTCTGAAGTACACCAGATCAGGTGTGTTTAATATAACCTCGAAGTACTAAAGCATCCCATAGTCAGGATGGGGTTTGTCAGGCCCAATAGATCTATCTTTAGGATTCGCGCCTACCGTACATAGACAAGTAGTTTAATGTTACCAAGCTAAGGGTATATTTCTGGTTTAAACCCACGTAGAATTAGTTTTAGTACTTGTGTCTATTTCGTAAAACATTTATAAAACAGCGCATGTATTCTCAGCCCAAAAATATATATTGCAAAAGCAATTAAAAAGGGAGCAAATGAAACTCACAATACTGTATTTCGTAGAAAAAATACATATAACATCATTTAACAAGTGCAAGGTTAGCCTCGGATTCACGAACGTATCAATATTGAGATTCAATATTGCAGGAAAGTACGTCGACGCAACAGAGATGATAAATACTAGATTGACCTCACGAGCATACCCATGAACCATACCCATCACCTCCATAGCTATAACCCATAATTTCCTTAGCTTCGAATCATTCAAAAAAACTATTTTGAAATCACTCGGACAGCACTCCGTCGTAATATTTTATGTATACTAATAATATCTTGAAATAATACAGAGCAAATATATATATATATATATATATATATATATATATATATATATATATATATATATATATATATATATATATATATATATATATATATATATATATAAATCGATTGAGAGAGTTTAGAGAAATATATTTTCAAGTTTCTATGAAATAATGAAACCTATTGAATTCTATTTATAATAGATTTTTGAATTATTAAAGTATGAATTATTAAAGTGAATTATTAAAGTATGAATTATTAAAGTGAATTATTAAAGTATGAATTATTAAAGTGAATTATTAAAGTATGAATTATTAAAGTGAATTATTAAAGTATGAATTATTAAAGTGAATTATTAAAGTATGAATTATTAAAGTGAATTATTAAAGTATGAATTATTAAAGTGAATTATTAAATTTAAAGTAAAGTAAAAGTAAAAGTAAAGGTAAAGTTAAAGTATAGTAAAAGTATAAAAAACTATGTATGTATAATACGTTTAAGTAATGAGTTGTCAAAAGTGATTCTAGATATTTATAAAAGTTATATACGTTTTAATAATAAAATTCTTTTTAAACTGAAAACGTCTTTGTACGTTTGAAAATAGATTAATAGAATATTATGGAAACCAATTCTCCACTAACTTTTGTCTAACTTTCGTAAATGACACTTTTTGTTTTTATTTATAAATAGCTTTACAAATTATTCTGAATATCGTTAAGATGAATAGATTTTCTCAAATCATAGTGGACCTCTCAATAGAGACTTGTAATCATAATTCAATGTTTCTGATAATTCAATCATTTAATATTTTTTTTTTCGTTGAAAATCATATTGAAACAAATACGTTCGTGTAAAGTATTATACGTTTAATACTTTATTAATATTCTCAAGTTATAATATATATATACATATACATATCTATTTATGTATAACGGTTCGTGAATCGTCGAAATTTGGTCGAGGTTATAATGAATGTATGAACACAGTTTAAAATTCTTGAGATTTAACTTAACAAACTTTGCTTATCGTGTCGGAATAATATAAAGATTAAAGTTTAAATTTGGTCGGAAATTTCCGGGTCGTCACAGTACCTACCCGTTAAAGAAATTTCGTCCCCGAAATTTGATAGAGTTCGTCATGACTAACAATGAGAATGTTATTATAACGATTATAGAGTTTTATCATGTTCAAGAAGAATGGATAAAATAATTCGATTACTCGAAGCGTGTGAGTGAAGTTATCGTAAAAGAATGAAATAAGATAATAGTGATTCGTCGTATCTTTTGACGTCATCACGATTGATCTCCGAAAAGAAAATCTTTGCAATCTATATTGGATTTGATTATTTAGCGATTAAGGAAATTATGATCCTCTTCGAATTAATGCGATAATCCATTTTGATTTCTCTGTCGGATATTTCACTATAAATCCACCTCATTTGTTTTCTTACAACTCACACCTTCTCAACTCATATTTTAAAGTATTTGTCAATATGCTTCATCCAGTGCTGATTCTTGATATACTCCTCACTTTCATATCTGTCGCTCTTCTTTTTCATCTGCCTCTGGAAGAATCTATTTACTTCTACTATACTCTTGGTTTTATAGTGTTTTTAGTTCTCCCGTGTCTTTATATTGCTATATGCATTGATATATACGGTTTGTGATTTCTGGGTTGTTGTTGGGTTTTATATCTTCCCTTATATTTCAAAGTCCTTGCTTCTTCTATAATCATTGTCATCCACAGTTAATGCTCTCTTCTATTTGCTATGATTTATACTCCCATTTCTAGTTCGGAGCTTTGTCCTTTCGTTTCTTCTTCTTGCGATTAAGCACCGCTTGTAATGGTCCAGAATTCGCAGATATAATTTCAGAATGAACATTGTTAATGTTCTAGGAAGGAAATTGTAATGACACGATCTTGACTTGTCGAAGAGAATACAAGAGTCGTGTAACATAGCACATGATGACGTTATGATATGTGAATCATCATGTTCCATTTAGAAACTCAGCATGAATTACTGTAATATAATCACGTTGATCAAGTGTCATTATATTATACTAACTCATGCTTCAGCTCCCAACACTTCTTCAAGAATATTCCTATTTTAAACTCGAATGTTTCAGAATTTAGAAACTAAAATAGTTTCTTTTATGATATAATACAGATAGCGCGAAGAGGTAAATGATTTCAGATAAGAATAATTATAAAAATATCTTCAGAAGTATGGATGATATTTATAATGAAAGATACGATGATATCTTAGAATATCTAATATCAGAGGATGATGAAGGATATTGTCCGCAGGGGTTTAGAGTCAGGAGCAAGGTATTCGTTAATGACTTCAGCAAGTACTGAATCATTTGGATTCTTTGAAGGCAGGTTCAGCCTTTGTGATTTGTCCACAGCCTCCTTCATACTTTGCTCAATCCGTTTTCCAGTTCCAAAGCTTCTCTTTTACTGAGCTTTGCCAATATACTATCCTTTATCATCCAACTTTTTACTGTTAAGGTCGTTTACAGTTTTTGCTGCTTCGTCAGCATTTTTCAAAATTTCGAGAACTGGTTCACAGTTTAGGGTGTTTTTCAGAAATTTCTCATTCAAAGAATGTAAGTCTTGGAGGTAGACGTTGTGTGTATATGTAATTGTTGATGTAGACATGCTACGAGGCTTCAAAATACTGATTGCTGATTCTCAATAATTGGTATGGCAATTCTTGTTATAAGGTACGAATGAGTATATGATAGGGTTTCGATAATTATAATGATTTTTTTTTTGGAAAGTCAAAGATCAATGAAGTTGTTGGTAAGTTTATTGCTAATGTGGTGATTATAAACGATTCCCCGGTAACATTGGCAAAAGGGCAACGTATCTATCGAGGTTATAATAAGACTGTTTTGATTGAGAAGTCGAAGATGACTTGCTGGAGCTGTGACAAAATTGTCTATTTTGAAATGGAATTGAAAAAGTTATTTTAGCTAGTAAATGCCAAAGGGTCTAACACGGATACGTGTCAAACTATGACTTGGGTTTTGAGAGTTTTTTTTTAGGTGTATAACTGTGGGTAACATGTGGTTGGATCATCATCTCGATTGTTCCTTAGTTGAAGTGTCTTCAGGAATTTCGAAGGGTTTGAGCACATATTATAATCGTTAATACATATGATGTTCTAACACAGTTTTGAAATCAAAGTATAGCTTTTAAAGATATAGGAATCTAAGAGTGATGATACTGGTTATATTTCGAATTGAATTATGCGATTTCAAAATCAGAATATGTAATTGAATTTGAATGAGTATGATTGTTTTGATTTATATGAAAGAATGGATATTGTTGTGAAAGTAGGGAGTATAGTTGATGATTGCTGAATCAGTTTCGAAAAATGTAATATATTAATTGTGAATTTATATATCTCTCGGGTATTACCTACCCGTTAAAAAAAATTTCACAATTAATATTTTGTACAAAAGAAGTTTATTACAGTCTTTATAAAAATATATGTGTATATTTTCTTTAGATGTAATATAGATTTAATGAGTTAATATTAAATTAAACTCATTTGTTTTATGGTTGGAACTAGAATTGAGTAATCCCTAAAACTTTATAAATTGCATAAGTATTTCTTCAATAATATTGAAATTATGAATCATTACTTTGTTATTTGTTGGTTTTCGTGAAATTCTTGTGAACTTCGCAAGGTACGAATGATGTTATTTGAAAAGTTTCGAGTACATCGATGATGAAAGTGTAAAATCAAACATATATTCGAATAATACACTTGATTTATTATGAATTGGATTTTTTATTGAATTGAGACAGAGATTGTAATTAACGATGGTTAAGTTGCGGACGAAGGACGTACATCATTGCATATTTGTAATATGAATTAACTGAGTAGTTAAGATTCACACATAATAGCTTAGTAAGGGAAGATTTATTATGGTTTAAAAATTTATACATATAAAATATACATATAAATCTTTCGATTGGAAATGAGTTAATACTTCATAACTCGTTGATACAATATATTTGTTGTTGATTCGTAATGATGTCCACAATGATTCTTGAACTGACAGAGTTTGTGATGTTACAGGTGCTGTTGATTCTGACGATACTGACGGCACTGACTGTGTTGATGATGCTACGGTCATGTTGATGCTGTTGGTAAAACAATTCTAGCTTGTAAATCGTACACCATTTTTGATCAAAGTTTCTACTCTACCATCTCCGTTCACTCATCCGATTTACGGTCAGAATTAAATAATCTCTAAGATTTTGGAGATTACATAACTACCGCAGAGATATCTCTTCAATGAAGTTTATGAATTAATACTTCATCGTTTGTTGTTGTTGATATTCCTGGATATTTACAGGGCGTATGACGTTGATGTTTGAGATACAGATTGTGATGTTGCGGTGTGGGATGTGGATGTTGTTGTTGGTGGTGGTGATGGTACTGTTGGTGTTGCTGATGGTGATACTGTTTATGATGCTGGTGCTGCTGCTGGTGTTTGTAACCTTTGCACCATATTCACCAAAGCCACTACCCGAGCGCGAAGCTCTTTGACTTCTTCTATTACACCGGGGTGATTGTTGGTTCGGATGAGCGGATAAATAAAATCTAGAATTTGGTGTAGTATGTAATCGTGACGAGATACTCTAGAAATAAGAGAGAAAATGGTGTTTCGGATAAGTTCGCTGGTAAGTGCTTCAGGTTCTTCGCCAAGAGGGCAATGTGGTAGATGGAAGGGATCACCTTCTTCTTGTCTCCAATGATTAAGGAGGCTACGGAGCCATCCCCAATTCATCCAGAATAGATGATGACTAATTGGTTGATCCATTCAGGTCACACTGCTTTCGGAACTTGAGTGGGATTCCATTTCGGAATCCGAGGGACTTGAACTAATGATGAATTCCATTTCGTACGATTGAATAAAGAATTTTTCGATATGAAATAATTTTCTGGCTATCGGGTGGTATTCTAATTATATAGAGCAAAAGGTTTCGTAGATTACGGAGGAATTTACGGAATATGTCAGGCAAAGTTTACAGTAACAGATACGCTAAGATATGAATTAGTAGATACGCTAAGATATGAATTTTGTCTATACACTATTCATGCAATCAATGCAGTAAGATGTGTCTAGACTAAGAATGATAAGCAGGTAATTTCTGACAAGAATGATGAGCAAAACTTTTGAAATGCAGACACGGTCGAAGTCCAGACTCACTAATGCATCCTAACGACTATCAGTTAGGCACACTAATGCAGACTTGGTTCGCTAAGACCACCGCTCTGATACCAACTGAAAGGACCCGTTCATATACATTATAAACGATTCACAATAGTTGATTACATCGCGAGGTATTTGACCTCTATATGATACATTTTACAAACATTGCATTCGTTTTTAAAAGACAAACTTTCTTTAAAACGAAAGTTGACGGCATGCACACCATTTCATAATACATCCAACTATAATTGGCTTAATAATAATCTTGATGAACTCAATGACTCGAATGCAACGTCTTTTAAAATATGCCATGAATGACTCCAAGTAATATCCTTAAAATGAGCTAATGCACAGCGGAAGATTTCTTTAATACCTGAGAATAAACATGCTTTAAAGTGTCAACCAAAAGGTTGGTGAGTTCATAGGTTTATCATAACAATCATTTCAACATATTAATAGACCCCAAGATTTCCGTTTATAAATATATGTACACTCGCAAGTGTATAAAAGTATTCTATAAGTTGTAGGCACCCGGTAACAAGCCTTAACGTTCATGTTTTACCCTCTGAAGTACACCAGATCAGGTGTGTTTAATATAACCTCGAAGTACTAAAGCATCCCATAGTCAGGATGGGGTTTGTCAGGCCCAATAGATCTATCTTTAGGATTCGCGCCTACCGTACATAGACAAGTAGTTTAATGTTACCAAGCTAAGGGTATATTTCTGGTTTAAACCCACGTAGAATTAGTTTTAGTACTTGTGTCTATTTCGTAAAACATTTATAAAACAGCGCATGTATTCTCAGCCCAAAAATATATATTGCAAAAGCAATTAAAAAGGGAGCAAATGAAACTCACAATACTGTATTTCGTAGTAAAAATACATATAACTTCATTTAACAAGTGCAAGGTTGGCCTCGGATTCACGAACGTATTAATATTGAGATTCAATATTGCAGGAAAGTACGTCGACGCAACGGAGAAGATAAATACTAGATTGACCTCACGAGCATACCCATGAACCATACCCATCACCTCCATAGCTATAACCCATAATTTCCTTAGCTTCGAATCATTCAAAAAAACTATTTTGAAATCACTCGGACAGCACTCCGTCGTAATATTTTATGTATACTAATAATATCTTGAAATAATACAGAGCAAATATATATATATATATATATATATATATATATATATATATATATATATATATATATAAATCGATTGAGAGAGTTTAGAGAAATATATTTTCAAGTTTCTATGAAATAATGAAACCTATTGAATTCTATTTATAATAGATTTTTGAATTATTAAAGTATGAATTATTAAAGTGAATTATTAAAGTATGAATTATTAAAGTGAATTATTAAAGTATGAATTATTAAAGTATGAATTATTAAAGAGTGAATTATTAAAGTGAATTATTAAAGTATGAATTATTAAAGTGAATTATTAAAGTATGAATTATTAAAGTGAATTATTAAATTTAAAGTAAAGTAAAAGTAAAAGTAAAGGTAAAGTTAAAGTATAGTAAAAGTATAAAAAACTATGTATGTATAATACGGGTATAAATATATATAATATTAATTTAAATCGTTATATATATTTAATGAAATAAAATATAAATATCGTTATATTTATTATACTGGTTAAGTAATGAGTTGTCAAAAGTGATTCTAGATATTTATAAAAGTTATATACGTTTTAATAATAAAATTCTTTTTAAACTGAAAACATCTTTGTACGTTTGAAAATAGATTAATAGAATATTATGGAAACCAATTCTCCACTAACTTTTGTCTAACTTTCGTAAATGACACTTTTTGTTTTTATTTATAAATAGCTTTACAAATTATTCTGAATATCGTTAAGATGAATAGATTTTCTTAAATCATAGTGGACCTCTCAACAGAGACTTGTAATCATAATTCAATGTTTCTGATAATTCAATCATTTAATATATTTTTTTTTCGTTGAAAATCATATTGAAACAAATACGTTCGTGTAAAGTATTATACGTTTAATACTTTATTAATATTCTCAAGTTATAATATATATATATACATATACATATCTATTTATATATAAAGGTTCGTGAATCGTCGAAATTTGGTCGAGGTTATAATGAATGTATGAACACAGTTTAAAATTCTTTAGATTTAACTTAACAAACTTTGCTTATCGTGTCGGAATAATATAAAGATTAAAGTTTAAATTTGGTCGGAAATTTCCGGGTCGTCACAACTTTACATATTCAAATCAAATAATTAAATTGTATTTTACTGTTTCAAAATATTATATATACACCTATATTCGTATTTATAATTACATATATTTTACATATTTATGTATACATAATTGTTCGTGAATCGTCGAAAGTTGTCAAAGGTTAACTGAATCCATATAAACAGTTCAAAAATTTTGAGACTTGGTTTAACAGGCTTTGCTTATCATGTCAAAATCATACAAAGATTAAGTTTAAATTTGGTCAGAAATTTCCGGGTCGTCACATGAGTCACATGTCAGTCTGCGATGACGTGGCAGTCAGTCTGCACTCACGTTGCAGTCAGTCTGCGCTGACGTGGATTTTTTAAAAATAATTAAAAAAATTTTAAAATTTCTTTCGATTTTTTTAAAAAAAAATTTTTAGAATTTTTTTTAAAGAGTAGGTGCATATGATAGGTGAACATGCATTAATATGTGAGTTCTTTAAGTTCTCTCTACCTATACATCATTAAATTTTTTTCCGAAGTATTTGAATTTTCTTTTTTTTTTCCTTTTTTTTCAAAAAATAGGTGCAGACGGTAGGTTAATGTGCATTAGTATGTAAGGTCTCTAGGTTCTCTTCTATTATTGGTTCTCTCCGAATCCTTTCGCTATATATATATATATATATATATATATATATATATATATATATATATATATATATATATTTATATATATTTATATATATATATATATATATATATATATATATATATATATATATATATATATATATATATATATATATAGGGACATGTTCAAACGAGAACTACAAAAAGGGCAATAACTCGTTAATTACATGGTTTATATGTATTTATATTTAAATAACTGCATATAAGTGTTATCTAATGTTCATATCATTGGCAAAAAAATGTTCACAACCACAAATTACATGTTCAATTGTGAATTATATGAAATGTTCGTATGTTACACAAACACACCTGCACATGTGAACGTGAATGTAACGCCAAGCCTGTTAAACGACACAAATTTTTTTTAAATGGGACAGGCCAAGCCTGCCAGGCTTAACCCGCGGCGCGGCTTATCAAAGTCTCAGATGGTTTGAACCATCTAAAACCCTCGACGTCCAAAACCCCCTTTAGCCCGCGTCGCGCCCTTCTGGGCCGCGGCGCAGCTCTCTTTTGATGCTGATTCTTACTTAGAATAATTTACACAAGTCCCGAATTTCGTGTTAAACGACAAACATCGATTCAAAAGGCCTTTCACCACCTAACTAATAGAGTTTACAAGTTTTAAGACCCCAATTCAAGTATTTGACCACCGAGCATCATTTGTTCATTTACAATTCAAAAATATGAGTTTCGACCGACAAGTTTAATTACCAAACAAAACCCAAGCATGGTGTTTGGGGTTAAACTACCCAAACCTAGGTCGAACTCCAAAAGCTAAACTCTAGCATAATCATGTAGGGAGATCGCTAGTCCAAACGTATACCCTTGCCCTTGTCCACGCCGGAGCCTAAAAAGGTAAACAATGAGAGGGTAAGCAAAACGCTTAGTGAATGCAATAATTATACACATACAATATATAATATACCTATTTGCAAACACTTACTCACATACCGCATATACGCTAGCAATATAATTAGCATACCATCTCAAGTACGAAGCTAATAACCTCCAACACCTCGACTAACAATAATCAATATCATATGATAGAAACAATACAATATGCTACACTACAACACATACACAACCATATGATTAACCATACTCGCGTCATGGTGCTACCGGCTCTTTGGTTCATACCATACGCATTAGTCATGATACTACCGGCTCTTTGGTTCACATCACAACTCGAGTCATACTCACGCTAAAGTGCTACCGGCTCTTTGATTCACACTTCAACATACGTACTACGATGCTACTGGCTCTTTGGTTCACATCGTAGCACACTCATACATTCTATGGCACTACCGGCTCTTTGGTTCATACCATAGCATAAAAATAAATACATTATATACATGCACATATAATTATTCCACTCACCTTGTATCCAAAATAAAGATAAGCCAACGAGCTCTTCAACCGTCAATGAAAATCACCTATTACATTAGCATAAAATCAACACTTATCTAAGAGAGCTTTCGACCCGCCCAATTAGACACCTAGTGCAAATGTTCACCACTTGCACTCACAATGCCAATCGTAGGCCTAAGTCACCCATAATCACTAAAGCTAGTGACCATGGCATTAAATCATCCAACTACACACCACTAGGTCATCAAATTTGTGTTGGTGCACTTTTTGACCCAAAAACCCATTTTGACCTAATAATGGGTCAAACCCTAAACTTGTAAGTCTCATTCTCCAAATCACTAGTAAATCAAATTCATTAATGAACCTTAATCAAGATTTACTCATATTATTATCAATTTCCTCAACTAACTCAAGATCATCAATTTTTAGGTTACTTATACTTTCACCCAAACCATAAACCCCCAATTTCACAACCATCTAGGGTTTGGTTGCTAGCAAGAACCAAATATGAACACTAATATAGTTAACTTATAAAATTCAGTTTAGAGACTTACCACAACACTTAATAAGATGCTAGAAGGTAGAAACACGAGGAATTGGACCCGATCTAGCAAAAACCCACTTGGAAAGCTTCAAGATCTACTTTCTCTCACTACTCTCTCTCTACTTTATGAAAAGGGTGATAAGGTTGGTGAATGGGGTAAATGAGCCTCATCCAACCCTTTGATAGCCTCAAAACCGACCTCAAGCAAAAAGACCAAACTACCCCTCTTTTAAATTTAAATAAAACCAAGGAATCATCATCAGCCCGTAGCCGCGCCATGGCCTAACACTGAAACTGATGCTTCCAGCATTTATTTATATACAAAAATGTGTATTTCAAACTCAGGTCTTACAACTCTCCCCCACTTGATTAGGATTACGTCCTCGCAATCCAAGCCGCATGACAAGCAGGGAGATACACCAAAACAAAGTCTTCGTATTCCCACGTAAACTCGAAACCCTTTCGATGACGCCATTGGACTTTTAAAGTCCTCACCTCTTTGTTACGTAACGTTTTAACCTTTTTATCAAGAATGGCAATCGGTTCCTCGACATATTCTAATTTGTTGTTCAAGGAAATCTCATCCAACGTTACCCACGTCGAGTCATCCGCAAGACACTTACGGAGATGGGAAACATGGAATGTGTTATGAATTCCCGTAAGCTCTTCGGGTAACTCTAGTCTATAAGCAACTTCACCGACACGATCCAAGATCTTGAACGGACCAATAAATCGAGGAGCTAACTTTCCCCATTTTCGAAACCGAATAATACCCTTCCATGGCGAAACCTTAAGCATCACAATGTCACCTTCTTGAAACTCAATCGGCCACCTACGTTTTTAGGCATAAGATTTTTGTCTATCTTGCGCCACCTTTAATCGAGCCCGAATCATCTCGATTTTACAAATCGTCTCTAAAACCAAATCGGTACTCCGTATTTCCTTTTGTCCCACTTCACCCCAACAAATCATAGTTTGTCACCTTCGCCCATAAAGTATCTCATAAAGTGGCATCCCGATACTAGTATGATAACTATTATTGTACGAGAATTCCACCAATGGTAAGTGCTCATCCCAACTACCACCGAAATAAATGACACACGCCCGTAACATATCTTCCAATGTTTGATTCGTACGTTCAGTTTGATCATCCGTTTGAGGATGGTACGCCGTGCTCATTCTCAATTGTGTACCCATATCTTCATGAAACTTATTCCAAAATCGAGATGTGAAACGAGTATCCCGATCTGAAACAATAGATATAGGAACCCCGTGTCTCGATATCACCTCCTTGATAAACAACTTAGACAAGTTCTCCGACGATATCGTTTCCCGAATTGGGAGAAACAATGAACTTTTTGTCAACCAGTCAACTATCACCCAAATCGTATCAAATTGGGTTCTCGCCGTCTTTGGTAATTTTATAATGAAATCCATGGTAATGTGCTCCCATTTCCATTTCGGGATTTCCAACGGTTGTAACATACCATACAGCTTTTGGTGTTCGACCTTAAATTGAAAACACGTGACGCATTGTTCAACATACTTAACAACATCACGCTTCATGCCGGGCCACCAATATTCTTTCTTCAAATCAAGGTACATCTTTGTCCCACCTGAATGAATGGAATACTTTGACTTATGTGCTTCATCAAGTAGGACTTGTTGGTAATCTCCCATTCTAGGCACCCACACTCTTCCTTGAAAGGACAACAAACCATGCGGGCCTAAGGTAATAGACTTTGTTTGCCCCATGATTCGTTCTTCATACTTGTTGTTAACAAAAGCTTCAAATTGAATCTCACCAAGCTTTACAAGAAAATCATTAGTAATAATCTTGCGTAACGATCCTACTCGTATCTCTGAATGTTGACTCTTTCGACTTAACGCATCCGCGATCACTTTTGCCTTACCCGGATGATAAAGTATCTCACAATCATAATGTTTTACCACATCCATCCATCTACGTTGGCGATAATTCAAATCTCGTTGATCAAAAAGATGTTTCAAACTCTTATGATCCGAATAAATCGTACACTTGACAACATACAAGTGGTGGCGCCAAATCTTCAACGCATGTACCACCATCGCCAATTCAAGATCATGAGTCGGGTATCTCTTTTTGTGTTCCTACAATTGTCGAGAGGCATAAGCGATGACTTTACCCAGTTGCATTAGAACACACCCGAGTCCATTTAATGAGGCATTATAATAAACCGTCATATCTTCTATACCTTCCGGTAACACCAAGACTGGAGCTTGACACAATTTCTCTTTCAACAATTGTAAAGTAATCTCTTGTTCATTTTCCCAAAAATCTCGCTTTCTTTCTCGTCAACTTTGTCAATGGAGAAGCGATCTTTGAAAAGTCTTGGATAAACCGACGATAATAACCGGCCAATCCGAGAAAACTTCGGATTTTCGTAGGTGTAGTTTGTTCCCAACTCTTCACCGTCTCTATCTTCCTCGAATCCACTTGAATACCTTCTTTATTCACAATATGGCCAAGGAATTGCACTTCCCTTAGCCAAAATGCACACTTGGAGAATTTAGCATACAACTTCTCCTTTCGTAATGTCTTCAACACTCCACGCAAATGATGTGCATGTTCCTTCATACTCTTTGAATAGACAAGTATGTCGCCAATGAACACAATTACTGACTTGTCCAACATAGGTTGGCACACTCGGTTCATAAGATCCATGAATGTCGCCGGTTCATTCGTAAGACTGAAAGGCATAACTACAAATTCAAAATGCCCGTAACGCGTTCGAAAGGCCGTTTTCTCAATATCTTCCTCACGGACCCGCATTTGGTGATAGCCGGACCGTAAGTCAATTTTAGAAAAATACGTCGCACCTTGGAGTTGGTCAAACAAATCGTCAATCCGAGGCAACGGATAACGATTCTTGATCGTTACTTTGTTCAACTCCCGATAATCGATGCACATCCGCATACTACCATCCTTCTTCTTTACGAATAAAACCGGAGCGCTCCATGGCGAAGCACTCGGTCGGATAAAACCATTTTCAAGCAACTCTTGGGTTTGATCCAACAACTCTTGCATTTTCGTCGGTACTAAACGATAAGGAGTTTTAGCAATGGGAGTAGCCCCTAGAACCAACTCAATGCGAAATTCAACTTGTCTTTCCGCCGGAACACCCGGTAATTTATCCGAAAAAACGTCTTCAAATTCACTAAGCACCGGAATTTCATGAATGGATGGTGTCTCTTCACGAGTATCAACCACATGAGCAAGAAAAGCCATGACACCACTACTAAGAATACGACGTGCTCATGCACAAGTGCATAATGGCACAAGTCTTCTCCGTCTCTCACCATGAATAATTAACTCTCCCCCACTTGGGGTCTTCACACGAATAAAATTTTCATGGCATGCAATATCAGCTCTATGACAATCGAGCCAATCCATACTAACGACGATATCAAACTCACCCAAAGTCATTGCGATGAGATCAATTTTAAAGGTTTCGGTACCAAACATAACATTACAATTTTTACACACATCAACCACTAGCACCATCTTACCATCTGCTATTTCGACTTCTATCGGATGACTTAACTTAGCTAGCGGCTTCTTAAGTTTAGGCACAAAACTCAGAGACACAAACAATAAGTTAGCACCGCTATCAAATAGTATCCTCGCCAGATTAGAGTTAACCATGAAAGTACCTTAGATAACTTCATTGGATTGTTTGACTTCATCATTGGTCATCACATAATTTCATCCCCTAGCCGTACCCGCCGCTTTCTCTAGCCTCTTAACTTGCTCATTCCGCAAATTAGGACATTCCATCCTTCGGTGTCCTTCTTTTTGATAATTAAATCAAACGATTTTGTTGGAAGATGAGTTCGTACAATCACGGGCCATGTGCCCTTGTCACCCATAATTATAGCACGTGGGTCCAAAACCCTTAGAGGCACCCTTTTTAAACTACCGGCCCTCTCGGTCGCACCCCTACTCTTCTTGTTCGAGTGGCTAGTAGCTTCAAATTTTCGTTTACCAAAGGTGAAGTCACTCTTTCTCGAAGCAAACGACTCAAAACCCTTAGCTATGTCAAACAATTCATCAAATGTTTTCACCGAGTTCCTACTAATCCTTTCTTGATAGTTGTCATTCAAGGTTCGGTAAAAGTCTTCTTTCAACATATGATCATCCCCGACATACTCCGGGCAAAATTAGGTTTTTGATAAAAAGGTGGACTTGAGAGTGTTTAAATCCATTGACCCTTGCCTTAAAGTACACAACTCATCCTTAAGCCTCGAAAGATCTGCCAAAGTTCGGTACTCTTTGAAAAATTCCGCCTTAAACTCGTACCACGTCAAACTCATGCTTTGTTCTTCGCCATAAAGTTGGATTTTTGCGTCCCACCATAACTTTGCATCACCCCTCATCATGCTACTACCATAGCTCGTCTTCTTATCGAGAGGGCACTCATTAGTACGAAAATCCCCCTCCATATCGGAGATCCAATGAGCACTCTTGAGTGGGTCTCGTTCACCATCAATAGTGGGAGGTTGAGCATATTTGAAATTTTTGTAGTGGAAGTCTCGCCTTCCAACATTATCTTCGTGAAGAACAACCTTAACTTGTTCTTTGACTAGATTGACTACTTGCTCGTCAATCGAATCTAGGAACATCTTCTTAACATCCTCAAGAAAAGCCGTGTGACGCCTTGCATAATGGTCTCAACCTTGGCCGTGAACTCGGAGTCCTCGCTCGTACCTCCGTTATCTTTATCGTGTCCGTTTCTCATCTTCATTCTATAAAAAGGAAATAAGTTAAACAATGAAACAAACAGAAATGACATAGATATACCAAACCGCCCCATCTTGCTCAACACTCGTCATACATTGCTTGTTTGACACGATTTGCACCCGTAACAATGGTAGCTAGTCATTATTACGTGAG
Source organism: Rutidosis leptorrhynchoides (assembly GCF_046630445.1). Lineage (NCBI taxonomy): Eukaryota > Viridiplantae > Streptophyta > Magnoliopsida > Asterales > Asteraceae > Rutidosis > Rutidosis leptorrhynchoides. The sequence continues at coordinate 148,831,105 of NC_092337.1, forward strand.
CACATCGCGTTAACTCGCTAGTACAATACCTATCTCGCTTGATGATTACAAACACAATACAAAACAATTAACACAAAGTTAGTTCACCTAAACCTAGGCACTAACCACACTCGGTCCGACCCATCTCCTACAAGTCCCGCATAAAACGCATACACAAATAAAGTCTAAGTCTAGGCACCTATCTCAAGTCGCCTAAATCCCTTAGACCATGCTCTGATACCACTTGTAACGACCTAGCCCGTTAAATGACGTAATTTTTTTTTTTAAAATGGGACAGGCCAAGCCTGTCAGGCTTAACCCGTGGCGCGGCTTATCAAAGTCTCAGATGGTTTGAACCATCTAACACCCTCGACATCCAAAACCCCCTTTAGCCCACGGCACACCCTGCTGGGTCGCGGCGCGGCTTTATGCTGATGCTGATTCTTACTTAGAATAATTTACATAAGTCCCGAATTTCGTGTTAAACGAAAAACATCGATTCAAAAGGCCATCCACCACCTAACTAATAGAGTTTACAAGTTTTAAGACCCCAATTCAATTATTTGACCACCGAGCATCATTTGCTCATTTATAATTCAAAAATATGAGTTTCGACCGACAAGTTTAATTACCAAACAAAACCCGAGCATGGTGTTTGGGGTTAAACTACCCAAACCTAGGTCGAACTCCAAAAGTAAAACTCTAGCATAATCATGTAGGGAGATCGCTAGTTCAAACGTATACCCTTGCCCTTGTCAACGCCAGAGCCTAAAAAGGTAAACAACGAGAGGGTAAGTAAAACGCTTAGTGAAAGCAATAATTATACACATACAATATATAATATATACCTACTTGCAAACACTTAGTCACATACCGCATATACGCTAGCAATATTAGCATACCATCTCAAGTACGAAGCTAATAACCTCCAACACCTCGACTAGCAATAATCAATAGCATATGATAGAAACAATACAATATGCTACACAACACATACACAACCATATGGTTAAGCATACTCGCGTCATGGTGCTACCGGCTCTTTGGTTCACACCATACGCATTAGTCATGATGCTACTGGCTCTTTGGTTCACATCAAAACTCGAGTCATACTCACGCTAAAGTGCTACCGGCTCTTTGGTTCACACTTCAACACATGTACTACGATGTTACCGGCTCTTTGGTTCACACTATGGCACTATCGGCTCTTTGGTTCATACCATAGCATACAAATAAATACATTATATACATACGCATATAATTATTCCACGCACCTTGTATCCAAAACGAAGGTAAGCCAATGAGCTCTTCAACCGTCAATGAAAATCACCAATTACATTAGCATAAAATCAACACTTATCTAAGAGAGCTTTCGACCCGTCCAATTAGACACCTAGTGCAAATGTTCACCACTTGCACTCACAACGCCAATCGTAGGCCTAAGTCACCCATAATCACTAAAGCTAGTGACCATGGCATTAAATCACCCAACTACACACCACTAGGTCATCAAATTTGTGCTAGTGCACTTTTTTACCCAAAAACCCATTTTAACCTAATAATGGGTCAAACCCTAAGCTTGGAAGTCTCATTCTCCAAATCACTAGTAAATCAAATTCATTAATGAACCTTAATCAAGATTTACTCATATGATTATCAATTTCCTCAACTAACTCAAGATCATCAATTTTTAGGTTATTTACACTTTCACCCAAACCATAAACCCCCAATTTCACAACCATCTAGGGTTTGGTTACTAGCAAGAACTAAATATGAACACTAACATAATTAATAAGATGCTAGAAGGTAGAAACACGAGGAAGTGGACCCGATCTAGCAAAAACCTACTTGAAAAGCTTCAAGATCTAGTTTCTCTCACTACTCTCTCGCTACTTTATGAAGAGGGTGATAAGGTTGGTGAATGGGGTAAATGAGCCTCATCCACCCCTTTGATAGCCTCAAAACCGACCTCAAGCAAAAAGACCAAACTACCCCTCTTTTAAATTTAAATAAAACCAAGGAATCATCACCAGGCCGTAGCCGCGCTGCGGCCTAACACTGACACTGATGCTGCCAGCATTTATTTATATACAAAAATGTGTATTTCAAACTCGGGTCTTACAGAGAAATTATATATTTGATTATATAGTTAAACTATAGATTTTTTCAAACTATTTTTTGGTTAACCTTACTCTCCATCAACATTTATATGTGATTCAATCTACTCAAATTTGAAAATCCTTGTAGTTTAATGGTTCTCGCAGTTCTCGCCCTTTTATTGGTTCTCGTTTGAACTTTTGATTATATATATATATATATATATATATATATATATATATATATATATATATATATATATATATATATATATATATATATATATATATATATATATATATATATATAAAGAGGAAAATTTGAGTGTCGTCGGAGTTTACTTCATTGTCGTTTGACATGTCTTCAAATTAGGGAACTACTTTAAGTTATTAAATGCTAATACTTTAAGTTATTAAATGCTAATACTTAAGTTCAAAGTGGAAAGACCATAACAAAATACATACATATACTCGAAAGAAAAGTCATCCTATTATATCGACACTTTATAACTACTACACACTCTTATTTACATATTCCGTCATTTTATGATCATGTGACAATACATAATAATAACGTTACAAAATTGTCCTAATAAATTATGTTGGGAAAATTATTTAAATTGCATTAACTTTTACCAACTTTCTATTCTATGCATTAAACTTTAAATTTTTTTATTATATATATTCGACTATTTAAATTATTTAATTGTATGTATTTAATATGTTACATCATTGATCACCTCAATTTCATTTCTAGACATATACATTATTGATCTCTCAAAATCACTAGATGAAAACTTGTTTTTTTTGAAATAAATCCCTTGATTTGGAATCAATTAATACTGCTACTGCTAAAAAAAAATGTTGGTGGAGATTTTCTTTTAAAAAATGTTGGGGTGGTAGTTGCATCCAGCTATCTCACTTGCTGGGCATCATTTTAATTTTTTTAGTTTACAATTTTTAGTTAATATGTGTGTGTTACTGATTTGTTTTGATATATGGGTTTAGGATTACACCCATGTCGCAGAGTAGCACTTACGTGGTTACCTCTATTAAGGGAACTAAAATCTTTTTTTCTTTAGATATTTAAAGAATTAAGTTTGGGTTTAATGATCTGTTTTTGCTATAACATAAATGCAGCTATAACGATGACCAATTAAAATTTTGATAATTATATATATTTCCTTTCTGTTGCAGTGAATTTGATTATGATGCTTATGACTATTTGTTGAAAAAGAAGATAAAGAATCCTAGTCAATAAATGAAATTTTTTTTGATAAAATTCTAATTACTAAATGAAAATATGATACGAAGGACAATGAAATTAAGGTTTATAAACACGGGGACCAATGATGTCAATGTCTACAAAAAGGAACTAAGATGACCTCAAAGGTTACTTGTTATAACAGATTAAATACATACAATAAAACAATTTAGATACTTGAATACATATAATATGAATTTTGAAAGTTTAATGCATACAATAGGAATTTAGTGAGAGTTCAATGCATTTTCAAACAATATTTCCATTTATGTTCACGAATTATTATTATTATTTTTTCTATGTAAATAATGTGTTTTTTCGATATACAAGTATATATTATTATAAGTGGGTATTGTTGTTGATGTTGTAAAACCACACCTCGTGGCTTTCATCATTGCCTCCATCGTTTGAGCTTGAGCTCTGTCACCCATCTTTTCTTCTTCCTTGATATATTCAAAGTTCGAAATATAAAAAGGTAGAGCTGCAAAACCTTCTAAGATTTCTTTATCCTCTTTAGGTTTGTTGCGTGTGTGATAAACTCTTGACGGTTCCAGAGTTATGATTACCTAATCTGCGATCACACCACAACAAAACAATGCGTAAATCCAGACAAATATAATAGAACAGTAACTTTTGCAAGAATTAAATTCTAACAAAAGGTTCGAATAACTAAAAGCTTGTAAGTTCCCAATTAAACACCGCTCTCCGGCAGTGGAGCCAAAACGTTGATGTTGTAAAACCACACTTAAATCAAATGTACTAAACTAAAAGAGTTTTATCAGATGAATCAGGCAACTGTCCTGATCAATGTAGTAAAGTATTTAGCAAGTACGAGTTTGTCCACAGAAAGCGGTTGATTTTGAGAAGATAAAGCATGACCGTTCCCAGCCCTCGTGGCTTTCATCATTGCCTCCATTGTTTGAGCTTGAGCTCTGTCACCCATCTTTTCTTCTTCCTTGATATATTCAAAGTTCAAAATATAAAAAGGTAGAACTGCAAAACCTTCTAAGATTTCTTTATCCTCTTTAGGTTTGTTGCGTGTGTGATAAACTCTAGACGGTTCCAGAGTTATGATTACCTAATCTGCGATCACACCACAACAAACAACGCGTAAATCCAGACAAAGATAACAGAACAGTAAATTTTGCAAGAATTAAATTCTAACAAAAGGTTCGAATAACTAAAAGCTTGTAAGTTCCCAATTAAACACCGCTCTCCGGCAGCGGAGCCAAAACGTTGATGTTGTAATACCACACCTAAATTAAATGTACTAAACTAAACGGGTTTTATCACACGAATCAGGCAACTGTCCTGATCAATGTAGTAAAGTATTTAGCAAGTATGAGTTTGTCCACAGAAAGCGGTTGATTTAGATTTTACTACATTGATCAGGACAGTTGCCTGATTCATCTGATAAAACTCTTTTAGTTTACTACATTTGATTTAAGTGTGGTTTTACAACATCAACGTTTTGGCTCCGCTGCCGGAGAGCGGTGTTTAATTGGGAACTTACAAGCTTTTAGTTATTCGAACCTTTTGTTAGAATTTAATTCTTGGAAAAGTTACTGTTCTGTTATCTTTGTCTGGATTTACGCGTTGTTTTGTTGTGGTGTGATCGTAGATTAGGTAATCATAACTCTGGAACCATCTAGAGTTTATCACACACGCAACAAACCTAAAGAGGATAAAGAAATCTTAGAAGGTTTTGCAGCTCTACCTTTTTATATTTCGAACTTTGAATATATCAAGGAAGAAGAAAAGATGGGTGACAGAGCTCAAGCTCAAACGATGGAGGCAATGATGAAAGCCACGAGGGCTGGGAACGGTCATGCTATTACACAACCATCAGTCATGGTTGATTTTGAGGTTAAGACACAAATTCTCCACATGATTACACATCAGTGTCAGTTCCGCGGAACACCAAAGAATTTGCTAACGAGCATCTTTGAAATTTCAAGGGAATTTGCAACTTGTTCAAAATCAAGGTTGTTCTGAATACGGTGATATATTTTAGTGTATTTCCATGGTCCTTGAAGGATGATGCAAAGGATTGGTTAAAGTCATTGCCCGAGGGTGAAATTGCAAGTTGGTATGTGATGGAAGACAGGTTTTTACAGTGGTTCTTTCCTTCTTCAAAGGCTGCAAAGTTACAAAGAGACATCAATCATTTTCTTCAAAAGCCTAGTGAAACACTTTATGAAGCTTGGACACGATTCGGTAAAATGCTAAAAAATTGTCCTGAACACGGGTTGAACAATTTCCAAAAGGTCCAAATTTTCTATAAAGGTGTTAATGTTCCTACAAGGAAAGAGATTGATATTGCTGCATGTGGTTCTCTCATGAAGAAGACACCGGATGAAGCTCATAACATCATATCCGAAACAGCTACATATTCTTACGATTGGCACCAAGAGATGGATATTTCTAGAAAGTCTAAAGTCGCTAGTGTCATGGCTAGTGATGAGCTTTCATCAGTTAAAGCTCAATTGTCTACTTTTGGAACGCAAATGGAGAAACTTACGAAAGATATCCATGTTATGCGGGTTGGTCATGAAGTGTGTCAAGGACCGCATCTTATAAAAGATTCTGATAAGATGACCATGGAAGAGTAGGTGATCTACTTGGGTAATCAGTATAACAATCAGTATCAAGGAGGTAGTTCAAGTTATTAAAGGAATTGACCACCGGGGTTCGTTAACCAAAATCATAATCAGTCTTTTGTGGATAAGGTGCCTTCATTGGAAGAATTGTTTCGAGGTTTCATGATTAAATCTGATGAGAGTATTTCATTGTTGACACAAGACAGTTATATGATAAAGCAACAAATGAGGATTCAACAAGCTTCACTTCAGAATTTGGAACGGGAAGTGGGTCGAATATCACAAGTATTGACAAATAGACCACCAGGTGCTCTCCCATCAACTACCCAAGTGAACCTTAACAATAATGGGGTGGTCCGAACAATCTTACCTAACGCTAATAGAAGTGATGTGAAGAACAAAGATCCTCATGTGTCTAATTATTCGCAGGCCAATGCCATTTCAGCTTTGAGGATTATGGTTCCGATGAGTTTATTCCGACTTATACTTATGGTGGTGAAGATGGTTGGACTCGAGTTAGTGATATAAATCCCACATATGGTAATTATTTGATGAGCTTGATGATAGGTAATTTGTCGAGTTCGGATATGAAAGATTCGGAAGTGAAGAGTGTGGAGACTACTGAGTCTCCCGAGTTTAGTGTGAACAACGTTGAGAAGATTAAAGTGGAAGAAAAGGTGAAATTTTCACCTAAGCTGAAAGTTTACAAGCCGCCCATTCCATATCCGAAAGGTATTCAGTCCTAGCAACCAAAGGAAATTGATTGTAAGTCGTTGAATAATATTGATAATATTTGTGTGAATGTACCTTTGGTTGATGTTCTTGCAAGTATGCCCAGTTATGGGAATTTTTTGAAGGAATTCATAGCAAAGAATGGTGAGCATGAGCATGTATCCTCTGCATTTCTTGAAGCGGAATGCGCTGCTATCGAAATGCGCTGCAATTATGAAGAAGAATGGATTGCCACCGAAGTTGGGTGATCCTGGACCATTCGTAGTTCCTTGTAAGATTGATGATTCTGAGGTTTTTAAGTGTTTGACTGATTCAGTTGCGAGTATAAATCTTATGCCTTATTCTATTTATTCGCAGTTGAATTTAGGTGACCTTAAACCAACTACTACGGGTGTTAGATTGATAGACCAGTTAGTTAGTAGCCCCGTAGGTATTATTGAAAGTTTAGTAATTAAAGTTGGTGAACTAGAATTTCCTGCATATTTTGTGGTCGTTGATATGATTGCGGATAAGGTTGTACCTATTGTTTTAGGTAGACCATTTTTAGCAACTGCAGGTTATTTAACTGACTAGAGGACTAGGAAATTGGTTTTAAGAGATAGAGGTAAAACCTTGAGTTTTCAGACAAATTTTAGCGTTAAACCACCACCCACACCCGTAGATTCTGTGAATGTGCTTACTAGTGTTGAAATTAATAATGATAAAACTAAGAGTAGTAAAAAGCCAAAGTGTGGGGGTGGGGTTGTTAAAAAAAACCCGTAGGTAAGCCCGATGATAGTGTTGTTGATAGGTCAATGCGAAGGTTATTCGGGCGGGTTAAGAAGGTTATGAGTGAGAAGGATGAGAATGTGAGAATCCGATTAGTGTCTAATTTATCGAAAAAAGAGAAAGAGAAGTTGAGGAGTTGACTAAAGAGTCAAGAGCTTCTGATAATTGGTTACTGAGTATGATAGGTGACGGTAATTTAAGTGGTGGTTCCCATGGTTTGAAGGATGAGGGAAACCACCACCCGGGCATCTGTTGAGAAGGAGGTGGAGTCTAGTGCAAGAGTCATTAATAAACCTGCACATGTAACCTTGTATATTGAGTGTGTTTAAAATCAAAACTTCCAAAAAAAAAAAAAATTAAAAACCCAAAAAGATTTTGCATTTTGTATGTTTTGTATTTTTGTTAATCATTGCAAGTTCCATTTGAGGTTAATTTTAGATGATGAAAACCGAGGTAGGACCGTTAGTGCAGAGCCTTCTATCACTGCGTTTTTCGGATCTTATACTCTATATTCGGGTTTTATATTTCCTACACTCTATTGTCCTCTCGAATTTATATTATTTTTCCTGATTTCATGTAATGAGGGCATTACATGATCTTAAGTGTGGGGGAGAGATATAAATTCTCGCGGGTATATTACTCTTGACTTTGTGTCTTATTTTTGAAAAAAATTGAGGATTTTTAAAATTTTTGACTCATTTAAAAGTCAAGTTGTAATCGTTGTTATTGAGCAGTTGTTATCACTATTGCTAGTGAATTTTTGCAGGTGCCTGGATGATTGGTGTAGTGTTTCTTCTATTTTTGCGTGACTACGTGTGTGAGTTTAAAGGATGAATCAAATCCGTCCTTATAAGAAAGTAAAGTATTCCGAATTACGTTTCACTTGGTGTAGGAGACTTCCTAATCTACATCATTTCATACTTGCATCATTTTAAGATGTAAAGTACAGTGAGAAGAGGAACCTTGAGTTTCACAAAGTGTTGTCTTCTTTAGGAAGAGCAATGGCTTCATGCTAGCAATCGTTTAGATAACACACGCCATGGCCAAAAGCCATGGTACCTATTTTAAAATATGAAAATGTAGTATCTACTTCCTACATTTTCTTAAAGATAGCATAAATGCTAGATGCGCGGGAAGTGATGTCCAGGGACCTTAAATAAACCAAACCAAGTGTTTAAAGTTTGAAACTTTAACACTTTAGGGTGATCGAGTCCATCGATTTAAGAAAGTCAAGTCTTCCCAAGTTCTGTTCCATGTCATTTCATACTAAGCATCCTTTCATGATGCGATGTTATCGAGGGGAGAGAAAGTCTCGAACTTTCAACCCAAAAATAGGATTGGTATGGCAAATCCAATCCCTTGTGGCATTCCCATCTTGCTCCTTTAACACCAGAGTGATTTTGTTAGGGTTGGTTACTTGACCTGTGCTGTTGGTTACTATCAAATCAACAGTGGATGGCACTTAAACACTCACCTAAGGAAATTGTCTTCTCATCGCCTTCGAACCGAGACGTAGTTCATCCTAGATGATATACTGGGTTGGAAATTGCCCGTGCGGTTATCCCAAAATCAGCATGGCTTTGAAAGCACCTAGCCTTAAAAACCTAAAAATTCCGAAAAACTTGTTTTTGTGTAAAAACTTAACTTGTTTTCCCGTTTTTAAATATAAAAATGGTTTTCAAAGGTCTTGTTTTCCCTAAGGCCAAACTTTTTGGATGATTCCACCATATTGATGATCTTGATTCCGGTTGTGAGTTTGTGGGCAATTCTAAAACTAAATAACGAAAATAAACAAATACGAATTCAGATGAGAATTGGGTATCCACTTAGAATCAATTTCCTAGGATCCGGATTTCATTTATTAAGAACGATGCAATTAAATCCCTAAGTGTAACTATGTTAGTCTAGTTCATTAATCAATTAACTAATTAGTAAGATAAGCTTGGTGTCCCTTACTTAGATACTAATTCAATCGTGAAAGTGTTAGTTTTTTGTTTCGGTTTTCCTCACGCTTCTGAAGAACACAATCATTCAAGTTTAATTAATCAAGATGGTGATTCAGTTGAAGGGTAAATTGGTGTCCCTTTTTAGGCTTCACAATTACCTACTTAATTGATGAGTTAATTACTATGTCTAATTATATTATCGGTTTCCCTCATATAATTCAACCAATCTAATTATCTTTCAATAACCTAGATAAGTTAATCAATCTAATAAATTTCGTTACTTCATTTGACAGACTTATAATTAATGGGATCAATTAATAGGAGTAATTAAGAATCGTGGATCAAGAGCAATTGATTAAGCATACAAAATATTAGTAATCCTTCATCTAGGTTCAATCATCTAAGTGAAAACCAAAGATTTAGCTAGACATGGTAATCGAAAAATTAATCAAACAAAGAGATAACAAATAATCAACCATTGTAAAGATTAAAATAAAGAATAAAGATGTACCAATGATTAACAATTGAAATCCTAATGTTTAGATGCTCCAAAATACCATAAAAATCTCTAAAAAAACGTAACTCTACCTAAAAAATTCGTAAAGTAAAACCTTAATAAAAAAGTTGGGGCTTAAATCATATTTGTAGGGAAAAAATGGCAACTGCTAGCCGACCTTAACCTCACGACCGCGACCGAAAACCTCGCGAACACGAGGTGCTGAAAACATGACTTCACGACCACGACTAATAACCTCGCGGCCTCACGACCGCGACCGAAAACCTTACGATCGCGAGGTGCTGAAAACATGACTTCGCGACCACGACGAATAACCTCGCGACCGTGAGGTGCTTCTTCTTTGGTTTCTGAACATCCGTTGAAATCTCGCGACCGCATTCGCAAACTTCGCGAACAGATAGAAGGCTGGCGAGCGCGAGAAATAACCTCGCGACCATGAGGTGTAGTTGAAATAGCAGACTTCGTTTTCTTTTTTGATTTTCACCAACACTTGATCATTTTAAACCGAAACTTGCCGAAAACATCCAAAATGTACCCATGAAGACATCTTTAGCTTGAAATACAATTTCTAACATAACCACGAACCAAAGTCTTCAATCTTCAACAATTTATACCCGAAAGAACAAGATATCGCGAATAAAAATATGCATAAATGAGCCGATATCAGTTTTTCATTTAACAATTGAATATATAATATTATTATTTTCCATTAAGCTTGTTTTAAGCTCTATCTTTGTCTCTTCGTTAGCCGCAGCAACGCACGATCAGTCACCAAGAAATGACCCAACCCGTCGTATTCCGGCCCATAAATTTTTTTCCTTTATAATACATTAATATTATTAACGTTAAGGTCTCATTTATGTTTCCAAAATTCTTCCATTGCAATTTTACGTTTAGACAACTTAAAACGTTTAATACATAAACACTTAACTCATAAAATAAAAGTATTTAGATAACAAAGCGGGCTCAATGACCCTTGGGACTCCAATGACCCGTTAAATACATTAAAGTAGCGATTTCGACCCAAATGAGTTTAATTTCCAAACAAACGACGAGCATGATGTTTGGGGATAAACTACCCAATCCTAGGTCGAATCCAAAAGTAATCCAAGCAAGCAACCAAAAGGGAAATCATCTAAATCTCGAGCATACCCTTTTCAAATCAACTTCTGAACCTAAAAACGTAAACAACGAGAGGGTAAGCTAATTGCTTAGTGAATGCAATACTTATACATATACATATATAGTTTACCTACACGCATCCACTTACAAATACCATGCAAACAATGCATAAACGAGCTAGAAACGCCAAACATACAACTAGCAACAACATTAGTATATAAACCACCACAATAATTTACTAAATCATAACAAATGCGTAAACATACCAAACCATTCCCTGCTATAGCACTACCGACATGTAGACGACCAATAACGTCGAGTCTCACTCGTATGATGTCACCGAATTGTGAATCAACATAAGGTGTCACCGACTTGTGAATCATTAAAGGCTGTCACCGACTTACGAACCACCCACTACTACGTATGGGTCACCGACTTGTGAATGCCATATGGCATCATCGACTTGTGAAGCACCACTAAGTGTCACCGACTCGTGAATCACCGTAAGGTGTCACTGACTTGTGCAACACCTATCGAGATACTACCGACCCGTAGTTCTCATCACCTATACCAACAATAAGTCACCGGCCCGTGACATAACACCAATACTCATGGTGTGGCATCTAAGGCCCACATCGCGTACAAGTAAATAAACTACATACATACATGTATAAATATTCCACTCACCTTATCGCCTAGGTGATGATTAAACGTTTCCGCAAGTTTCAAAGCGAAGTACCTAATACATTAAGTACACATTCAATATACAAACTAGTTGGATGAATCACCAACCATCAACTCATGTGCATTTAATGACCCATTTGCATTAAATGACTCATTTATGCCAAAACCGCCCATATAAAGCCAAGACTCATCATCAATCACTAAAAGCTAGTGATTAAAGTCCCATAACAATAACTAACACCATTTAGGGTATTTTCATACCCATCTTGCCCAACTAGGTCAACATTACCCATTTGACCCATTTTAACACTTAGACCCACAAATTGATCAAACTTGAAACCATTAACAATCTTTCATCATTTTAGAAGTGTATTAGTGATCTAACAACACAATTAATACTTACAATTAATACTTACAAACACCAAATCACAAGACTAAACCCTAGATTACAAAACCTTAGGGTTTCCTTACATCAATTTAACCCAAATTCACCCATTTAACCCCCAAATGGGTCTTACAAGTCTCAAATGAACAAACCCTAGCCATAAATCAATTAAAACTCAAAACACGGAGTTAAGACTTACCAACACTATCACGACGTAGCTAGAGACGTAGGTAACAACTTTAAAACTTGGGCTCGGGCGAGATTCGGTCTTCTTCTTACCTAAAGTGAGCTCTCTCTCACTAAAAACTCAATCTCTCTCTCTAAAATGAATGTGTGTATTTGAAGAAGTGATAAATGAATTTAAGATAAGGTTATATCAGTTTTTAGGCTCACAAAACTGTCCACCAAGTAAAAATACCAAAACACCCCAAATGATTCCATTAAAAACGGGTTATAATAGTCACAACAGCGAAAATGTCGCATTCCGCGACCTAACATCGCGTTTCAAAATGACCAGTTCGTGACAACACCACCCAGAACGCGATAAATGGACAGGAGAGGGGGTTCTGAACCCATCGCGTTTCAACACTTTCTGTCGCATACCGCGATAGCCCAAATCGCGATATCCCTCATCAAAACGCGACATGTTACCAGATTCATACTAAACTCAAAATCTTAAGTAATTAACTATGTACGAAATTAAGTATAAATGTTCTAAGGATCAAATACATACCTTAGGACATGTACGAGGAAAAACGGGATGTTACAACTCTCCCCCACTTAAATTGGATCACGTCCTCGTGATCCGTATCAACACTAGAAGTTAAACACTTCTCCCTCGAACATCTCCGCTTCCAACTCGGAGTCACACATGTAGAAATCATGCATCCGAATTCTCGCTTCTTACACTAACGCATCATATTACAACAACCGTACTTTATACTTCGTTCAACTAGAATTCCCACCACTCACTTGAAGCGATCCGTCCTAATCCATCTGGACGAAGTCCATATCGATTACAAACGATTTACAATAGTTGATTACATCGCGAGGTACTTGACCTCTATATGATACATTTTACAAACATTGCATTCATTTTTAAAAAACAAACTTTCTTTACATCGAAAATTGACGGCATGCATACCATTTCATAATATAACCAACTATAATTGACTTAGTAATAATCTTGATGAACTCGACGACTCGAATGCAACGTCTTTTGAAACATGTCATGAATGACTCCAAGTAATATCTCTAATATGAGCAAATGCACAGCGGAAGATTTCTTTCATACCTGAGAATAAACATGCTTTAAAGTGTCAACCAAAAGGTTGGTGAGTTCATTAGTTTATCATAAATAATCATTTCATAATTTTAATAGACCACAAGAATTTCATTTCCAGTTCTCATAAATATACGTCCCATGCATAGAGACAAAAATCATTCATACGGATTGAACACCTGGTAACCGATATTAACAAGATGCATATAAGAATATCCCCTATCATTCCGGGACATCCATCGGACATGATAAAACAACATCGAAGTACTAAAGCATCCGCTACAACGGATGGGGTTTGTTGGGCCCAATAGATCTATCTTTAGGATTCGCGTCAATTAGTAGACTGGTTTACTAATTCTTAGGCTACCAAGCAAAAGGGGCATATTCGGCTTCGATCATTCAACCATAGAATGTAGTTTCGATTACTTGTGTCTATTTCGTAAAACATTTATAAAAAGCAGCGCATGTATTCTCAGTCCCAAAAATATATATTGCAAAAGCATTTAAAAAAGGAGCAAATGAAACTCACAGTACAATATTTTGTAGTAAAAATATTCATACGACGATACTGAACAATGCATGGTTGACCTCAGATTCACGAACCTATATCATTTGTATATTTATTAATACATACAATGTAAATCTCAAAATTTTATTTATTAATATGTATTATTTATATATTTATAGTTATATAGAATTTATACGAAATTCCATTTTAAAACGTATACTTATATTATATCTTAAATTATATTCTGTATATCTATCGATTTTTTGTATATATATTTATAACGATTAATATTTATACAACTAGTGATATTAATATATATGTGTACATATATATATATATATATATATATATATATATATATATATATATATATATATATATATATATATATATATATATATATATATGTGATTAGTATTGTATTTATGAAATATCATCAGTTTGTTATGTGAATTATTAATACTATCCTAGTATATGTAATAAGTATATATGGTGTACAAAAGATTTATTTGTTAAAATGATAATTTAGATAATAATGATTTACTAATAATAATAATAATAATAACTTTATAAATAATGATAATACTAATAGCAAAATTAAAAATGATAATTTTTAATGATACAAATAATAATATTTTTGAAAATAATAATAACTTGTATTATTTTCATGATAATAATAAATATAATAAAAATCATAATCATAAAAATAATAATATTAATAATACTTATTTTAGTATAGTAATAATAATACTTAAAATGATCAAACTAATATTAATAATGATAATATTAATAATACTACTTATGATAACAATATTAATAATTAATAATAATAATAATAATTTATGATACAATAACAATAATAATAAAAGTAACAATAATAATAATAATAATAATAATAATAATAATAATAATAATAATAATAATAATAATAATAATAATAATAATAATAATAATAATAATAATAATAATAAAAGGAAATGTGTATACCCTTAAAAGCTTTATTTAAAAAGAATTGCCCTGAACCACGCTCGAACCCGTGACCTCCCGCTCACCCGCAACCACTCTTAACCACTCTGCCATTTTTGTTATTCTGAAATTAAGGCATCCTAATATATATATATATATATATATATATATATATATATATATATATATATATATATATACACATGGACTTTTCTGTTTCTGTTTCTTCTCCCTCTCTCAAAATCCAATCGATCCAATTATAACAATAAGGTTTTAGATTCTTCGAATAATTAAAAGTTGTCAATTTCTAAATGGCTGCAATGATAGAAAAACGAAAGAAAAGAAAAAAAAATAAAAAAAAATAAACGAACAGCTCCTGCTCGTCGCTGCTGTCTTTTTTTTAAAAAAAAAATTTCTTTTTGATTTTAAGGAAGTTTTAGTTCATACATATAACAAGAAACATGTTTTAATTCGTATATAGAAACTTTTTGGATCGTTAATTTCAACAAAAACGTTAAAACAGATTCGAATTTGGTGATGAACACAAAGTTGACTTTTTAGAAAAATTACCTTTGACACACAAATTCGAACATGATATAACGAATTGAGGTTTGAGATTTTTCAGGTAGTTCAAATGAGTGATTCCTAATGCTTCTGCAATTATAGATTTTTAAAAATGAATCGAATTCGAGTCTTTGGGAAATCAATTTTCGCGTACAGGGTATATATATCTGTTTGGCTTCTCTGGTTCACAGCAACCAATATAAATGATTTGTAATTGAATAAATAAAGCAGCAAACAAGAATTGAATGGTTTATTATCAATAACCTGACAAGATCGATTGTCTTATATTGTGATGGTGTTAATGACTATAGAGTCACGAGCAGAGGCAAGAAACAGATAAATGAATAAAAAGAACTGATGGTGATATAATTAAATAAATAATACACGTCATATATATCAGATTATCTATCTGTATTTATTTTATTAATTTTTTAGTATATATATATCTGCATATATATATATATATATATATATATATATATATATATATATATATATATATATATATATATATATATATATATATATATATATATATATATTGATAACTGTATTTTATATATCTATTTGTATATCTATTATATAACAGTATTTATATATAAATGTATATGTATATAACTATACATCAACTTTATATATATATATATATATATATATATATATATATATATATATATATATATATATATATATATATATATATATATATATATATATATAAACCTAATAATATTAATTATACAACCCTTAATATTCAGTATTAATTTTTAATAGTAATAAAAATTCTAATAACAATAACTAATAATAATACCGATAATAAATAATGATTTTGTATTATTTTTATAATAATACGTATAATAATAATAATGTCTTTATTGATTATAACATCATAATATTAATCACAATTTCACTACTAATTATATTAATAATGTTATTAATAATGATGACAATAATATTAGCAAATAATGATATTATAACAAGTTAAATGCATCTAATTTCATATATTTATATTATATATATTAATAGTATTAATACTGATATTAATATTTATGTTGATTTTAATAAAAGTAATGATAATATTAATGTAGTAATTATTATTTATCTTGTAAGTAAGTTTAATATGTTGATATTATTAACTATGTAATATTTATTAACTATTTAATATATAATAACACATATTGCTTATTTAGTTTTTATATATTTTATATACATTACAATATACATATAATATTAGTCATGTATAGAAATCATATATATATATATATATATATATATATATATATGGATTTACATAATATCAACATTATTATCTTGCATATTATTTTAGATACTTAATTCTAAGGTTACAGTTATATTTTATTATTTCCAATTATTATATATATTTACATTTATATATACATATTCATTTACAACAATTGTTGGTGAATCGTCGACCACAGTCTGAGGTTAAATGACTTCATGAAAATAGTTCACAAGTTTTGAGACTCAACATTACAGATTTTGCTTATCGTATCGGAAACATATAAAGATCAAGTTTAAATTTGATCGGAATTCTCTGGGTCATCATATCACTCGGAGTACACCGTGAAAACTTCATAACATTCTTTCAATGGCCTTATTATTCCATCATTTACAACGATATCACGTAATCAACCCGCGAAACAAAACAACTGCAACCGTTTGCTCCTACGCCGAGTATCCAAACTCGTACCATACACTTCAAAATTGTCCTGAAAGTAGAACAATTCACGACGAACATTATCGTCGCGTCTTTCAATCGTGGTGTATTTAGGAATCATCCCGACACTTTCCGAAAATCTCTCGTATCCGCCATTCGGGAACTTCCCCATTTCAACTCATGTCACAAAAATACCTTCACAATTCATTCTAAAGTCCAACTTGGGACTTCTCCGAAGACCATCAAAGTCTTCCTTTCCTAAATAAGAGATACCCGTTCGCTCATCATGTCTACTAGATAGGGATTATTCCGAAATCTCCGGTACTTAACTCCCCCACTTAGGGTTTTAACCCTACAATATCATCGTCAAGATGATAATACCTTGCTGAATTTCAACATTCCACAACACTTGACCGGTCTCGATGTTGGTCATACTCAACAATCCTTCGCGGATTACAATAAAGAACTCGAACCTCGACCTTTCAAATCGGTCAAATGTTAACGCTCGCTAATCATCACGATAAACCATTATCGTACCTTCTGGTTTCTCATCGAGACCCAAGTACAAAGTAATCACACCACCGGAGTGAAGCATTCCATTAGCAGGTATACGGTGGCACCTGACGCATTGTTATGCAACTCCCATTACTACCACCGAGTCTCAATAGCTCGACCCTTACGGGGTCCTCCTCGGTGTCATACGTCACGTGACTACTCGAGGTCACACAAATCCAACGAACATTACGGCTCAACGCCCACAACTTTCTAATGACGCATGCTAGTCACTATCCACCTAGGCCGCACAACTAGCCTATTTACCTTTTAACTCATCACTAAGGAGACGCTTGGCAACACCAAGACTTACACCCTAACACGCACCGTCTCAACCGTTAACACGGTTACTTACACACAATCAAAGATAGTCAACAACCGTGACTCTACTCGCACACATACATGGTTAACGTAAACGCCTCTCGAACGGCATACCATTCCTACGCTAACACTTAATGGAGAGCAACACAAGTAACCATCTAATCATATCACGGTTACTCCCGACTAGGTTAAGTCCTCAACACCATAAGATTAACCCGACCTGGTTAGTCAAACACGCTCGGTCAACCTTCCTCGGTCAACACATAACATCTAATTGATTAACCTGACCCGGTTAGTCAAACGCACTCGGTCAACCCGACTAGGTAAAACCCCTAACAACAATTGATCAACCCAACTTGGTTAGTCAAACGATCCTAACAACAAATGATTAACCCGACTTGGTTAAGTCAAACTCACTTGGTCAACCCGACTAGGTAAACCCCTAACATCAATTGATTAACCCAACTTGGTTAGTCAAACGACCCTAACAACAAATGATTAACCCGACTTGGTTAAGTCAAACTCACTTGGTCAACCCGACTAGGTAAACCCCTAACAACAATTGATTAACTCAACTCGGTTAGTCAAACGCACTTGGTCAACCCGCCCTGGTCAACTCTTAACATCTAATTGATTAACCCGAGTGGTTAGTCAAACGACCCTAACAACAATTGATTAACCCGACATGGGTAATCAAACCGCAATGGACTAACTCGACCTAGCTAGTCACTAAACTACATGGATAAATCATTTATTACCCAAAAGTAACCCACATAAAGATAGTACTAAAATCGAATATTACCTGAATCAAGCGTCGTTAGACCTTCGTGCTCCGTCACTATTCCACTCGGGACACTCCGACTTTTGGTGTCCCTCCTTCCGGCACTTAAAACATATGACCTTGCCCAACGGGAAATCACGAGACTTATGTCATGTTTGCCCACAATTATAGCACACGAATTTAGAACCACCCGTGCCACTCATCTTCACGCTTCCGACACCTTCGGTAGCACTCTTACTTTTCTTGTTCGAAAGCATCATCGCTTCGAATTTTCGTTTACTAACATCGGAACCTGATAATGCTAAAAACGAACATATATTTCATAGCATTATTCCTCAAGAAAGACAAGCTTTTAGTTGCAATTGTCCTATTTACAAGTGATATTCGGTTAAATAATAAAAGGTCAAGACAAAAGATAGTGTGACGATCGCTTCAAATCTATATGGACGAACACGTCATTCATCGATTTCATTGCGAGGTATTTGACCTCTATATGATACGTTTTGTAAACATTGCATTCTTTTGAAAAGTCACACCATAAATGAATATTTAAATCAAAGGTTTTCGACATCTGATGATTTCTACATATAGACAATCACTGTAAATAATAGTTTACAATAGTACTTCCGTTGACAATGCAGTCAAAATAAGATACATGGTGATGATTTGGTGAATGCAACGTTTCCTTGAAAAATATGCCACGAAAGACTCCATGCACATAGCTTGTCTAACGTATAAGCAAACAGCGGAAGACTTCTAGAGAACCTGAGAATAAACATGCTAACAAGTGTCAACACAAAGGTTGGTGAGTTCATAGTTTTAGTGTTTCGCATAATCTGTATATAAAGGTGGATCACAAGATTTCAGTTGTTTCATCCGAAACGTTTATCAAAATATTCTACCAAATTGAGCACCCTGGCAACTAAACTTAACGTATATATAATTTATACCCTTTGTATAATCATCTTAATAATACACGCAAACCAACGTGTACGCTTCTCAAATAGCATACGTCCGTTAAAAGGCTAGCGCTCTGATATCAAGCCCTATGGATCCATATACTACTACTCGCGCCCACCAGTTCTTATAATCGGCAGTTACTAGTTACCAAAGCTAAGGGATTTTTGGTTCAAACTCAGTGTAGAATTTAGTATGTACTTGTATCCATTGTGTTTAAAATAAAGTGCATGTATTCTTAGCCCAAAAATATAGATTGCAAAAGCAATTAAAAAGGGAGCAATGAAACTCACCTTAGCAGCACATAAGGTCATTCATCAAAAAGTGACCGTAACTCGGAATGCAAGATTAACCGTAGATCTCAACCTAGAGAACATATGTTGGTCAATACATGTTCTAATAAACTAGGTTGGGTTATAGTGTATCACAATCATAATACTCGAGATCGACATACAAAAGTTATCAAAAGTCATTTCAAAAAGTCAATTTTGACAATTGTTCAACAAAACGAGACGTGCCTTATATAAGGATTCATTTACTTGGCTAGTAGTATTTTATCAATCTCATAAATAGGTTGTTTAAATATTAATTGCAGATTTAAAAGCAATTCCAATTAACATCAATTATAATTCAGTTGACCATATCTTTTGATTCGTTCATCGAAATTACGCGATTTCTAAATGAAAAGTTATTGATTTTTCACCAGCTTTCCGAAAACATGTATATCATATACCTCTTACCAGTAATATATGTATTTAATTCGTGATTAATTATAAACTGTTTAACGACGAAATTTAGCATATAGGCATGTATACATATATACTCGAGCACTAGACATGTATACACTATTAATATATAAAAGATAAGATATGAATGCTCACGTATCAATATTGAGATTCAATAATGCAGGAAAGTACGTAGACGCAATGGAGATGATAAATACTAGGTTTGACTTGCGAACAATACCCATGAACATTACCCATAACCTCCATAGCTATAACCCATAATTTCCTTAGTTCTATCCTGTTTGAAGCTTGTTTTGAAAGTGACACGCTCATGACCTCGTCGTAATATTTTATGTATAATATTACTAAAAATATTAATAATAATAATAATAATAATAATAATAATAATAATAATAATAATAATAATAATAATAATAATAATAATAATAATAATAAGATTAATAATAATATTAATCTTAATCTTAATAATAATAATAATAATAATAATATATATATAAATATAATGAGAGAGATAGATAAGAGTTGGAGTGCATCAGAAATCAGAAAAACGCTCGAATTTATAGATGTGGCCAGATACAGACTGCCATGCGATCGCATGGCCTTCAAGCACATTTCCCATGCGATCGCATGGGAAGGATTTACAGCTCACAAATTTTTGTCTCGTTGTTTGTCGACATATTATTTAATTATAAATATAATATAATTAATTTATATAATTAATTTTATATTATATTAAATTCACGTGCATAGTGGACTTGTAATTTTTGTTCCGATAAGTCGTACGTTGTCACTCGACTTATGTCCCGGTTCCGGTTTCTCGAACGCATTTTTGTACGCTTAGAAAACTAATACTTTATGTTTCGTGACACGTACCTTTGTTAAAATATAGCCTTAAATTATCCATAAACTGTACCACTCAAAGTATATCTTAAACTTTCGAGTGTTTTGGTCATTTACTTCTATAAATCATCGTCTCGCTATTTGTTAAAATACATTTTAAAATAGTGTTTATTGTAGCAAAGTTACTGTAGCAATTCACTGTAGAAAATTCAATTTCACTGTAGCAAGTAGTGATTTTCGAAAACACTGTAGCATTTTGGGTACTGTAGCAATTTGAAAATACTGTAGCATACTGGTTCATCTTAAACGCTTTAGTTAACTTGTCTGAATATCAATCGAATCAATAAACGAATGTTACTATCGTTTACTAAATAACTTGAAATTATATATATGTATATATCTTTTTAATATACATAAATCAGTTTTTAAATACACATTAGAAGTTATTTATAAATAAATTTTAATAATAAGTATTTCAACTTATCATATATATTCAAATAGATATTTAAACCAATAAGTTTAATGTACGGTATCAAACAATTAATACATTGTTAACTTTTCAAGTT
Source organism: Rutidosis leptorrhynchoides (assembly GCF_046630445.1). Lineage (NCBI taxonomy): Eukaryota > Viridiplantae > Streptophyta > Magnoliopsida > Asterales > Asteraceae > Rutidosis > Rutidosis leptorrhynchoides. The sequence continues at coordinate 148,852,959 of NC_092337.1, forward strand.
ATAGTATTTATGTATCTATTTACATATAATTTTTCGCGAATCGTCGAAAACAACCGAAGGGTATTTAAATATATAAAAGTAGTTCAAAAATTTTGAGATTCAGTTTTACAGACTTTGCTTATCGTGTCAGAAATGTTAATCATACAAAGATTAAGTTTAAATTTGGTCAGAAGTTTCCGGGTCATCACAGATAGATTCGACGAATTGAAGACGCAAAGGTCCAAAAAGCTAAAAAGTACAAGATACAATCAAAAAGGTTCAAATTATTGATGAGAAACGTCTAAAAATGACAAGAGTACAAGACGCAAAACGCAAAGTACACGATATAAAATAGTACGAAAGGACGTTCGAAAATTCGGAACCGGGACATGAGTCAACTCTCAACACATGACGCAACGGAGCGAAAGTTACAAATTAATTATGTATATAAATATAATATAATATATAATTAATTATATAAATTATATATATATTATATTTATATAATAAAACGTCGGCAAAGAAGATCCAAAAAGGGATGAGATGTAAAAGCAAACTCTGCGACTTTCGGAGTTTGAAGGGTTAGAGTACCGCGACTCGCGGAGAAACCAGGTCCCAGAATGTCTATAAAAGGCAGCGAATTCGACGAGTTTTATATATCCATATATCATCTCTCTCTATATACGTAAATATATATATATATAATTTATATTTCAATTTTAATTTTAATTTTAATTTCTAATAATAAGGGTATGTTAGCGAATGTTGTAAGGGTGTAAGTCGAAATTCTATCCGTGTAACGCTACGCTATTTTTAATCATTGTAAGTTATGTTCAACCTTTTTAATTTAATGTCTCGTAGCTAAGTTATTATTATGCTTATTTAATACCGAAGTAATCATGATGTTGGCCTAATTACTAAAATTGGGTAATTGGGCTTTGTACCATAATTGGGGTTTGGACAAAAGAACGACACTTGTGGAAATTAGACTATGGGCTATTAATGGGCTTTATATTTGTTTAACTAAATGATAGTTTGTTAATTTTAATATAAAGATTTACAATTGGACGTCTCTATAAATAACCATATACACTCGATCGGACACGATGGGCGGGATATTTATATGTACGAATAATCGTTCATTTAACCGGATACGGGAATGGATTAATAGTCTATGGAATTATTAAAACAGGGGTGAAATTACGTACAAGGACACTTGGCATAATTTTTAACAAAGTATTAAAACCTTGGGTTACACGCAGTCGATAACCTGGTGTAATTATTAAACAAAGTATTAAAATCTTGTTACAGTTTAAGTCCCCAATTAGTTAGAATATTTGACTTCGGATATAAGGATAATTTGACGAGGACACTCGCACTTTAAATTTATGACCGATGGACTGTTATGGACAAAAACCAAGACGGACATATTAAATAATCCAGGACAAAGGACAATTAACCCATGGGCATAAAACTAAAATCAACACGTCAAACATCATGATTACAGAAGTTTAAATAAGCATAATTCTTTTATTTCATATTTAATTTCCTTTATTTTATATTTAATTGCACTTCTAATTATCGCACTTTTATTTATTGTTATTTAATTGCACTTTTAATTATCGTACTTTTTAATTATCGCAATTTTATCGCACTTTTATTTATTGTCATTGTATATAATTGCACTTTTTAATTATCGTACTCTTTAATTATCGCAAGTTTATTTTATCGCAATTTCATTTATCGCAATTTCATTATCGTTATTTACTTTACGCTTTAAATTAATTCTTTTATTTATTTTTAATATTTTACATTAGGTTTTAACTGCGACTAAAGTTTTAAAAATCGACAAACCGGTCATTAAACGGTAAAAACCCCCTTTATAATAATAATATTACTTATTTATATATTTGTATTTTTATAAATTAAAACTAATATAGCGTTAAGCTTTGTTTAAAAGATTCCCTGTGGACGAACCGGACTTACTAAAAACTACACTACTGTACGATTAGGTACACTGCCTATAAGTGTTGTAGCAAGGTTTAAGTATATCCACTCGATAAATAAAAAAATAACTTGTGTAAAATCATAGCATATTTAATAGTATTTCGTTATAAAATTTAATAGTATTTTATACCCCTTAGCTTTAACATCAAGTATTTTTGGCACCGCTGCCGGGGAACGCCGAAGCGAACGCTATATATATATATATATAAAAAAAGTTTTGTTAAGTTGTAGTCTACTTTTATAAAAGTATATACGTTTTAAATATAAAAAGTTATAAAATATAAAAAGAAAAACAAAAATATTTATATATTTTTAAGAGTTTATTAAATATATAAAGTTTTTTTTTATTTTTATTTTAGTTTATAAAAATATAAGTTTTATTTAATTTATATAAATATTAAAACAGAAAAATATATAAAATATAAATAAAAAATAAAAAAATATATATATAAATCTGAACCTGTCCGAATTTGAACCTGTTTCTGAACTGAAACTGCACCCTCCGCGACCCGCGGAGTTCTTGAACTGGGTTCACCGCGACTCGCGGAGCCGCCCAGACAGGTCGCACAGAAACCCTAAACTGCATTAAATACGGAGTAATTATTATTTTTATTTTTTAATTATAACCCTAATTAGGTTAGTGTTTTAATTTAATTTTTAATTTAGTTATTATTATTATTTTGTATTATTTAGTTTTAATTAGTTATTTAATTTATATAAACTTAATAATTTTATAAAATAAATAATATAAAAATAATATTTTTATAAAAATTGTAATTTTTACAACTTTTAGTTTATTTTTATATTTTGTTCCTTTTAATTGTTTTAGCGTAATATTTGTATTTTTTGCTTTTTTTTTTAGTTCTAAGTCATAGTTTTTGCCTTAGTTATTTTTATTTATAGATTTTTAGGCTTTGCCGTAAAATCCCTTAAGTGTTTTCTCTTTAGACTAAGATCTAGGTGCTTTAGAATTTTGCGATGCCTTTTTAAGTTTTAGTGCCTTTTTAAGATATTGCCATTTGGGATATAGTTTTTCTTGTAAGCTTTAATATTTTTAGACGCAACTCTTAATTCTTAGTTTTTAGTTCTTTTTTAAGTTTCAACGCGCTACTTTCTTATTTTTATTTTTCGACGCCTTTTACCTATGTATCAATTATCACTCCAATTAGTAATCTCAATTTGCAATTTTAATTTTAAGTTAGTGATAGTAATAAGGTTGGGTTAGTCGAGTGTTTTAAAGTTTTATAAGTCACTCTTTTTCTTTCTTATTTTTCGACGCCTTTTATTTTTCAACCCTTTTCTTTTTCGACCTATTTCGACGCGCTCTTTCTTTTTCTTTCTTATTTCTCGCCATTCTAGTTTTTAGGACATAGAATTTTTTTCCACTTCTTCTCTAAATTTCTTAAAATTACGAAAATTTATTTTAAGTGGTTAAATTGATAGACATCAAAATTTTCTGCTTCGTAGTAATAGTTGGATTTGTACGTGGACCGGGTTATTGGAGCCAAACAGTACTCAATTATATTGAGACCAAACGAATCCTGCCCCTCTGGCATCTTTTGGCTATTCGAAACGTGGGCAAAATCAGAAAAGTCTATTAATTGGATAACTTATATAATTTTTCTTTCCTTTTAAAAACTAATAGGATATTCAGTGAATGCACCGAGCAAGATGTTCACCACCTTTTGTACGTTCACCACCTGTAACTCGATCAAGACATCTAGCTAATATTGTCGCCGTTGATTTTTCTTTAGAATCGTCATCCAGTCGACCAAGTACTCCAAATCAAATTTCCGATAATCCATTTTTTGAACCCGATCTCACAATTGAGAATCCGGAGAATATTCAGGGACGATTCATAGATCCTGAACCATTAATTTTTCCTCCTGAACCACCAATAATTCAAACAGAGATTGTTGAGGAACGAACCATTAAATCAGAATCCTCTAGTGATTCAAATTCAATAAATTCAATCATGGAGAATCTGGAACCTTTAAGTATGGAAGACCGAATGCGAGCTAAACGCACTGGCCAAGGTCACGCAATTACTCATCCAGACATTAATGCGCCAGATTATGAAATCAAAGGACAAATTCTACACATGGTAACAAATCAATGCCAATTTAGTGGTGCGCCGAAGGAAGATCCAAATGAACATCTTCGTACCTTTAATAGAATCTGCACACTATTTAAAATAAGAGAAGTTGAAGATGAACAGATATATCTCATGTTATTTCCCTGGACTTTAAAGGGAGAAGCCAAATATTGGTTGGAATCGTTACCTGAAGGGGCGATTGATACATGGGACGTTTTAGTTGAAAAATTTCTTTAACAATTCTTTCCGGCATCTAAAGCCGTAAGACTTCAAGGAGAAATTGTTACGTTCACACAGAAACTGAATGTAACTCTATATGAGGCGTGGACAAGATTTGGAAAGTTATTAAGAGGATGTCCGCAACATGGTTTAGACACCTGTCAAATAGTACAAATATTCTACCAAGGATGCGACATCACTACAAGGAAAGACATCGATATAGCAGCTGGTGGTTCTATTATGAAGAAAACCGAAACTGATGCTTATAAAATTATTGATAACACTGCTTCCCACTCACATGAGTGGCACCAAGAAAAAGATATCGTTAGATCATCTAAAGCAGCTAGAGCCGATTCTAGCCATGACTTAGATTCCATTTCCGCAAAGATAGATGATGTCGAGAGACGAATGGAAAAGATGACTAAAGATATACACTCAATACGAATTAGTTGTGAGCAGTGTGGAGGACCACATTTGACAAAAGATTGTCTCAGTATTGAACTAACAAAGGAACAAAGAGAGAATATTTCATACATAAGCCAAAGGCCTGGAACCAGAATAATTATCAACCGCCAAGACCAATTTACAATCAAAACCAGAATTATAATCGAAATGTTCCATACAACAACCAACAAGGTCCTAGTAATCAACAAGTATCCAATAATACTTACAACCAGCAAAGACCTAATTTTCAAAACAAACCACCACAAACCGATGATAAAAAGCCGAATTTAGAAGATATGATGACGAAGCTAGTTGAATCTCAAACGCAGTTTTTCACATCTCAGAAACAAACGAATGAACAAAATACTCAAGCATTTAGAAATCAACAAGCTTCTATTCAAAATCTGGAACGAGAAGTAAGTAACCTAGCAAGGTTGATAGGTGAAATAAAACTGGGAAGTTTACCTAGTGATTCAAATGCTAACCCCCGGAATGAAACAGCTAAAGCTATTACCACAAGAAGTGGTATTACACTTAAACCACCTGAAATACCTGTAATTTCTGATGAAGCTATTCCTACTCCACAAGAACCACAACCTGAACAAGATAAGGAAAAAGAACCGGTAGTTGAAAAGGTTAATGAAGATAACACAGTTAAGACTAAACCTTATGTTAAACCATACCAACCATCACTTCCTTACCCGAGTAAAATGAAAAAAGAGAGACTTGAAGCCGAGCAATCCAAATTCTTGGATATGTTTAAACAGATAAATGTAAATCTTCCTTTCATTGATGTGATTTTAGGAATGCCTAGATATGCTAAATTTCTGAAAGATCTAATCACAAATTGAAAGAAAATGAAAGAACTCTCTTCTGTTTCTATGAATGCTAATTGTTCTGCAGTGCTGTTGAATAAGATACCAGAAAAATTATCTGATCCAGGAAGTTTCACAATTCTATGTTTTCTGGGTAGTCTTAGTTCAATAGAAGCATTGGCAGATTTAGGTGCTAGTATAAATTTAATGCCATATTCACTATACACTAAACTAGACCTTGGAGAATTAAAACCAACAAGAATAAGTATACAACTAGCCGATCGATCAATAAAATATCCTAGATGGATAATGGAGAACGTGCTAGTTAAAGTTGGTGCTTTAGTATTTCTAGTAGATTTTGTTGTTCTGGACATGGAAGAAGATTCTCAAGTTCCTCTCAAATTAGGAAGACCATTCTTAAACACGGCTAAAGCAATGATAGACGTGTTTGGTAAGAAACTGACCCTAAGTATAGAGGACGAGAGTGTTACCTTTTCAATTGATAGAGCAATGCAACAACCGCAATCTGCAGATGATACATGCTATTATATTCAAACTATATAATCATATGCAGAATTGTTAGAAGAATTTCCAGAATTACAAGGAACAGGAGAATGTTCTTTAGGAGAAGGAACTGAACCAATTGATGAAACTGAAATGTTAGCTACACTAATAGCTAATGGATATGAACCAACAACAGAAGAAATTCAAATTCTAAAAGAAGAAGACAGATATCGATATAAATCATCGATAGAAGAACCTCCGACATTAGAGTTAAAGCCACTTCCAAACCATTTGGAATACGCTTATTTACATGGTGAATCTGAATTACCTGTAATAATATCATCTTCTCTTACTGAAAATGAAAAATCACAACTCATTTCTGTGTTGAAAGCTCATAAACCAGCTATTGCATGGAAAATTCATGATATTAAAGGAATAAGTCCTTCGTATTGCACACATAAAATCCTTATGGAAGAAGGTCATAAAACGTATGTGCAACGCCAACGAAGACTAAATCCGAATTTGCAAGATGTTGTTAAGAAAGAAATTATTAAACTGCTAGATGCAGGTTTAATTTATCCAATTTCTGATAGTCCATGGGTAAGCCCAGTTCAATGCGAACCTAAGAAGGATGGCATGACTGTTATTACAAATGAGAAAAATGAGCTTATTCCGACTAGGACTGTAACAGGATGGCGTGTTTGTATTGATTATAGAAAATTAAATGACGCCACCAGAAAAGATCACTTTCCCTTACCTTTCATTGATCAAATGTTAGAAAGATTAGCCGGAAATAGTTACTATTGTTTTCTTGATGGTTTTTCCAGATATTTTCAAATTCCAATAGCACCCGAGGACCAAGAGAAAACCACATTCACGTGCCCTTATGGTACTTTTGCTTACAAACGCATGCCATTTGGACTTTGCAACGCCCCTGCAACCTTTCAAAGGTGCATGATGGCGATTTTTCACGACATGATAGAAGAATGTATGGAAGTTTTCATGGATGACTTTTCAGTCTTCGGTGATACATTTGAATCATGTCTAGTTAATCTTGAACGAATGCTTATTAGATGCGAACAATCAAATCTAGTTCTTAATTGGGAGAAATGCCATTTCATGGTTAAAGAAGGCATCGTTCTTGGTCATAAAATCTCAAAAGAAGAAATTGAAGTGGATAGAGCTAAAGTAGATGTAATTGCTAAACTTCCACATCCCACCAATGTTAGAGGAGTTAGGAGTTTTCTAGGGCATGCCGGTTTTTACCGACGTTTCATAAAAGATTTTTCTAAAATTGCCACTCCTATGAATAAACTCCTAGAAAAGGATGCTCCATTCATCTTTTCAGATGAATGTATCAAATCTTTTAATATTCTTAAAGAGAAACTCACTAATGCGCCTATCATGATAACACCAAATTGGAATCTACCGTTTGAACTAATGTGCGATGCAAGTGATTTTGCAATGGGAGCCGTTTTAGGACAAATGATTGAAAAATGATTTCAACCTATATATTATGCTAGTAAGACATTACAAGGAGCACAAACGAATTACATAACTACTGAAAAAGAACTCCTTGCTATTGTCTTTGCTTTTGACAAATTTCGTTCATATCTCGTTCTAGCTAAAACGGTGGTCTATACCGACCATTCTGCTCTTAGATACCTATTTTTGAAACAAGATGCTAAACCACGATTAATCCGTTGGATCTTACTCATACAAGAGTTCGATATTGAAATCCGAGATAAAAGAGGAGCAGAAAATCTCGCCGCTGATCATCTTTCTCGTCTTGAAAATCCTGAATTAGAAGTTCTAAATGAATCGGCCATACAAGACAACTTTCCTGATGAATATCTATTGAAGATAGATTATAATGAAATTCCATGGTTTGCAGACTATGCAAACTACTTAGTATGTGGATTCCTTGAAAAATGATTATCGTACCAAAAACGAAAGAAATTCTTTAGTGATATAAAACACTATTTCTGGGAATATCCACATTTGTTTAAAAGTTGTCCCGATGGAATAATACGCCGATGTGTATTCGGAGATGAAGCTAGTAAAATTTTAAACCATTGTCACACAAGACCAACAGGAGGGCATTATGGGCCTCAACTCACAGCAAGAAAAGTTTATGATGCTGGATTCTATTGGCCTACAATTTACAAAGACGCACACCTTCTTTGCAAATCATGTGATGCTTGTCAAAGGGCCGAAAAAATAAGTCAACGTGATGAAATGCCACAAAATGTCATTCAAGTATGTGAAGTATTTGACATTTGGGGTATTGACTTTATGGGTCCATTTCCAAAATCTCATAATAATCTCTACATTCTTGTTGCCATTGATTATGTATCTAAATGGGCGGAAGCACAAGCTCTCCCAACTAACGATGCACGAGTTGTAGTCAACTTTTTAAAACGTCTTTTTGCAAGATTTGGAACACCGAAAGCTTTAATAAGTGATCGGGGAACTCATTTCTGTAATAATCAACTTGAGAAAGTTCTTAAAAGATATGGAGTAACTCATAAAATCTCCACCGCATATCATCAACAAACAAGTGGATAAGTTGAGAATACCAACCGAGCTTTAAAACGTATTTTAGAGAAAACCGTAGGATCCTATCCGAAGGAATGGTCCAAAAAATTGGAGGATGCACTCTGGGCTTTTAGAACAGCCTACAAAACTCCAATTGGAACCACACCTTTTAAACTCATTTACGGAAAAGCATGTCATCTTCCAGTAGAAATTGAACACAAAGCATTTTGGGCTTTGAAGACATGTAATCTTGATTTACATGAAGCTGGACGTCTACGGTTAAGTCAATTAAACGAATTAGAAGAATTAAGACATGAAGCATACGAAAATTCGTTAATCTATAAAGAAAGAACAAAGAAATGGCATGATAAAAGAATCAGAAGTTCAAAAGAATTTATAGAAGGAGACAGAGTTCTTCTTTTCAATTCACGATTCAAGCTATTTCCTGGAAAAATGAAATCAAGATGGTCTGGACCATTCATAGTCAAAAGAGTTTTCCCATACGGAACAGTAGAGTTAATAAATTCAAATGGGATTGAATTTAAGGTTAATGGTCACAGAGTTAAACATTACATAGATAGTCCGATAGAAGTTGACAACGAAGTTAATCACAATTTCAATACCACAGCTAACTAAGTGTGGGGAGAATCAAGTCTTTAAAGGATAATATGTATTTCTGTTAGAGTTAGATTTTCTGTTTTCTTGTAGTTCTCGAAAATGGAACCCGAATGGTCTTTCCCTAGCAGACCCTAAAGAACTAGTCTTCTCCCCCCCATTCTGAATTTTTATTTTTTTTAGGTTTTTACGAAATGAAGACTTCCTGTGAACTAAACCATGGCCTAATGCTACACGCTTTGATTACTAAACGTAATAATGACACACTTCCGAGTGAACTAGTATCAGTAATTAGAGAAAAATTGGACGGAGTAAGAAAAGAATCCAGATGCGAAAATAATAAGTTACAATTTGGTAAAGGAAAATCAGAATCCACATCGAAAAGAAGAGCACGACACCTTGAAAAATGTCACAAATGCGGAAAATGGTCACACGAAGGTAAATGTTCAAATAATCAAACCTATTCAAACACCGAATTTGTTACTTTATGCAGAGAAGGACCGTTCATATGTTTAGAGGAAAAAACGTTAAATGCTCGAGGTTACGCCTATGTAGCTATGGAAAACCAATTAGTCCGACTATCTTATGAGTGGGCTAGAGCATATCACTAAGAAATATATTTCACAGGTAAGTTTGTACAGTTTTCATTTTTATTTTTATTTTTAACCTTTTGATAATAAACGCTAATTTGTTCGCTATAAAGTATTAAATTGGTATTCGATGAAATTAGGTCTTGCGACCGAAATTATTGATATCATACAAAAATTTATTACATCACTTCGAAATTTAACGTTTATTCTTAAGGTATAAATATCTTTAATCAATCAACTCAAAATATTTTAAAAATTCGTCATGAGTTAAATTAGGTCATGGAACCGAAATTACTTTACCGAAAAGAGGGGCGTATATTTTTGATAATATTTGATTGATTAAAGTGGGATAAAAGACCAAAAAGATTTTTAATTTTATTTTTACCATGTTTTTTTTAAAATTAATATATAAATATTAATTTAATATTGTAAACTTATTTAAAATTGTAAATATTTGAAAAAATAATATAAGTTTGTATGTATAAAAACAAAAATATAATTTAAGTTTGGTGTGAATTTAAAAACAAAAAAATTTACTTTATTTTGCTAAGTTAAAAATATGATTTTTAAAAATTCGTCGTAAGTTGAAGACTAGGTCGTTGAACCGAAATTGCTTTACCCGAGGGAGGGACGAGAACTTTTATTATCATTATTTTTAATCTTATTGAATTAAAGTATGCCAAAAAAATTAAAAAACCCAAAAATCTTTGCTTTTAAAACTGCGCTTTAAATTGACAAATTTTAAAATTTTGTCGAGGGACGGACTAGGACATTGTTCCAAAATACCCTCATCCTAAAAAGAAACAAAATTTTTAATTTAATTAATTATATGTTCTAAAAGTGTAAGGTTTTATAAAAAAAAAAATGAAAAACAAATGTGATTAACAACAAGACGGAATGAACAAATGATGTGCACCATTTATCATTCAACAACAAAGAACAATATGTTTGGAAACTTTAGTAAAATTTAATCATTTTTCTACGCTAATCACCCTCAATAATTTAAATTGTTACTGATTTCTTGCAAATGAGGGCATTGCAAGATCTTAAGTGTGGGAAGGGGTTAAATTCTTTCGAATTTTTAAAATTTTTTAACTTAAACACTTGGTTACCATTAAAAATACTAGTAACGCAGTAATTGTATTAGAATCTAGTGCTCTCTGATAACAAAGAACAGCCCTAGTCTTATATACTAACTACCCACTTCTAGTAAAAATTTTCAAAATTTTCAAACTAAATGAATTCAAAATCATGTTTATACATATTTATGAACGATGAAAACTAGGTGTTAATACCGAAATTGTCGTTACCTCAGAAAGGACATAAATTGAGAAACAACACAAAAATGTTAGAATTCATTTAAGAATAGAATAGAGGAAAATAAAAAGGCAAAGAAAGGAAAATAAAAGCCAAGTGTGGGAAATTTTTACCAAGTTATTCAAAATATATATCACATATTTTTGTACAAATAATTGAAAATACTTTTGTTTTGGACGATAATTAACTGTTTTACCCGATGAAAGAAAAGAAGAGATGGATCTACACGATGAATCAATTCCATCATTTAAAGGAAGTAAAGTCTTCCGAAAAAAACACGCGCTTCTTGATTTAGGTCAAGAAGTTGTCGTCCAGACCAACTGTAGGTTGACGAAAAATCTAGAAAAGTCATCACTAAAATCAGCAGGAAATCCACGGACCTCAGCATCAAACAGGGTCGCCAAGTGGTCAGATTTATCCTAACCATGAGAAGGATTTATCTCGTACAATGGGGGGCACCGTACAAATTAGCTTCATAAGACTAATGAATCAGATCCCCAGAAAGGATAATCTCCTTAAAGATCAAAAATCAGCTTTTAAGACTGATATTACTCAATCCTAGAGATTGACCTTAAAGATTGAGAATTACAAACTCATAGAATTCGATGATATCTAAACTCGAGCTTGAACGAGAAAATATTTTGATCAAAATTACAAACCGAATTGTTTTCAGAAAACCCATTTTCAATGCGTTCATTACCATTGAACGTAAAATCCTAGGAATTCACCTGGAATTCATTAGGTCACCTGAACCAAATCGGGTGTCAACCGTAAGAACGGTGGTTGCATAGCATGGTCAAAGACAGGACCTTGTGCTAGACCGGAAAATTATAAGGGTGAGTTTACTATTGCTCCTACAAAGGATAGTAATTGCGTCCGACACGTTATAGACCATAATTAAAAGCATGTCAGGGGATATTGCCTTAACAGTTGCTTGTTCAATGCTTTCCTTTACAACAGGACGGTAGTTTACCGAAAGGTAATATACGGAGCAAGTATACTGGACGTGTTGCTTTCCCAATACAAGGTTAGCAAGTGGGTGACACAAAACCACAAGTTTTGAGCTAAAGTTTTCAAATCTGAAACCCACCAAACCCACAAAAAGAATTTGCAAACACCGGTGAAGGGTTATTCTGGAAAACTTATCTAGGGTAAAAGCTAGATTTAATTTTCAAAAGATCAAATGTTTTCATAAAGATCCAATTTCCTTAAAGGATCTAAATTTTTATAGTCATGTGAGACTGTAAATCACATCGTTACTACCATAGTTTATACCACCGTATAGAAATCACTGATGTACAAAGTGTGAAGAATAAAGAAGTGATTCTAGTATATTTCAAGACTATATTGCTTGAGGACAAGCAACGCTCAAGTGTGGGAATATTTGATAATGCTAAAAACGAACATATATTTCATAGCATTATTCCTCAACAAAGACAAGCTTTTAGTTGCAATTGTCCTATTTACAAGTGATATTCGGTTAAATAATAAAAGGTGAAGACAAAAGATAGATTCGACGAATTGAAGATGCAAAGGTCCAAAAAGCTAAAAAGTAAAAGATACAATCAAAAAGGTTCGAATTATTGATGAGAAACGTCTAAAAGTGACAAGAGTACAAGACGCAAAACGCAAAGTACACGATATAAAATAGTACGAAAGGACGTTCGAAAATCCGAAACCGGGACATGAGTCAACTCTCAACGCACGACGCAACGGAGCGAAAGTTACAAATTAATTATGTATATAAATATAATATAATATATAATTAATTATATAAATTATATATATATATATTATATTTATATAATAAAACGTCGGCAAAGAAGATCCAAAAAGGGATGAGCTGTAAAAGCAAACTTCGCGGCTTGCGGAGTTTGAAGGGTTAGAGTACCGCGACTCACGGAGAAACCAGGTCCCAGAATGTCTATAAAAGGCAGCGAATTCGACGAGTTTTATATATCCATATATCATCTCTCTCTATATACGTAAATATATATATATATATATATATATATATAATTTATATTTTAATTTTAATTTTAATTTTAATTTCTAATAATAAGGGTATGTTAGCGAATGTTGTAAGGGTGTAAGTCAAAATTCTGTCCATGTAATGCTACGCTATTTTTAATCATTGTAAGTTATGTTCAACCTTTTTAATTTAATGTCTCGTAGCTAAGTTATTATTATGCTTATTTAATACCGAAGTAATCATGATGTTGGGCTAATTATTAAAATTGGGTAATTGGGCTTTGTACCATAATTGGGGTTTGGACAAAAGAACGACACTTGTGGAAATTAGACTATGGGCTATTAATGGGCATTATATTTGTTTAACTAAATGATAGTTTGTTAATTTTAATATAAAGATTTACAATTGGACATCTCTATAAATAACCATATACACTCGATCGGACACGATGGGTGGGATATTTATATGTACGAATAATCGTTCATTTAACCGGACACGGAAATGGATTAATAGTCTATGGAATTATTAAAACAGGGGTGAAATTATGTACAAGGACACTTGGCATAATTGTTAACAAAGTATTAAAACCTTGGGTTACACGCAGTCGATAACCTGGTGTAATTATTAAACAAAGTATTAAAATCTTGTTACAGTTTAAGTCCCCAATTAGTTGGAATATTTGACTTCGGATATAAGGATAATTTGACGAGGACACTCGCACTTTAAATTTATGACCGATGGACTGTTATGGACAAAAACCAGACGGACATATTAAATAATCCAGGACAAAGGACAATTAACCCATGGGCATAAAACTAAAATCAACACGTCAAACATCATGATTACGGAAGTTTAAATAAGCATAATTATTTTATTTCATATTTAATTTCCTTTATTTTATATTTAATTGCACTTCTAATTATCACACTTTTATTTATTGTTATTTAATTGCACTTTTAATTATCGTACTTTTTAATTATCGCAATTTTATCGCACTTTTATTTATTGTCATTGTATTTAATTGCACTTTTTAATTATCGTACTCTTTAATTATCGCAAGTTTATTTTATCGCAATTTCATTTATCACAATTTCACTATCGTTATTTACTTTATGCTTTAAATTAAGTCTTTTATTTATTTTTAATATTTTACATTAGGTTTTAACTGCGACTAAAGTTTTAAAAATCGACAAACCGGTCATTAAACGGTAAAAACCCCCCTTTATAATAATAATATTACTTATTTATATATTTGTATTTTTATAAATTAAAACTAATATAGCGTTAAGCTTTGTTTAAAAGATTCCATGTGGACGAACCGGACTTACTAAAAACTACACTACTGTACGATTAGGTACACTGTCTATAAGTGTTGTAGCAAGGTTTAAGTATATCCACTCGATAAATAAATAAATAACTTGTGTAAAATTGTAGCATATTTAATAGTATTTCGTTGTAAAATTTAATAGTAGTTTATACCCCTTAGCTTTAACATTAGAACCGCTTACCTTTAGGACGATCGCCTCAAAACCTTTCGCAACATTAAACAACTCATCAAAGGATTTCACTGAACCCCTACTAATCTTCTCCTGATAGTTGTCATTTAAAGTTCGACAAAAATCTTCCATTAGCATACGATTGTTGCCGGTATACTCCGAAAAAAAATTGCGTCTTCGACAAGAAAGTGGACTTGAGAGTATTCAAATCCATAGACCCTTGCTTCAACACACACAACTCGTCTTTGAGCCTTGAAAGATCAGCCGAAGTTCGATATTCCTTAAAAATTCCATTTTGAATTCATCCCACGTGAATTCCATGCATTGCTCCTCACCATAAAGCCGAATCTTTTCGTCCCACCACATCTTGGCATCACCCCTTAACATGCTACTACCATACCTTATTTTTTTTTATCGAGAGGGCATTCACAAGTACGAAAAGCCCCCTCCATATCGGAGATCCAACGATTGCTCTTTAGTGGATCCCGTTCACCATCAAAAGTGGGAGGTTGAGCATCCTTAAAATTTTTGTAGTAGAAATCTAGCCTTCCTATATTATCTTCATAAAGAACAATCTTAACTTGTTCCTTAACTAGATCGACTACTTGCTCGTCAATCAAATCTAGGAACATCTTCCTAACGTCCTCTAGAAAGGCCGCATGATGCCTCTTCATAATGGCCTCAACCTTGGCCGTGTACTCGGAGTCTTCGCCTTGATCATCGTTATCATGTCCGTTTCTCGTCTTCATTCTAAGAAATGAACTCGGCTAGGAACGCAACACGAATAAATTACATACACTGCCACAATCTATATTCACAATCATATAAATATATATTATCGTTCGTGCACCCCATCTAGTTCAATACTTGTTGTACATCACTTGCTTGACTTGGTTTGCAACCGTAATAATGGTCGCGAAGCATTATTACGCTCACATTCCATGCCGAGCTCATAAATACAACAACCATCTAGCTAGATGTTCAACACAAAACAACATGATTAGTAACAACATAACTAATACATAGCTAGTTCACCTATTCTCTAAGGCACTAACTAAAACCCGAACCAACCCGAAATGCTACAAGTCCCGCAACAATTAAGCACACACAAAAAGTCTAAATCTAGGCGCCTATCTCAAGTCACCTAAATCCCTTAGACCATGCTCTGATATCACTTGAAACGACCCAACCCGTCGTATTCCGGCCCATAAAAAAATTTCCTTTATAATACATTAAGGTCCCATTTATGTTTCCAAAATGCTTCCATTGCAATATTATGTTTAGACAACTTTAAAACGTTTAATACATCAACACTTAACTCATAAAATAAAAGTATTTAGACAACAAAGCGTAAAATAAAAGTATTTAGACAACAAAGCGGGCACAATGACCCTTGAGACTCCAACGACCCGTTAAATACATTAAAGTAGCGATTTCGACCCAAATGAGTTTAATTTCCAAACAAATGACAAGCATGATGTTTGGGGATAAAATACCCAATCCTAGGTCGAATCCAAAAGTAATCCAAGCAAGCAACCAAAAGGGAATCATCTAAATCCCTAGCATACCCTTGCCAAATCCGCTTCCGAACCTAAAAATGTAAACAACGAGAGAGTAAGCTAATTGCTTAGTGAATTCAATACTTATACATATACATATATAGTTTACCTACACGCATCCACTTACAAATACCATGCAAACAATGCATAATGAGCTATCAACGCCAAACATACAACTAGCAACAACATTAGTATATAAACAGCCACAATAATATACTAAATCATAACAAATGCGTAAACATACCAAACCATTCCCCACTATGGCACTACCGACTTGTAGACGACCAATAACGTCGAGTCTCACTCGTATGATGTTACCGGCTTGTGAATCATCATAAGGTGTCACCGAATTGTGAATCACCAATGTAGAGACCCGTCCTAATCCATTCAGACGAAGTCCATATCGATTATAAACGATTCACAACAGTTGATTACATCGCGAGGTACTTGACCTCTATATGATACATTTTACAAACATTGCATTCGTTTTTGAAAAAAGACAATCTTTCATTACATCGAAAGTTGACGGCATGCATACCATTTTATAATATATCTAACTATAATTGACTTAATAATAATCTTGAAGAACTCAACGACTCGAATGCAACGTCTTTTGAAATATGTCATTAATGACTCCAAGTAATATCTTTAAAATGAGCAATTTCACAGCGGAAGACTTCTTTCATACCTGAGAATAAACATGCTTTAAAGTGTTAACCAAAAGGTTGGTGAGTTCATTAGTTTAACATAAATAGTCTTTTCCATCATTTTAATAGATCACAAGATTTTCATTTTCAGTTCTCATAAATATACGTCTCATGCATAGAGACAAAAATATCATTCATATGGATTGAACACCTAGTAACCGACATTAACAAGATGCATATAAGAATATCCCCTATCATTTCGGGAAATCCTTCGGACATGATAAAAACAACATCGAAGTATTAAAGCATCTGGTACTTTGGATGCGGTTCGTTAGGCCCAATAGATCTATCTTTAGGATTCGCGTCAATTAGTAGATCGGTTGACTAATTCTTAGGCTACCAAGCAAAAAGGGGCATATTCGGCTTCGATCATTCAACCATATAATGTAGTTTCGATTACTTGTGTCTATTTCGTAAAACATTTATAAAAATTGCGCATGTATTCTCAGCCCAAAAATATAAAGGGTAAAAAGGAAAATGAAACTCACCTAATATATTTTGTAGTAAAAATACATATGACTATATTGAACAATGCAGGGTTGGCCTCGGATTCACGAACCTATAACATTCATATATTTATTAATACATATAATCGTAGTCAAACAAATATTTATATTATTATTAATGATGTAGTTTATATATTTAATATTTTATAAGTTTTATTATTATTATTTACATATTTTCATTTCATATATAAAAATATTAATATAGTTAAGTTGTACGTATTAAATATATTTATATACAAATATCATTTATTTTATATATCTTACTTATTATAAAAATAATAATAGAGTTAAGTTATATATATTAGATATATTTTTATGTAACTAATATTTACATGGTTAAAATAATACTAATAAATAAAAAGTCGTAATATCTTTATAATAATAATATCAGTAGTTATAATAATATTAATACTCATTTTAAATGTAACGATAATAATAATACTGATAATAATAATCATAATAATAATAATAAAAATAATAATAATAATAATAATAATAATAATAACCTTGATAATCCTATTAATAATAATCATAATCTTAATCTTAATATTTTGGTGTTAGTTAAATAATAATAGTGATATAATATTAATGATAATAATGATAACAGTGATAATAATACTAGTAATATTTATACTTTTATCTATACTCATAATAATGATAACAATAATGATAATAATAATAATAATAAAGATGACTAATATTCACACTACTTAGTAACAAAAATCCTTATGTTCATAATACTAGTAATAATAATATAAACTATATTAAGGTTAATAATTTTATTAATCATGTTATTAATACAATTATTGATACTAATTAATAATACTATAACAATAATCAATAATAATAATCCTACTCATAATAATACTTATATCAATATTAATAATACTAATTTTAACACTAATACCAATAACATAATAATTATAATAACAACAACAACAACAACAACAACAATAATAATAATAATAATAATAATAATAATAATAATAATAATAATAATTATAATAATAATTATAATAACTAATATAAAGGGGATTGGTGGGTTTTGTTGTGTCCACAAACAGATCGAGATGGCAGAGCACAAACTCATAAAGAAATCACGATTCCTAGGATCTTTGATTCATTAATCGATCAATCGATTCACAGCAATTCGAGATATACCCGTTCATCAATTCATCATCATCTTTATATCATCATCTTCACAGATTAATCGAATGGCAATCAACACGGAATAGCAGGTCAAACGATTCGTCATCATCACCATCATCATCAATCGATCAGGTATTTGGTTCATTAATTAATTTAGGTAGATTATCGGTTCTTTATAGAAGTATCAGGTTTATTAATTGATCAGTAAGTCATCGGTTCTCTCAAGGATTATAATAAAGGATTTAATTTGTTTGCCTTTTAATTTTTGTGTTATTTCAATGGTATGATTACTATACAAAGGCGATTGCTTTTATGGGAATTCGGTTTCTTTGAGTATTACAGGTTGAAGGTTGTGGTTGTATTGTACTCGCGTGTGTGTATAAATGCTTATGTATGCTTTGTATACATCTGTGTATATAATCCAGTGGGTTTGTATATCTGCAAGGGTTGTTTAGTTGGTTTTAATGGTTAAACAGGATCAAGTTGTAGCAGTAACAATGATGGTTTACAAAGATCTCAGCAGCATTAAAAGTCGGGCAGTAGGTAAGCAATTGTTGTAACTGTAATGGTGTTGTGGTAATTAAACAGGTAATGGTTTGGAGATGGTTAATCAGTGAGCAGTAGCAGCCTCCATCAAGATCAACTACGAAAAAAACATATTGGCAGATAGTTTACCTAAAGTACCCGGCTGAAACAGAATGATATAAATTGTATAGCAGCTGCAGCAGTAGCTGAAGTGAATGATGGGAGTACAGTTTGTTCAATGGTAATCTATTTTTGGGTTGTATTTTTGTAGGTGTTGTTTTCGATTGAAACATAAATTGTTGCAATGGTTGATGGAAGATTAGAAGGGATTCCTCAATCCTGTGCTGGGCTGTTCGAGATAGATGTATAACACAGTAGCAGTAGCATGTTGCAGGACAGTAGCAGGTAAGTGGTGTTTGGCTTTGGTTTGCTTAATCAAAAACAATAAACAGAATACAGTAGGTTTCAATGGTTGTTGCAGGTTAGTGGCTGTAAAAGACTGCAGCAGTAGGGGTAGTTCAAATGAAACATGAACAACGAAGCAAATAAAAAGTAAACAGAGGTTGAAGATGGTGAGGATGAATTAAAGGAGAGAAGTGATTAAGTTTGGTGATGGTCATGGAAGTTTATGTAAGTGTTTGTGTGATGAATATGTATATGTATATATTATATAAAGAGATTGAATGATTGTGTAGGTATCAGTTTCTTTCCTTTATGATTTAAATATTCAACATAAAGTGATTTTGTGATTTAGATATGGAATGGAAAGGATTCTTGTGATGTAAGTGTTTTTGGTTCTTTGTGGGAAAATGAGATAACGTAATTGATAGATGGTTAGTGGGTTTGGTTTAATTTTTGTACATGTGTATATGACTAATATATGCATATATGTACCTATATAATAGATAGCCGAAAGATATGAATGTAAATATAATACTATGATATTACAAAACAAACAATCACACAATATAAAGCCATCACAATTATCAATTTGAATTCAATTAACCACAGTCGCAAATGTTTGTTTGGATGTTATGTCGACACTTATTTGATATCACTATTTTCGATAAAAAAATTTAAAATAATATAATCATTGGTTAAGTCATAAAGTGTCTAATAATTTCTCCTAATAATATTAAGTGGATGTGGACTGTTGCCATCCCATATACGTACTATCATTATTATTATTAAGGATAAAAGGTTTTTACTCTATCTATCAACTGTCATTTTGCGTTTAATTGAGAATTCACAATTTAACCATATGATGATGTTATTGGGTTTTGTAAATTGGTGGCAAAGGTTAACGCATGTACACTCTCATGTATGCACTTAAATCCTCATATTAGTTTTTGTAAAAATTTTACACTTGTACATTCATCACATTATATATATATACGTTTTATGATAAGTTTAATTATATCGTAAGTTATTTTACATATCAACTACATAATATAACAGTTTGGTAATGTATTTCAAGTTGTTATATATGCATATATATATATATATATATATATATATATATATATATATATATATATATATATATATATATATATATATATATATATACACACATTTAATTACAATTAGTTGTTCGTGAATCATCGAGAACAGTCGAAGGTCATATTGAATTCATGAACAGTTCAAAAGTTTTGTGACTCAACCTATCAGACTTTGCTTATCATATCGGGAACATATAAAGATTAAGTTTAAATTAGGTCGAATATTTCCGGGTCGTCACAGTACCTACCCGTTAAAGAAATTTCGTCCCGAAATTTGAGTGAGGTGATCATGGCTAACAATAAAAATGTTTTCATGACGAATATGAGTTGATAAATAGAGTTTTATCACCATTGAATAATTTGGATAAAACGATTCGATTACTCGAAGCGTATGAGTGAAACTATCACAGAAGATTGAGATAAGGTAATAGATATTCATCTTTACTTTTGACGTAGTCACGTTTGAATTCCGGAATTCAAGGGATTTAAAGAAAATCTTTGAAATCTAAGAGATTTGATTCTTCGGCGAATAAGGGGATTAAGATCTCTATAATTAAATACGGTGGTCTGCCTCGATTACTCTGTCTGATATTTCCATTATAAATTAAACTTTTTCCGTTCCATTATTCTCACCATTCCTATACTTTCTTTCTTAGTTCATACATCCAAAAGATTGTGAAAAATACCTAATCCATTTCTAATCCTTGATATTTTTATAATTATTATTTCTGTCATCCCTCTTTTCAATCTTTCCACCAAAAAAATCTGTTTACTTCTACTATTACCTTGGGGTGATACTATTCTTAATTCTACCGTGTCCTTATATTGCTATTCATATTAATATCCATGGTTTGTAACCTCCGTGTTGTTATTGGGCTTTATATTTTCTCTTATATTTTGGATCTCTTTGCCTTTTTATTATCCTCTCGACCTCTAGTAAAGCGAGCAACGGTCCAGAATTCGTAAGTACGGAGTTTTCGAATGAACTTAATGTTCTAAACAAGAAAATACGTAATAGCACGTTTTGATTTTTCAAATTACCTGAGTCACTGAGAATAGAACTATCCAGAATATACTTTCTTGATATGTTTAAGCAGAATGAAAGAGTTGTGTAACATGGTGCCTGATGACGTTATGATCTGTGAATCATCACGTTCCATTAGAAACTCAGCATGACTTACTGTAATATAATCACGTTGATCAAGTGTCATTATATTATACTAACTCATGCTTCAGTTCCCAACATTACTTCAATAACATTCATATTTTAAGCTCGAAAGTTTACAGAATATAGAAACTAACAGTTTCTATATGATGTAACACTGATAGCACGAAGAGATTAATGATTTCAGATAAGATTAGTTATGAAAATATATTCAGATATATCGAGGATATTTATAATGAAAGATACGATAATATCTCAGAATATCTAAGATTAGAGGATGATAGAAACTATTGTCCGCAAGAGTTTAGAGTAAGGAGCAAGATATTCCCTAAAGACTTTAGCAGGCATTGAATCATTTGGATTCTTTGAAGTCAAACTTATTCTTTATGAGTTGTCCACGACTTCCTTCATAGTTTCGCATAATTCGCTTTTCGGTACTAAATTTTCTATTGAATGTTTCTAATACTCCATTCTTTATCATCAAACTTTTGACGGTTAAGGTCGTGTACAGTTTTTACCGCTGTATTCAGCTTTTTCAGAATTTGTGGTATTGATTTGTAGACTGGGTGCTTTTCAGAATTTTAGAATGGAAGATCATAATTCTAAGAGATAAATGTTATATGTTTACATATAACTGTTGATGTAGACATGCTGCGAGATTTCAAAATATTGATTGCTGATTCTCGGTGTTTGGTATGGCAATTCTCGTTATCAGATGCAGATGAGTAGATGATAGGATTTCAATGAATATAATAACTTTTCATAAAGTCAAAGCTGGTAAGTTTACTGCTAATGTAGTGAGATATAAATGGTTTTCAAGTATCGATGACGAAAGGCAACTTATATATCAGGGTTATAATAAGCTAATCCGAGTGAAAAGTCGAAGTTGATTTGTTGGAGCTGTGACAAAATTGGCTAATTTGGAAAGGGATTGCATAGTTATGTTGAGTAATAATGACACTAAAGGGATTAACACAGCTATGTGTTAAATGTTTACTCAGTTTCCGAGAGTTTTTCAGGTGCATAACTATATGTATAAATCTTTCCTTCCGTAGATGAAATGCGGTTGGTTCATCCTCTCGATTTAGGTGTTCCCAAGATTCGTGAAAGGTTTGAACGCAGATTATAATTGTCAAGATACAAATGAGGTTTAAGATGAAATCAAGTGGTAAACTTGAAGAATTGTTTAGTTTCATAAGTTCTAATCATTATTTTAATTCATTTTAATTGTCCAATGTTATTAGTCCACAGTCGATAGTCCACAGTTGACAGTCCAGTAATTCATATATAATTTAATATATAATATTCGAATTAATTAATACGTATCGTGACCCGTGTACATGTCTCAAACTCGATCACAACTCAAACTATATATAATATTGTAGAATCAACCTCAACCCTGTATAGAGAACTCGATCATTACTGCATATAGAGTGTCTATGGTGACTCTAAATAATATATATAGATGTGTCGATATGATATGTCAAAACCTTGTATACGTGTCCCGATATTTAAATGCGTAAATAACAGTATTTAAATGACGATAAATAAAGTGCGTAAAATAAATAACAGAAATTAAATGACGATAAATAAAATTGCGAGAATTAAAATTGCGATAAAATAAATTGCGATAAATAAATTGCGATAATTAAAATGTAATACGGAATTAACAGTTAGCTAGGAACAGTTAGCTAGGAACAATTAGCGTGGATTCTTAACAAAATTTCTCATAGTTAATTTGTCTGTTTCTAACAAATTTTATTTTGTCAAATATTTTCTTCATTATGCCACTTGTTGGATTCTGATAGGTCAAAATCCAAATATGAAATTGAATGAAAATGATTATTCTACGGTGAACGGATACGTATATCGGTGGTTGTAAGTAGGATAGTAAATGATTGTTGAATCAGATTCGAAGAATGTACAATGTAACTTATTAATGTGAAATCTAAATATTCCTCGTGTATTACCTACCCGTTAAAATATTTTCACCATTAACAGTTTGTACGAAAGAATTTTTAATTACAATCTTTATGAAAATATATATACATATATATTTTCTTCAGATATAATCATGGATTTAATGAGTTAATGTGATATTAATCTCATTTGATTTACCGTTAGAACAAGAATATATAATCTCTGAAACATTAGAGATTACTTAATCGCCATGTCGAACGAAGATAAATGATGTAGAATGATTCGCAGATTGATGATTATGCTCGAGGTACATAATGAGATGTTGAGGTGTGTGATGTTGAACTTGGGTTGTTGATGGTACTTGTGTTGATGTTGGTGGTACTGTTAGTGCCGGTGATGTTGATGAAGTTGGTAAATTTTGCACCATATTCTCCAAATTGATTACTCAAGGGCAGAGTTCGTCGACTTCTTATATTATTCCAGGATGATTGTCGATCGGAACGAGAGATGAATAAGGTTTAGAATTTTAGATAAAATATAATCGTGGCGAGATATTCGGGAAATAAGGGTAAAAATGGTGTTTCGGATTGGTTCGTCGGTAAGTGCTTCAGGTTGATCACCAAGAAGGCAATTTGGTTGATGGAAAGTATCGCCTTCTTCTCATTTCCATTGGTTAAGTCGACTACGAACTTATCCCAATTCATCCAGGATTGGTGATGGCTAATTGGTTGATCCATTCTGGTTACACTACTTTCAGAGCTCAGGTGAATATTCATATCGGAATAGTTGTCGGAATAACTATCGGAATAGCTATCAAAATCTGAGGGACTTGAACTGGTTGAGGGATTCATCTCGTACGATCAGATGAAGGATTTTCGATAAGAAATAGATTATAGGATGTAGATTAGTACCCTGCAATACATAATTTACATATGTATATATAATACTAAAATCCCATAAGTTACGGAGGAATCTACGAAAGCTGTCAGGCAAACGTAACAATAACAGATATGCTAAGATATGAATTTATCTATACACTGTCTATGCAATAGAGGCAGTAAGACGTGTCTAGACTAAGAATGATAAGCAGGTAATTTCCTAAGGATGATAAGCAGATGATTTCCGACTAGAAATGATAAGCAAAACTTTTGACATGCAGACACGGTCGAAGTCCAGACTCACTAATGCATCTAAACAACTATCAGTTAGACACACTAATGCAAGACATGGTTCGCTAAGACCACCGCTCTGATACCAACTGTAGAGACCCGTCCTAATCCATCCGGACGAAGTCCATATCGATTATAAACGATTCACAACAGTTGATTACATCGCGAGGTACTTGACCTCTATATGATACATTTTACAAACATTGCATTCGTTTTTGAAAAGACAATCTTTCATTACATCGAAAGTTGACGGCATGCATACCATTTTATAATATATCTAACTATAATTGACTTAATAATAATCTTGAAGAACTCAACGACTCGAATGCAACGTCTTTTGAAATATGTCATGAATGACTCCAAGTAATATCTTTAAAATGAGCCATTTCACAGCGGAAGACTTCTTTAATACCTGAGAATAAACATGCTTTAAAGTGTCAACCAAAAGGTTGGTGAGTTCATTAGTTTAACATAAATAGTCTTTTCCATCATTTTAATAGACCACAAGATTTTCATTTTCAGTTCTCATAAATATACGTCTCATGCATAGAGACAAAAATATCATTCATATGGATTGAACACCTGGTAACCGACATTAACAAGATGCATATAAGAATATCCCCTATCATTTCGGGAAATCCTTCGGACATGATAAAAACAACATCGAAGTATTAAAGCATCCGGTACTTTGGATGCGGTTCGTTAGGCCCAATAGATCTATCTTTAGGATTCGCGTCAATTAGTAGATCGGTTGACTAATTCTTAGGCTACCAAGCAAAAAGGGTCATATTCGGCTTCGATCATTCAACCATATAATGTAGTTTCGATTACTTGTGTCTATTTCGTAAAACATTTATAAAAATTGCGCATGTATTCTCAGCCCAAAAATATAAAGGGTAAAAAGAAAAATGAAACTCACCTAATATATTTTGTAGTAAAAATACATATGACTATATTGAACAATGCAGGGTTGGCCTCGGATTCACGAACCTATAACATTCATATATTTATTAATACATATAATCGTAGTCAAACCAATATTTATATTATTATTAATGATGTAGTTTATATATTTAATATTTTATAAGTTTTATTATTATTATTTACATATTTTCATTTCATATATAAAAATATTAATATAGTTAAGTTGTACGTATTAAATATATTTATATACAAATATCATTTATTTTATATATCTTACTTATTATAAAAATAATAATAGAGTTAAGTTATATATATATATTAGATATATTTTTATGTAACTAATATTTACATGGTTAAAATAATACTAATAAATAAAAAGTCGTAATATCTTTATAATAATAATATCAGTAGTTATAATAATATTAATACTCATTTTAAATGTAACGATAATAATAATACTGATAATAATAATAATAATAATAATAATAATAATAATAATAATAATAATAATAATAACCTTGATAATCCTATTAATAATAATCATAATCTTAATCTTAATATTTTTGTGTTAGTTAAATAATAATAATGATATAATATTAATGATAATAATGATAACAATGATAATAATACTAGTAATATTTATACTTTTATCTATACTCATAATAATGATAACAATAATGATAATAATAATAATAAAGATGACTAATATTCACACTACTTAGTAACAAAAATCCTTATGTTCATAATACTAGTAATAATAATATAAACTATATTAAGGTTAATAATTTTATTAATCATGTTATTAATACAATTATTGATACTAATTAATAATACCATAACAATAATCAATAATAATAATCCTACTCATAATAATACTTATATCAATATTAATAATACTAATTATAACACTAATACCAATAACATAATAATTATAATAACAACAACAACAACAACAATAATAATAATAATAATAATAATAATAATATTAATAATAATAATAATAATAATAATAATAATAATAATAATAATAATAATAATAATAATAATAATAATAATAATAATAATAATTATAATACCTAATATAAAGGGGATCGGTGGGTTTTGTTGTGTCCACAAACAGATCGAGATGGCAGAGCACAAACTCATAAAGAAATCACGATTCCTAGGATCTTTGATTCATTAATCGATCAATCGATTCACAGCAATTCGAGATATACCCGTTCATCAATTCTTCATCATCTTTATTTCATCATCTTCACAGATTAATTGAATGGCAATCAACACGGAATAGCAGGTCAAACGATTCGTCATCATCACCATCATCATCAATCGATCAGGTATTTGGTTCATTAATTAATTTAGGTAGATTATCGGTTCTTTATAGAAGTATCAGGTTTATTAATTGATCAGTAAGTCATCGGTTCTCTCAAGGATTATAATAAAGGATTTAATTTGTTTTCCTTGTAATTTTTGTGTTATTTCAATGGTATGATTACTATACAAAGGCGATTGCTTTTATGGGAATTCGGTTTCTTTGAGTATTACAGGTTGAAGGTTGTGGTTGTATTGTACTCGCGTGTGTGTATAAATGCTTATGTATGCTTTGTATACATCTGTGTATATAATCCAGTGGGTTTGTATATCTGCAAGGGTTGTTTAGTTGGTTTTAATGGTTAAACAGGATCAAGTTGTAGCAGCAACAATGATGGTTTACAAAGATCTCAGCAGCATTAAAAGTCGGGCAGTAGGTAAGCAATTGTTGTAACTGTAATGGTGTTGTGGTAATTAAACAGGTAATGGTTTGGAGATGGTTAATCAGTGAGCAGTAGCAACCTCCATCAAGATCAACTACGAAAAAAACATATTGGCAGATAGTTTACCTAAAGTACCCGGCTGAAACAGAATGATATAAATTGTATAGCAGCTGCAGCAGTAGCTGAAGTGAATGATGGGAGTACAGTTTGTTCAATGGTAATCTATTTTTGGGTTGTATTTTTGTAGGTGTTGTTTTTGATTGAAACATAAATTGTTGCAATGGTTGATGGAAGATTAGAAGGGATTCCTCAATCCTGTGCTGGGCTGTTCGAGATAGATGTATAACACAGTAGCAGTAGCATGTTGCAGGACAGTAGCAGGTAAGTGGTGTTTGGCTTTGGTTTGCTTAATCAAAAACAATAAACAGAATACAGTAGGTTTCAATGGTTGTTGTAGGTTAGTGGCTGTAAAAGACTGCAGCAGTAGGGGTAGTTCAAATGAAACATGAATAACGAAGCAAATAAAAAGTAAACAGAGGTTGAAGATGGTGAGGATGAATTAAAGGAGAGAAGTGATTAAGTTTGGTGATGGTCATGGAAGTTTATGTAAGTGTTTGTGTGATGAATATGTATATGTATATATTATATAAAGAGATTGAATGATTGTGTAGGTATCAGTTTCTTTCCTTTATGATTTAAATATTCAACATAAAGTGATTTTGTGATTTAGATATGGAATGGAAAGGATTCTTGTGATGTAAGTGTTTTTGGTTCTTTGTGGGAAAATGAGATAACGTAATTGATAGATGGTTAGTGGGTTTGGTTTAATTTTTGTACATGTGTATATGACTAATATATGCATATATGTACCTATATAATAGATAGCCGAAAGATATGAATGTAAATATAATACTATGATATTACAAAACAAACAATCACACAATATAAAGCCATCACAATTATCAATTTGAATTCAATTAACCACAGTCGCAAATGTTTGTTTGGATGTTATGTCGACACTTATTTGATATCACTATTTTTGATAAAAAATTTAAAATAATATAATCATTGGTTAAGTCATAAAGTGTCTAATAATTTCTCCTAATAATATTAAGTGGATGTGGACTGTTGCCATCCCATATACGTACTATCATTTTTATTATTAAGGATAAAAGGTTTTTACTCTATCTATCAACTGTCATTTTGCGTTTAATTGAGAATCCGCAATTTAACCATATGATGATGTTATTGGGTTTTGTAAATTGGTGGCAAAGGTTAACGCATGTACACTCTCATGTATGCACTTAAATCCTCATATTAGTTTTTGTAAAAATTTTACACTTGTACATTCATCACATTATATATATATATACGTTTTATGATAAGTTTAATTATATCGTAAGTTATTTTACATATCAACTACATAATATAACAGTTTGGTAATGTATTTCAAGTTGTTATATATGCATATATATATATATATATATATATATATATATATATATATATATATATATATATATATATATATACACACACATTTAATTACAATTAGTTGTTCATGAATCATCGAGAACAGTCGAAGGTCATATTGAATTCATGAACAGTTCAAAAGTTTTGTGACTCAACCTATCAGACTTTGCTTATCATATCGGGAACATATAAAGATTAAGTTTAAATTAGGTCGAATATTTCCGGGTCGTCACAGTACCTACCCGTTAAAGAAATTTCGTCTCGAAATTTGAGTGAGGTGATCATGGCTAACAATAAAAATGTTTTCATGACGAATATGAGTTGATAAATAGAGTTTTATCACCATTGAATAATTTGGATAAAATGATTCGATTACTCGAAGCGTATGAGTGAAACTATCACAGAAGATTGAGATAAGGTAATAGATATTCATCTTTACTTTTGACGTAGTCACGTTTGAATTCCGGAATTCAAGGGATTTAAAGAAAATCTTTGAAATCTAAGAGATTTGATTCTTCGGCGAATAAGGGGATTAAGATCTCTATAATTAAATACGGTGGTCTGCCTCGATTACTCTGTCTGATATTTCCATTATAAATTAAACTTTTTCCGTTCCATTATTCTCACCATTCCTATACTTTCTTTCTTAGTTCATACATCCAAAAGATTATGAAAAATACCTAATCCATTTCTAATCCTTGATATTTTTATAATTATTATTTCTGTCATCCCTCTTTTCAATCTTTCCACTAAAAAAATCTGTTTACTTCTACTATTACCTTGGGGTGATACTATTCTTAATTCTACCGTGTCCTTATATTGCTATTCATATTAATATCCATGATTTGTAACCTCCGTGTTGTTATTGGGCTTTATATTTTCTCTTATATTTTGGATCTCTTTGCCTTTTTATTATCCTCTCGACCTCTAGTAAAGCGAGCAACGGTCCAAAATTCGTAAGTACGGAGTTTTCGAATGAACTTAATGTTCTAAACAAGAAAATACGTAATAGCACGTTTTGATTTTTCAAATTACCAGAGTCACTGAGAATAGAACTATCCAGAATATACTTTCTTGATATGTTTAAGCAGAATGAAAGAGTTGTGTAACATGGTGCATGATGACGTTATGATCTGTGAATCATCACGTTCCATTAGAAACTCAGCATGACTTACTGTAATATAATCACGTTGAACAAGTGTCATTATATTATACTAACTCATGCTTCAGTTCCCAACATTACTTCAATAACATTCATATTTTAAGCTCGAAAGTTTACAGAATATAGAAACTAACAGTTTCTATATGATGTAACACTGATAGCACGAAGAGATTAATGATTTCAGATAAGATTAGTTATGAAAATATATTCAGATATATCGAGGATATTTATAATGAAAGATACGATAATATCTCAGAATATCTAAGATCAGAGGATGATAGAAACTATTGTCCGCAAGGGTTTAGAGTAAGGAGCAAGATATTCGCTAAAGACTTTAGCAGGCATTGAATCATGAAATGTCCCGTTCTTATTGATTAAAAACGTTCCATATTAATTGATTTCGTTGCGAGGTTTTGACCTCTATATGAGACGTTTTTCAAAGACTGCATTCATTTTTAAAACACCATAACCTTTATAAAGGTTTAAAAAGCTTTACGTAGATTATCAAATAATGATAATCTAAAATATCCTGTTTACACACGACCATTACATAATGGTTTACAATACAAATATGTTACATCGAAATCAGTTTCTTGAATGCAGTTTTTACACAATATCATACAAACATGGACTCCAAATCTTGTCCTTATTTTAGTATGCAACAGCGGAAGCTCTTAATATTCACCTGAGAATAAACATGCTTTAAACGTCAACAAAAATGTTGGTGAGTTATAGGTTTAACCTATATATATCAAATCGTAATAATAGACCACAAGATTTCATATTTCAATACACATCCCATACATAGAGATAAAAATCATTCATATGGTGAACACCTGGTAACCGACAATAACAAGATGCATTTTTAAGAATATCCCCATCATTCCGGGACACCCTTCGGATATGATATAAATTTCGAAGTACTAAAGCATCCGGTACTTTGGATGGGGTTTGTTAGGCCCAATAGATCTATCTTTAGGATTCGCGTCAATTAGGGTGTCTGTTCCCTAATTCTTAGATTACCAGACTTAATAAAAAGGGGCATATTCGATTTCGATAATTCAACCATAGAATGTAGTTTCACGTACTTGTGTCTATTTTGTAAATCATTTATAAAACCTGCATGTATTCTCATCCCAAAAATATTAGATTTTAAAAGTGGGACTATAACTCACTTTCACAGATTTTTACTTCGTCGGGAAGTAAGACTTGGCCACTGGTTGATTCACGAACCTATAACAATATATACATATATATCAAAGTATGTTTAAAATATATTTACAACACTTTTAATATATTTTGATGTTTTAAGTTTAATAAGTCAGCTGTCCTCGTTAGTAACCTACAACTAGTTGTCCACAGTTAGATGTACAGAAATAAATCGATAAATATTATCTTGAATCAATCCACGACCCAGTGTATACGTATCTCAGTATTGATCACAACTCAAACTATATATATTTTGGAATCAACCTCAACCCTGTATAGCTAACTCCAACATTCACATATAGAGTGTCTATGGTTGTTCCGAAATATATATAGATGTGTCGAAATGATAGGTCGAAACATTGTATACGTGTCTATGGTATCTCAAGATTACATAATATACAATACAAGTTGATTAAGTTATGGTTGGAATAGATTTGTTACCAATTTTCACGTAGCTAAAATGAGAAAAATTATCCAATCTTGTTTTACCCATAACTTCTTCATTTTAAATCCGTTTTGAGTGAATCAAATTGCTATGGTTTCATATTGAACTCTATTTTATGAATCTAAACAGAAAAGTATAGGTTTATAGTCGGAAAAATAAGTTACAAGTCGTTTTTGTAAAGGTAGTCATTTCAGTCGAAAGAACGACGTCTAGATGACCATTTTAGAAAACATACTTCCACTTTGAGTTTAACCATAATTTTTGGATATAGTTTCATGTTCATAATGAAAATCATTTTCTCAGAATAACAACTTTTAAATCAAAGTTTATCATAGTTTTTAATTAACTAACCCAAAACAGCCCGCGGTGTTACTATGACGGCGTAAATCCGGTTTTACGGTGTTTTTCGTGTTTCCAGGTTTTAAATCATTAAGTTGGTATATCATATAGATATAGAACATGTGTTTAGTTAATTTTAAAAGTCAAGTTAGAAGGATTAACTTTTGTTTGCGAACAAGTTTAGAATTAACTAAACTATGTTCTAGTGATTACGAGTTTAAACCTTCGAATAAGATAGTTTTATATATATGAATCGAATGATGTTATGAACATCATTACTACCTCAAGTTTAGTAGGTAAACCTACTGGAAGTGACAAGAAATGATCTAGCTTCAAAGGATCTTGGATGGCTTGAAAGTTCTTGAAGTAGGATCATGACACAAAAACAAGTTCAAGTAAGATTTTTACTCGAATTAAGATAGTTTATAGTTATAGAAATTGAATCAAAGTTTGAATATGAATATTACCTTGAATAAGAAAGATAACCTACTGTATATAACAAAGGTTTCTTGATCTTAGATGATTACTTGGAATGGATTAGAAAGCTTGGAAGTAAATTAGTAAACTTGAAGGGATTTTTGAAGTGTTCTTGAAGTGTTTCAAAAGTGTATGAATACATAATAAAACACTACATGTATATACATTTTAACTGAGTCGTTAAGTCATCGTTAGTCGTTACATGTAAATGTTGTTTTGAAACCTTTAGGTTAACGATCTTGTTGAATGTTGTTAACCCATTGTTTATTATAACAAATGAGATGTTAAATTATTATATTATCATGATATTATGATATATAATATATCTTAGTATGATGTATATACAGTTAAATGTCGTTACAACGATAATCGTTACATATATGTCTCGTTTCGAAATCATTAAGTTAGTAGTCTTATTTTTACATATGTATTTCATTGTTAATACACTTAATAATATATTTACTTATCATTTAACATAGTTAACCAAGTGTATCAATATCTTAATATGATTCATATGTACCTAGTAAGACGTTGTTATAACGATAATCGTTATATATATCGTTTTCGAGTTTCTTAAATTAATAGTCTCATTTTTATGTATATAACTCATTGTTAAAATACCTAATGAGATACATACTTATAATAAAAACATGTTAACTATATATATAACCATATATATGTCATTTTATAGTTTTTACAAGTTTTAACGTTCGTGAATCACCGGTCAACTTGGGTGGTCAATTGTCTACATGAAACATATTTCAATTAATCAAGTCTTAACAAGTTTGATTGCTTAACATGTTGGAAATATTTAATCATGTAAATATCAATCTCAATTAATATATATAAACATGGAAAAGTTCGGGTCACTACAGTACCTACCCGTTAAATAAATTTCGTCCCGAAATTTTAAGCTGTTGAAGGTGTTGACGAATCTTCTGGAAATAGATGCGGGTATTTCTTCTTCATCTGATCTTCACGCTCCCAGGTGAACTCGGGTCCTCTACGAGCATTCCATCGAACCTTAACAATTGGTATCTTGTTTTGCTTAAGTCTTTTAACCTCACGATCCATTATTTCGACGGGTTCTTCGATGAATTGGAGTTTTTCGTTGATTTGGATTTCATCTAACGGAATAGTGAGATCTTCTTTAGCAAAACATTTCTTCAAATTCGAGACGTGGAAAGTGTTATGTACAGCCGCGAGTTGTTGAGGTAACTCAAGTCGGTAAGCTACTGGTCCGACACGATCAATAATCTTGAATGGTCCAATATACCTTGGATTTAATTTCCCTCGTTTACCAAATTGAACAACGCCTTTCCAAGGTGCAACTTTAAGCATGACCATCTCTCCAATTTCAAATTCTATATCTTTTCTTTTAATGTCAGCGTAGCTCTTTTGTCGACTTTGGGCGGTTTTCAACCGTTGTTGAATTTGGATGATCTTCTTGGTAGTTTCTTGTATAATCTCCGGACCCGTAATCTGTCTATCCCCCACTTCACTCCAACAAATCGGAGACCTGCACTTTCTACCATAAAGTGCTTCAAACGGCGCCATCTCAATGCTTGAATGGTAGCTATTGTTGTAGGAAAATTCTGCTAACGGTAGATGTCGATCCCAACTGTTTCCGAAATCAATAACACATGCTCGTAGCATGTCTTCAAGCGTTTGTATCGTCCTTTCGCTCTGCCCATCAGTTTGTGGATGATAGGCAGTACTCATATCTAGACGAGTTCCTAATGCTTGCTGTAATGTCTGCCAGAATCTTGAAATAAATCTGCCATCCCTATCAGAGATAATAGAGATTGGTATTCCATGTTTGGAGACGACTTCCTTCAAATACAGTCGTGCTAACTTCTCCATCTTGTCATCTTCTCTTATTGGCAGGAAGTGTGCTGATTTGGTGAGACGATCAACTATTACCCAAATAGTATCAAAACCACTTGCAGTCCTTGACAATTTAGTGATGAAATCCATGGTAATGTTTTCCCATTTCCATTCTGGGATTTCGGGTTGTTGAAGTAGACCTGATGGTTTCTGATGCTCAGCTTTGACCTTAGAACACGTCAAACATTCTCCTACGTATTTAGCAATATCGGCTTTCATACCCGGCCACCAAAAATGTTTCTTGAGATCCTTGTACATCTTCCCCGTTCCAGGATGTATTGAGTATCTGGTTTTATGAGCTTCTCTAAGTACCATTTCTCTCATATCTCCAAATTTTGGTACCCAAATCCTTTCAGCCCTATACCAGGTTCCGTCTTCCCGAATATTAAGATGCTTCTCCGATCCTTTGGGTATTTCATCCTTTAAATTTCTCTCTTTTAAAACTCCTTGTTGCGCCTCCTTTATTTGAGTAGTAAGGTTATTATGAATCATTATATTCATAGATTTTACTCGAATGGGTTCTCTGTCCTTCCTGCTCAAGGCATCGGCTACCACATTTGCCTTCCCCGGGTGGTAACGAATCTCAAAGTCGTAATCATTCAACAATTCAATCCACCTACGCTGCCTCATATTCAGTTGTTTTTGATTAAATATGTGTTGAAGACTTTTGTGGTCGGTATATATAATACTTTTGACCCCATATAAGTAGTGCCTCCAAGTCTTTAATGCAAAAACAACCGCTCCTAATTCCAAATCATGCGTCGTATAATTTTGTTCGTGAATCTTCAATTGTCTAGACGCATAAGCAATCACCTTCGTTCGTTGCATTAATACACAACCGAGACCTTGCTTTGATGCATCACAATAAATCACAAAATCATCATTCCCTTCAGGCAATGACAATATAGGTGCCGTAGTTAGCTTTTTCTTCAATAACTGAAACGCTTTCTCTTGTTCATCATTCCATTCAAATTTCTTCCCTTTATGCGTTAATGCAGTCAAGGGTTTTGCTATTCTGGAAAAATCTTGGATGAACCTTCTGTAGTAACCAGCTAGTCCTAAAAACTGGCGTATGTGTTTCGGAGTTTTCGGGGTTTCCCACTTTTCAACAGTTTCTATCTTTGCCGGATCCACCTTAATACCTTCTTTGTTCACTATGTGACCGAGGAATTGAACTTCTTCCAACCAAAATGCACACTTTGAAAACTTAGCGTACAATTCTTCCTTCCTCAATACTTCTAACACCTTTCTCAAATGTACACCGTGTTCTTGGTCATTCTTTGAGTAAATAAGTATGTCATCAATGAAAACAATGACAAACTTGTCAAGGTATGGTCCACACACTTGGTTCATAAGGTCCATGAACACAGCTGGTGCATTAGTTAAACCAAACGACATGACCATAAACTCGTAATGACCGTAATGTGTTCTGAAAGCAGTCTTTGGAATATCATCTTCTTTCACCCGCATTTGATGATACCCGGAACGTAAGTCAATCTTTGAATAAACAGACGAGCCTTGTAGTTGATCAAATAAGTCGTCGATTCTCGGTTGTGGGTAGCGGTTCTTGATGGTAAGTTTGTTCAACTCTCGGTAGTCGATACACAACCTGAATGTACCATCTTTCTTCTTGACAAACAAAACAGGAGCTCCCCACGGTGATGTGCTTGGTCGAATGAAACCACGCTCTAAAAGTTCTTGTAATTGGCTTTGCAGTTCTTTCATCTCACTGGGTGCGAGTCTGTAAGGAGCACGAGCTATTGGTGCAGCTCCTGGTACAAGATCTATTTGAAATTCAACGGATCGATGTGGGGGTAATCCCGGTAATTCTTTCGGAAATACATCGGGAAATTCTTTTGCAATGGGAACATCATTGATGCTCTTTTCTTCAGTTTGTACTTTCTCGACGTGTGCTAGAACAGCATAGCAACCTTTTCTTATTAGTTTTTGTGCCTTCAAATTACTAATAAGATGTAGCTTCGTGTTGCCCTTTTCTCCGTACACCA
Source organism: Rutidosis leptorrhynchoides (assembly GCF_046630445.1). NCBI lineage: Eukaryota > Viridiplantae > Streptophyta > Magnoliopsida > Asterales > Asteraceae > Rutidosis > Rutidosis leptorrhynchoides. Next base: position 148,889,428 of record NC_092337.1, read on the forward strand.
TTAAGGGTTTTCCTTTTTCTCGTATAATGCGAATTGCATTTTTATAACAAACGATCTCTGCTTTCACTTCTTTCAACCAGTCCATACCGATTATTACATCAAAACTCCCTAACTCTACTGGTATCAAATCAATCTTAAATGTTTCGCTAACCAGTTTAATTTCTCGATTCTGACATATATTATCTGCTGAAATTAATTTACCATTTGCTAATTCGAGTAAAAATTTACTATCCAAAGGCGTCAATGGACAACTTAATTTAGCACAAAAATCTCTACTCATATAGCTTCTATCCGCACCCGAATCAAATAAAACGTAAGCAGATTTATTGTCAATAAGAAACGTACCCGTAACAAGCTCCGGGTCTTCTTGTGCCTCTGCAGCATTAATATTGAAAACTCTTCCGCGGCCTTGTCCATTCGTGTTCTCCTGGTTCGGGCAATTTCTAATAATGTGGCCCGGTTTTCCACATTTATAACAAACTACATTGGCATAACTTGCTCCGACACTACTTGCTCCGCCATTACTCGTTCCGACACCATTTGTTCCTTTCGTTCTATTAACCCCTGGTTCGTAGACCTCACACTTCGCCGCGCTATGACCATTTCTTTTACACTTGTTGCAAAATTTGGTGCAGAACCCCGAGTGATACTTTTCACACCTTTGGCATAGCTGCTTCTGATTGTTATTGTTGTTGCGGTTATTATTGTTATTGGGATGATTGTTGTAGTTGCTATTGTTGTTGCTGTTGTTGTTGTTGTTGTTGGGCCGTTTGTTGTAGTTGCGATTGATGTTGCGATTGTTGGGATAATTGTTGCGATTATTGTTGTAATTGCTGTTGTTGTTGTATTGGTGATTCTTATCACCGTTTTCCTCCCACTTTCTTTTGACTTGCTTCACATTGGCCTCTTCAGCAGTCTGTTCTTTAATTCTTTCTTCAATCTGGTTCACTAGTTTGTGAGCCATTCTACATGCCTGTTGTATGGAGGCGGGCTCGTGTGAACTTATATCTTCTTGGATTCTTTCCGGTAATCCTTTCACAAACGCGTCGATCTTCTCTTCCTCATCTTCGAATGCTCCCGGACACAATAGGCACAATTCTGTGAATCGTCTTTCGTACATGGTAATATCAAATCCTTGGGTTCGTAACCCTCTAAGTTCTGTCTTGAGCTTATTGACCTCGGTTCTGGGACGGTACTTCTCGTTCATCAAGTGCTTGAATGCTGACCACGGTAGTGCGTACGCATCGTCTTGTCCCACTTGCTCTAGATAGGTATTCCACCATGTTAACGCAGAACCTGTGAAGGTATGCGTAGCATACTTCACTTTGTCCTCTTCAGTACACTTACTTATGGCAAACACCGATTCGACCTTCTCGGTCCACCGTTTCAATCCGATCAGTCCTTCGGTTCCATCAAATTCCAAAGGTTTGCAGGCAGTGAATTCTTTGTAGGTGCATCCTACACGATTTCCTGTACTGCTAGATCCAAGGTTATTGTTGGTATGTAGCGCAGCCTGTACTGCGGCTATGTTTGAAGCTAGAAAAGTACGGAATTCCTCTTCATTCATATTCACGGTGTGTCGAGTAGTCGGTGCCATTTCCTTCAAAATAGTCAAATAGAACAAGTTAATCATACATAATATTAAGAGTAGTTAATAGTATTTCGTAGCATAATATGAACTCATTTATAAAAGCTTTTTCTTCATATTAGCGTTTTATAAGTTTAAATTCGGGTAGTACCTACCCGTTAAGTTCATACTTAGTAGCTAATATACAATTCAACTACTACAATTCTATATGAAAAACTGATTATAATAATATTTCGCGTTCAAACTTTTACACAATATTTTACAAACTTACAATACTCCTTATTTTACATATAGCATGAAATATAGCACACAATAAATTTGATACAAGATGGTTGTGAAGATAATTCTAGCTAGTACACAAGTCGTTCAGCAAAGGCAATAAAGACACGTAATTCATACGTCCAGAAACAAGTCATGCATTCTGGTTTTACTAGGATTACTTCCTATCCTTGGTCTTGTGGAACATAACCATTATGGCCGTTGATAAGACAGCGTGTTGTAACGTCGTCAAAGGGACGAGGGTTACGTAATGTCCAACAGTCCCGTAACAATCTAAATACCTCATTTCTTACCCCAATTACCGACTCCGTCACTTGTGGGAACGTTTTGTTTAATAGTTGTAGCCCGATGTTCTTGTTCTCACTTTGGTGAGAAGCGAACATTACTAATCCGTAAGCATAACATGCTTCTTTATGTTGCATGTTAGCCGCTTTTTCTAAATCACGAAGTCCAATATTCGAATATATTGAGTCAAAATAATTTCTTAACCCGTTGCGTAAAATAGCATTTGGGTTCCCCGCAATATATGCGTCAAAGTAAACACATCGTAACTTATGGGTTTCCCAATGTGATATCCCCCATCTTTCAAACGAAAGTCTCTTATAAACCAAGACATTCTTGGAACGTTCTTCGAATGTCTTACAAACTGATCTCGCCTTAAATAGTTGTGCCGAGGAATTCTGACCGACTCTAGACAAGATTTCATCAATCATGTCTCCGGGTAGGTCTCTTAAAATATTGGGTTGTCTATCCATTTTTTGTTTTTATACTGTAAAATAGACAAGAGTTAGATTCATAAAAAAAATACTTATTAATACAATCAATTTTTACATATATCATAAAGCATAAGCACACTATATTACATATATTACACCACACGAATACAACTATCTTATTCCGACTCGCTTGTTTCTTCTTCTTTGGTTTTGGTTCGTTTTGCCAAGTTTCTAGGGATATATGATGTTCCCCTAATACGAGCCGTCGTTATCCACATTGGTTTAGAAAAACCTGGTGGTTTAGAGGTTCCCGGGTCTTTGTTACCACTTAAGGACTTCGGGGGTTGACGCTACATATAAAGTTCATCGGGGTTGGAATTAGATTTCTCTATTTTTATGCCCTTTCCCTTATTATTTTCTTTTGCCTTTTTAAATTCAGTTGGGGTAATTTCTATAACATCATCGGAATTCTCGTCGGAATCCGATTCATCAGAGAATTGGTAATCCTCCCAATATTTTGCTTCCTTAGTGGAAACACCATTGACCATAATTAACCTTGGTCGGTTGGTTGAGGATTTTCTTTTACTTAACCGTTTTATTATTTCCCCCACCGGTTCTATTTCTTCATCTGGTTCCGATTCTTCTTCCGGTTCCGATTCTTCTTCTGGTTCCGACTCTTCTTCCGGTTCCTCTTCGAGAACTTGTGAATCAGTCCACGAATCATTCTAATTTACATTTGACTCTTCATTATTATTAGGTGAGTCAATGGAACTTGTTCTAGAGGTAGACATCTATCACATAATATCAAACGCGTTAAGAGATTAATATATCACATAATATTCACATGTTAAAAATATATAGTTTCCAACAAAATTTGTTAAGCAATCATTTTTCAAGTAAACACGGTCGAAGTCCAGACTCACTAATGCATCCTAACAAACTCGATAAGACACACTAATGCAAAATTCTGGTTCTCTAAGACCAACGCTCGGATACCAACTGAAATGTCCCGTTCTTATTGATTAAAAACGTTCCATATTAATTGATTTCGTTGCGAGGTTTTGACCTCTATATGAGACGTTTTTCAAAGACTGCATTCATTTTTAAAACACCATAACCTTTATAAATGTTTAAAAAGCTTTACGTAGATTATCAAATAATGATAATCTAAAATATCCTGTTTACACACGACCATTACATAATGGTTTACAATACAAATATGTTACATCGAAATCAGTTTCTTGAATGCAGTTTTTACACAATATCATACAAACATGGACTCCAAATCTTGTCCTTATTTTAGTATGCAACAGCGGAAGCTCTTAATATTCACCTGAGAATAAACATGCTTTAAACGTCAACAAAAATGTTGGTGAGTTATAGGTTTAACCTATATATATCAAATCGTAATAATAGACCACAAGATTTCATATTTCAATACACATCCCATACATAGAGATAAAAATCATTCATATGGTGAACACCTGGTAACCGACAATAACAAGATGCATTTTTAAGAATATCCCCATCATTCCGGGACACCCTTCGGATATGATATAAATTTCGAAGTACTAAAGCATCCGGTACTTTGGATGGGGTTTGTTAGGCCCAATAGATCTATCTTTAGGATTCGCGTCAATTAGGGTGTCTGTTCCCTAATTCTTAGATTACCAGACTTAATAAAAAGGGGCATATTCGATTTCGATAATTCAACCATAGAATGTAGTTTCACGTACTTGTGTCTATTTTGTAAATCATTTATAAAACCTGCATGTATTCTCATCCCAAAAATATTAGATTTTAAAAGTGGGACTATAACTCACTTTCACAGATTTTTACTTCGTCGGGAAGTAAGACTTGGCCACTGGTTGATTCACGAACCTATAACAATATATACATATATATCAAAGTATGTTTAAAATATATTTACAACACTTTTAATATATTTTGATGTTTTAAGTTTATTAAGTCAGCTGTCCTCGTTAGTAACCTACAACTAGTTGTCCACAGTTAGATGTACAGAAATAAATCGATAAATATTATCTTGAATCAATCCACGACCCAGTGTATACGTATCTCAGTATTGATCACAACTCAAACTATATATATTTTGGAATCAACCTCAACCCTGTATAGCTAACTCCAACATTCACATATAGAGTGTCTATGGTTGTTCCGAAATATATATAGATGTGTCGAAATGATAGGTCGAAACATTGTATACGTGTCTATGGTATCTCAAGATTACATAATATACAATACAAGTTGATTAAGTTATGGTTGGAATAGATTTGTTACCAATTTTCACGTAGCTAAAATGAGAAAAATTATCCAATCTTGTTTAACCCATAACTTCTTCATTTTAAATCCGTTTTGAGTGAATCAAATTGCTATGGTTTCATATTGAACTCTATTTTATGAATCTAAACAGAAAAGTATAGGTTTATAGTCGGAAAAATAAGTTACAAGTCATTTTTGTAAAGGTAGTCATTTCAGTCGAAAGAACGACGTCTAGATGACCATTTTAGAAAACATACTTCCACTTTGAGTTTAACCATAATTTTTGGATATAGTTTCATGTTCATAATAAAAATCATTTTCTCAGAATAACAACTTTTAAATCAAAGTTTATCATAGTTTTTAATTAACTAACCCAAAACAGCCCGCAGTGTTACTATGACGGCGTAAATCCGGTTTTACGGTGTTTTTCGTGTTTCCAGGTTTTAAATCATTAAGTTGGTATATCATATAGATATAGAACATGTGTTTAGTTAATTTTAAAAGTCAAGTTAGAAGGATTAACTTTTGTTTGCGAACAAGTTTAGAATTAACTAAACTATGTTCTAGTGATTACGAGTTTAAACCTTCGAATAAGATAGTTTTATATATATGAATCGAATGATGTTATGAACATCATTACTACCTCAAGTTTAGTAGGTAAACCTACTGGAAGTGACAAGAAATGATCTAGCTTCAAAGGATCTTGGATGGCTTGAAAGTTCTTGAAGTAGGATCATGACACAAAAACAAGTTCAAGTAAGATTTTTACTCGAATTAAGATAGTTTATAGTTATAGAAATTGAATCAAAGTTTGAATATGAATATTACCTTGAATAAGAAAGATAACCTACTGTATATAACAAAGGTTTCTTGATCTTAGATGATTACTTGGAATGGATTAGAAAGCTTGGAAGTAAATTAGTAAACTTGAAGGGATTTTTGAAGTGTTCTTGAAGTGTTTCAAAAGTGTATGAATACATAATAAAACACTACATGTATATACATTTTAACTGAGTCGTTAAGTCATCGTTAGTCGTTACATGTAAATGTTGTTTTGAAACCTTTAGGTTAACGATCTTGTTGAATGTTGTTAACCCATTGTTTATTATAACAAATGAGATGTTAAATTATTATATTATCATGATATTATGATATATAATATATCTTAGTATGATGTATATACAGTTAAATGTCGTTACAACGATAATCGTTACATATATGTCTCGTTTCGAAATCATTAAGTTAGTAGTCTTATTTTTACATATGTATTTCATTGTTAATACACTTAATAATATATTTACTTATCATTTAACATAGTTAACCAAGTGTATCAATATCTTAATATGATTCATATGTACCTAGTAAGACGTTGTTATAACGATAATCGTTATATATATCGTTTTCGAGTTTCTTAAATTAATAGTCTCATTTTTATGTATATAACTCATTGTTAAAATACCTAATGAGATACATACTTATAATAAAAACATGTTAACTATATATATAACCATATATATGTCATTTTATAGTTTTTACAAGTTTTAACGTTCGTGAATCACCGGTCAACTTGGGTGGTCAATTGTCTACATGAAACATATTTCAATTAATCAAGTCTTAACAAGTTTGATTGCTTAACATGTTGGAAATATTTAATCATGTAAATATCAATCTCAATTAATATATATAAACATGGAAAAGTTCGGGTCACTACAAATCATTTGGATTCTTTGAAGTCAAACTTATTCTTTATGAGTTGTCCACGACTTCCTTCATAGTTTCGCATAATCCGCTTTTCGGTACTAAATTTTCTATTGAATGTTTCTAATACTCCATTCTTTATCATCAAACTTTTGACGGTTAAGGTCGTGTACAGTTTTTACCGCTGTATTCAGCTTTTTCAGAATTTGTGGTATTGATTTGTAGACTGGGTGCTTTTCAGAATTTTAGAATGGAAGATCATAATTCTAAGAGATAAATGTTATACGTTTACATATAACTGTTGATGTAGACATGCTGCGAGATTTCAAAATATTGATTGCTGATTCTCGGTGTTTGGTATGGCAATTCTCGTTATCAGATGCAGATGAGTAGATGATAGGATTTCAATGAATATAATAACTTTTCATAAAGTCAAAGATCAATGATGTTGCTGGTAAGTTTACTGCTAATGTAGTGAGATATAAACGGTTTTCAAGTATCGATGACGAAAGGCAACTTATATATCAGGGTTATAATAAGCTAATCCGAGTGAAAAGTCGAAGTTGACTTGTTGGAGCTGTGACAAAATTGGCTAATTTGGAAAGGGATTGCATAGTTATGTTGAGTAATAATGACACTAAAGGGATTAACACAGCTATGTGTTAAATGTTTACTCAGTTTCCGAGAGTTTTTCAGGTGCATAACTATATGTATAAATCTTTCCTTCCGTAGATGAAATGCGGTTGGTTCATCCTCTCGATTTAGGTGTTCCCAAGATTCGTGAAAGGTTTGAACGCAGATTATAATTGTCAAGATACAAATGAGGTTTAAGATGAAATCAAGTGGTAAACTTGAAGAATTGTTTAGTTTCATAAGTTCTAATCAATATTTTAATTCATTTTAATTGTCCAATGTTATTAGTCCACAGTCGATAGTCCACAGTTGACAGTCCAGTAATTCATATATAATTTAATATATAATATTCGAATTAATTAATACGTATCATGACCCATGTACATGTCTCAAACTCGATCACAACTCAAACTATATATAATATTGTAGAATCAACCTCAACCCTGTATAGAGAACTCGATCATTACTGCATATAGAGTGTCTATGGTGACTCCAAATAATATATATAGATATGTCGATATGATATGTCAAAACCTTGTATACGTGTCCCGATATTTAAATGCGTAAATAACAGTATTTAAATGACGATAAATAAAGTGCGTAAAATAAATAACAGAAATTAAATGACGATAAATAAAATTGCGAGAATTAAAATTGCGATAAAATAAATTACGATAATTAAATTACGATAAATAAATTGCGATAAATACGGAATTAACAGTTAGCTAGGAACAGTTAGCTAGGAACAATTAGCGTGGATTCTTAACAAAATTTCTCATAGTTAATTTGTCTGTTTCTAACAAATTTTATTTTGTCAAATGTTTTCTTCATTATGCCACTTGTTGGATTCTGATAGGTCAAAATCCAAATATGAAATTGAATGAAAATGATTATTCTACGGTGAACGGATACGTATATCGGTGGTTGTAAGTAGGATAGTAAATGATTGTTGAATCAGATTCGAAGAATGTACAATGTAACTTATTAATGTGAAATCTAAATATTCCTCGTGTATTACCTACCCGTTAAAATATTTTCACCATTAACAGTTTGTACGAAAGAATTTTTAATTACAATCTTTATGAAAATATATATACATATATATTTTCTTCAGATATAATCATGGATTTAATGAGTTAATGTGATATTAATCTCATTTGATTTACCGTTAGAACAAGAATATATAATCTCTGAAACATTAGAGATTACTTAATCGCCATGTTGAACGAAGATAAATGATGTAGAATGATTCGCAGATTGATGATTATGCTCGAGGTACATAATGAGATGTTGAGGTGTGTGATGTTGAACATGGGTTGTTGATGGTACTTGTGTTGATGTTGGTGGTACTGTTAGTGCCGGTGATGTTGATGAAGTTGGTAAATTTTGCACCATATTCTCCAAATTGATTACTCAAGTGCAGAGTTCGTCGACTTCTTATATTATTCCAAGATGATTGTCGATCGGAACGAGTGGATGAATAAGGTTTAGAATTTTAGATAGAATATAATCGTGGCGAGATATTCGGGAAATAAGGGTAAAAATGGTGTTTCGGATTGGTTCGTCGGTAAGTGCTTCAGGTTGATCACTAAGAAGGCAATTTGGTTGATGGAAAGTATCGCCTTCTTCTCATTTCCATTGGTTAAGTCGACTACGAACTTATCCCAATTCATCCAGGATTGGTGATGGCTAATTGGTTGATCCATTCTGGTTACACTACTTTCAGAGCTCGGGTGAATATTCATATCGGAATAGTTGTCGGAATAACTATCGGAATAGCTATCAAAATCTGAGGGACTTGAACTGGTTGAGGGATTCATCTCGTACGATCAGATGAAGCATTTTCGATAAGAAATAGATTATAGGATGTAGATTAGTACCCTGCAATACATAATTTACATATGTATATATAATACTAAAATCCCATAAGTTACGGAGGAATCTACGAAAGCTGTCAGGCAAACGTAACAATAACAGATATGCTAAGATATGAATTTATCTATACACTGTCTATGCAATAGAGGCAGTAAGACGTGTCTAGACTAAGAATGATAAGCAGGTAATTTCCTAAGGATGATAAGCAGATGATTTCTGACTAGAAATGATAAGCAAAACTTTTGACATGCAGACACGGTCGAAGTCCAGACTCAATAATGCATCTAAACAACTATCAGTTAGACACACTAATGCAAGACATGGTTCGCTAAGACCACCGCTCTGATACCAACTGTAGAGACCCGTCCTAATCCATCCGGACAAAGTCCATATTGATTATAAATGATTCACAACAGTTGATTACATCGCGAGGTACTTGACCTCTATATGATACATTTTACAAACATTGCATTCGTTTTTGAAAAGACAATCTTTCATTACATCGAAAGTTGACGGCATGCATACCATTTTATAATATATCTAACTATAATTGACTTAATAATAATCTTGAAGAACTTAACGACTCGAATGCAACGTCTTTTGAAATATGTCATGAATGACTCCAAGTAATATCTTTAAAATGAGCCATTTCACAGCGGAAGGCAAATGAAACTTGTGTCTATTTCGTAAAACATTTATAAAAATTGCGCATGTATTCTCAGCCCAAAAATATAAAGGGTAAAAAGGCAAATGAAACTCACCTAATATATTTTGTAGTAAAAATACATATGACTATATTGAACAATGTAGGGTTGGCCTCGGATTCACGAACCTATAACATTCATATATTTATTAATACATATAATCATAGTCAAACCAATATTTATATTATTATTAATGATGTAGTTTATATATTTAATATTTTATAAGTTTTATTATTATTATTTACATATTTTCATTTCATATATAAAAATATAAATATAGTTAAGTTGTACGTATTAAATATACTTATATACAAATATTATTTATTTTATATATCTTACTTATTATAAAAATAATAATAGAGTTAAGTTATATATATTAGATATATTTTTATGTAACTAATATTTATTTGGTTAAAATAATACTAATAAATAAAAAGTCGTAATATCTTTATAATAATAATATCAGTAGTTATAATAATATTAATACTCATTATAAAAGTAATGATAATAATAATACTGATAATAATAATAATAATAACAATAATAAAATAATAATAATAATAATAATAATAATAATAATAATAATAATAATAATAATAATAATAATAATAATAATAATAATAATAATAATAATAATAATAATAATAACCATGATAATCCTATTAATAATAATCATAATCTTAATCTTAATATTTTTTTGTTAGTTAAATAATAATAATGATATAATAATAATGATAACAATAATAATAATACTAGTAATATTTATACTTGTATCTATACTCATAATAATGATAATAATAATAATAAAGATGACTAATATTCACACTACTTAGTAACAAAAATCCTTATGTTCATAATACTATTAATAATAATATAAACTATATTAAGGTTAATAATTTTATTAATCATGTTATTAATACAATTATTGATACTAATTAATAATACCATAACACTAATCAATAATAATAATCCTACTCATAATAATACTTATATCAATATTAATAATACTAATTATAACACTAATACCAATAACATAGTAATTATAATAACAACAACAATAACAATAATAATAATAATAATAATAATAATAATAATAATAATAATAATAATAATAATAATAATAATAATAACAATAATAATAATAATAATAATAATAATAATAATAATAATAATAATAATTATAATTATAATTATAATACCTAATATAAAGGGGATCGGTGGGTTTTGTTGTGTCCACAAACAGGTCGAGGTGGCAGAGCACAAACTCAGAAAGAAATCACGATTCCTAGGATCTTTGATTCATTAATCGATCAATCGATTCACAGCAATTCGAGATATACCCGTTCATCAATTCATCATCATCTTTGTTTCATCATCTTCACAGATTAATCGAATGGCAATCAATACGGAATAGCAGGTCAAACGATTCGTCATCATCACCATCATCATCAATCGATCAGGTATTTGGTTCATTAATTAATTTAGGTAGTTTATTGGTTCTTTATAGAAGTATCAGGTTTATCAATTGATCAATAAGTCATCGGTTCTCTCAAGGTTTATAATAAAGGATTTAATTTGTTTGCCTTTTAATTTTTGTGTTATTTCAATGGTATGATTACTATACAAAGGTGATTGCTTTTATGGGAATTCGATTTCTTTGAGTATTACAGGTTGAAGGTTGTGGTTGTATTGTACTCGCGTGTGTGTATAAATGCTTATGTATGCTATGTATACATCTGTGTATATAATCCAGTGGGTTTGTATATCTGCAAGGGTTATTTGGTTGGTTTTAATGGTTAAACAGGATCAAGTTGCAGCAGCAACAATGATGGTTTACAAAGATCTCAGTAGCATTAAAATTCGGGCAGTAGGTAAGCAATTGTTGTAACTGTAATGGTGTTGTGGTAATTAAATAGGTAATGGTTTGGAGATGGTTAATCAGTGAGCAGTAGCATCCTCCATCAAGATCAACTACGAAGAAAATAGATTGGCAGATAGTTTACCTAAAGTAACCGGCTGAAACAGAAGGATATAAGTTGTATAGCAGCTGCAGCAGTAGCTGAAGTGAATGATGGGAGTACGGTTTGTTCAATGGTAATCTATTTTTGGGTTTAATTTTTGTAGGTGATGTTTTTGATTGAAACATAAAATGTTGCAATGGTTGATGGAAGATTAGAAGGGATTCCTCAATCCTGTGCTGGGCTGTTCGAGATAGATGTATAATAGAGTAGCAGTAGCATGTTGTAGGACAGTAGCAGGTAAGTGGTGTTTGGCTTTGGTTTGCTTAATGAAAAACAATAAACAGAATACAGTAGGTTTCGATGGTTGTTGCAGGTTAGTGGCTGTAAAAGACTGCAGCAGTAGGGGTAGTTCAAACGAAACATGAACAACGAAGCAAATAAAAAGTAAACAGAGGTTGAAGATGGTGAGGATGAATTGAAGGAGAGAAGTGATTAAGTTTGGTGATGGTCAAGGAAGTTTATGTAAGTGTTTGTGTGATGAATATGTATATGTATATATTATATAAAGAGTTTGAATGATTGTGTAGGTATCGGTTTCTTTCCGTTATGATTGAAATATTCAACATAAAGTGATTTTGTGATTTAGATATGGAATGGAAAGGATTCTTGTGATGTAAGTGTTTTTGGTTCTTTGTGGGAAAATGAGATAAAGTAATTGATAGATGGTTAGTGGGTTTGGTTTGATTTTTGTACATGTGTATATGACTAATATATGCATATATATACCTATATAATAGATAGCCGAAAGATATAAATGTAAATATAATACTATGATATTACAAAACAAACAATCACACAATATAAAGCCATCACAATTATCAATTTGAATTCAATTAACCACAGTAGAAAATGTTTGTTTGGATGTTATGTCGATACTTATTTGATATCATTATTTTCGATAAAAAATTTAAAATAATATAATCATTGGTTAAGTCATAAAGTGTCTAATAATTTCTCCTAATAATATTAAGTGGATGTGGACTGTTGCCATCCCATATACATACTATAATTATAATTATTATTATTATTATTATTATTATTATTATTATTATTATTATTATTATTATTATTATTATTATTATTATTATTATTATTATTATTATTATTATTATTATTAAGGATAAAAGGTTTTTACTCTATTTATCAAAAGTCATTTTGCATTTAATTGAGAATCCACAATTTAACCATATGATGATGTTATTGGGTTTTGTAAATTGGTGCAAAGGTTAACGCATGTACACTCTCATGTATGCACATAAATCCTCATATTAGTTTTTGTTAAAATTTTACACTTGTACATTCATCATATTATATATATACGTTTTATGATAAGTTTAATTATATCAAGTTATTTTACATATCAACTACATAATATAACATTTTGGTAATGTATTTCAAGTTGTTATATATGCATATATATATATATATATATATATATATATATATATACACACACACACACACACACATTTAATTACAATTAGTTGTTCGTAAATCGTCGAGAACAGTCGAAGGTCATATTGAATTCATGAACAGTTCAAAATTTTTGTGACTCAACCTATCAGACTTTGCTTATCATATCGGGAACATATAAAGATTAAGCTTAAATTTGATCGAATATTTTCGGGTCGTCACAACCAAAGGGTGTCACCGACTTGCGAACCACCCACTACTACGTATGGGTTACCGACTTGTGAACGCAATGTGGCATCACTGACTTGTGAAGCACCACTAAGTGTCACTGACTCGTGAATCACCGTAACGTGTCACCAACTTGTGCAACACCTATCGAGATACTACCGACCTGTAGTTCTCATCACCTATACCAACAATAAGTCACTGGCCTGTGACATAACACCAATACTCACGATGTGGCACCTAAGGCGGACATCGCGTACGAGTAAACAAACTACATACATACATGTATAAATGTGATAACTCGTCCAAATCCACTTGGACGAATACATCATTCATTGATTTCATAGTGAGGTTTTGACCTCTATATGATACGTTTTGTAAACATTGCATTCTTTTGAAAAGGCACACCATAAATGAATATATAAATCCAAGGTTTTCGACATCTGATGATTTCTACGTATAGACAATCACCGTATATAATAGTTTTTAACAATACAGTCAAATAAGATACATGGTGATGATTTTGTGAATGCAAAGTTTTCTCGAATAAAGCATGTATGACTCCATGCACATAGCTTGTATAACGTATAAGCAAACAGCGGAAGACTTTTAGGAATCTGAGAATAAACATGCTTAAAAGAGTCAACACAAAGGTTGGTGAGTTCATAGTTTTAATGTTGCGCATAATCTGTATATAAAGGTGAATCACAAGATTTCAGTTGTTTCAACAAGAAACGTTTATCAAAATATTCTACAAGATTTAGCAGCCTGGTAACTAAACTTTAACGTCTATATAATAAGTACCCCTGTTTTAACATACATGCAACCAACATGTACAATACACGCAAACCAACGTGTACTAACCTCAAATAGCATACGTCTGTTTATAGTTCAGGCTAGGGTTTCTATACCTGGAACAGACGGGGATGTCAAGCCCTATGGATCCATATACAACCATTCGCGCCCACCAGTTCTTATAACCAAAAGTTACTAGTTACCAAAGCTAAGGGATTTTCGGTTCAAACTCAGTGTAGAATTAAGTATGTACTTGTGTCCATTGCATTTAAAATAAAGTGCATGTATTCTCAGCCCAAAAATATAGATTGCAAAAGCATAGCATATTAATAACATGAACTAACCGAGTAGTTAAGATTCATACGTAATAGCTTAGTACGAAAAGATTTATTTTGATCTCAAAATTCATATATATATATATATATATAATATACATATAATTTCTTCAGAGAGAATGAGTTAATACTTCATAACTCGTTGATACAATATACGCGTTGTTGATTAGTGATGATGTTTGCGGTGATTATGGATCTGGCGTATGTTGGTCAATAAATGTCTAATAGGCTAGGTCGAGTCATAGTGTATCACAATCCTAATGCTCGAGACCGACATGCAAAAGTTAACAAAAGTCATCTCAAAAGTCAACTTGATCCAATATGATCTTTAAATCTATACATGTTTATTATCATAGTATAAGTCTTGATAATTGAACGAATTTATAGTTTATCAAACTCAAAATATTATTTATTTCAGGAGCTATATTATATTTGAATTATCATGGCAATGAAAATATTTTATTATTTCACATAGTTTTCCAATACTTGTAAAATAAGATTATAGTATTTATAAAGCTTTAAAACATGATAAGACAGTCAACTTTAACAATTGCTCAACAAGATGAGACGTGCCTTATATAGAAATTCATTTACTCGATTAGTAATATTTGAAAATCCATTTTATCATTCTCATAGACAAGTTGTTTAAATATTAATTTACAGTTTCAAACACAATTTCAATTAACGTTAATCATAATTCAGTTGACCATATCTTTTAATCCGTTCATCGAAATCACGCGATCTCTAAATGAAAAGTTAATAATTTTTCGCCAGATTTCCAAACACATGCATATCATATACTGTATATCATTAGCATATGTATCAAATTCGTGATTCATCATAAACTATCTAACGACAAAATTAAAGCATACAAGCATGCATAAACATATATACTCGAGCATTAGACATGGATACACTATTAATATATAAAAGATAAGATATGAATGCTCACGTATCAATATTGTGATTCAATACTGTAGGAAAGTACGTAGACGCAACGGATATGATAAACATTAGTTTGATGTCACGAGCAATACCCCCGAACCATACACATCACCTCTTAGTTATAACCCATAATTTCCTTAGCTTTGACTCACTCGAAAACCATTTTTGAAATCGTTTGAACATGACCTCGTCGTAGTATTTTATGTATAATACTAATTAAAATAATATTCATACTACTGATAATAATAATAAGATTAATAATATTATTAATCTTAATAATAATAATAATAATAATAATAATAATAATAATAATAATAATAATAATAAGAATAATAATAATAATAATAATAATATATTATAGAGCAGAAGAAGAAATGAGAAGAGAAGTGAATGAATTCGGAGCAAAAACTGCGAGCTTTATAGATGTGGCCTGGAATTGAACCCCGTGTGATCGCATGGGTTCGATGCCAATTTTCCATGCGATCGCATGGCCAGCTGGTACGCACCCACTTCGTTTGGTTTTCTTGTTTGTCGACATATTTTTATAATATATATAATATATAATTTATATTAATTAATTATATATTATATTATATTCTCGTGCCTAATTAACAGATAATTTTTGTTCCGATGTCTTGTACGTTTACGTTCAACTTATGTCCCGGTTCCGGTTTTTTGAACGTCCTTTCGTACACTTAGAAAACCTGTACTTTACATTTTGTGACGTGTACATTTATCAATAATTAGAATTAATCAATGATAAACTATATTACCCGAAGTATAACTTAATCATTTGAGTGTTTTGGTCATTTGTGTTTAGAAATTAACGTCTTAATATATAATAATATTATTTTAAATCAAAACTTTTATATCTAAGTTAAAATTATATATTATAACATTTATAAAATATACATACATTTTCATTTTGAAATAGTATTTTACTGTAGCAAAATGAGTTTTACTGTAGTAAATAGTGGTTTTCGAAAACATTGTAGCTTTTCGGGTACTCTAGCAATTCAAAAAATACTGTAGCAAATTAGTGTTTTACTTGTTCATCTTAAACGTTTTAGTTAACTTATCTAAATAGCAATCGAATCAATAATCGAATGTTACTATTGTTTACTAAATAACTTGAAATTATATATATGTATATATCTTTATTTAATATACATAAATCAGTTTTTAAATACACATTGCAAGTTATTTATAATTAATTTTAATATTCCAACTTATTGTATATATATATATATATATATTTATATATATATCTATTTACAAATAGATGTTCGTGAATCGTCGATCAATAGTCAAAGGTTAACTGAATATATAACATTAGTTCAAAAATTTTGAGAATTAATATTACAGACTTTGCTTATCGTGTCGGAATCATATAAAGATTAAATTTAAATTTGGTCAGAAATTTCCGGGTCATCACAGTACCTACCCGTTAAATAAATTTCGTCCCGAAATTTGAGTGAGGTCTTCATGGCTAACAATAAAAATGTTTTTATGATGAATATGAGTGGATAAATAGAGTATTATCATTATTGACTAATATAGATAAAACGATTCGATTATGTGAAGCGTACGAGTGAAGCTATCGTAAAAGAGTGAAATGAGAAAATAAAGTTTTGTCATATCTTTTGACGTAGATAGGGTTGATTTCCGGACTTCAAGGGATTTAGAGAAAATCTTCATAATAAGATTTGATTCTTCGGTAATTTAGGAAATTAGAATCCTCTTTGGTTAAATGCGATGATCTGTCTCGATTGCTCTGTCTGATACTTCACTATAAATCCACCCTCTTTATCTTCTTATTTCCACAGCTCATACCTTCTATTCTATCTCCCTCAATTCATACTTTAAAGCATTCGTCGATATGCTCCATCCCGTTCTGATTCTTGATATACTCCTAACTTTCATATCTATCATTCTTCTTTTTCATCTGCCGCTGGAAGAATCTATTTACTTCTACTATACTCTTGGTTTTATAGTGTTTTTAATTCTCCCGTGTCTTTATATTGCTATATGCTTCGATATACACGGTTTGCAATTTCTGAGTTGTTGTTGGGTTTTATATCTTCCCTTATATTTCGGAGTCCCTGTTTCTGTCTTTCTATAATCATTGACATCCACAGTTAATGCTCTCTCCTATTTGCTGCGATTTATACTCCCATTTCTATTTCGGAGCTTCATGTTTTTGTTTTCTTCTTCCCGACTTCAAGTCAAGTGAATAATGGTCCAGAATTCGTAGGTATGGAGTTTCGAATGATCATAATATACAAATCAGAAAGAAAAGGTAATAGCACGATTTGATTTGTCAAATTACCAGAATATCCGAAAAAGACTGAATCATCAAGAAAAATATTTTCTTGATATGTTTAGAGGTTAAATAGAATGAAAGAGTTATGTAACATGGTTCATGATGAGGGTATGATCTGTGAACCTTTATCAAGTTCCATTTGAAACTCAGCATGACTTACTGTAATATAATCACGTTGATCAAGTGTCATTATATTATACTAACTCATGCTTCAGTTCCCAACACTACTTCAATAACATTCATAATTTAAGTTCAAACTTTTCAGAATTTAGAAACTAAAACAGTTTCCTTTATGATGTAACACTGATATCGGGAAGAGATAAATGATTTCAGATAAGAATAGTTATGAAATATCTTCAGAAATATCGAGGATATTTATAATGAAAGATACGATGATATCCTAGAATTTCTAATATCAAAGGATGATGAAGAAGATTTGTCCACCAAGGTTTAGAGTCAGGAGCAAGGTATTCGTTAATGACTTCAGCAGACACTGAATCATTTGGATTCTTTGAAGGCAGGTTTAGTCTTTGTGATTTGTCCACAGCCTCCTTCATGGTTTGCTCTATCTGTTTTTCAGTACCAAATTTTCTCTTTTTCTGAGCTTTGCCAACACGTTATTCTTTATCGTGAAACTTTTGACTGTTAAGGTCGTTTACAGTTTTTGCTACTTCATCAGCTTTTTCAACATTCAGAGTATTGATTCGTAGACTGGTCGCTTTTCAGATTTTCAGAATGAATGCTCATAATTCTAAAAGATGAATGTTATATGTATACATATGATGTTCTAGTACAGTTTTGAATTCAAAGTATGGCATTTGAAAGATGTAAGAATCAAAGAGCGATGTTTTCTGTTAAATCCTAGCTTGGATTCTGATTTTTCAAAATCAGAATATGTAATCAAATTTGGATGCGAATGGTTGTTTCGATTTCTAAGAAAGAATGTATATCGTTGTGAAAGTAGTGAGTATAGTTGATGATTTGCTGAATCAGAATCGAAGAATGTAACATATTAATTGTGAATTTACATATATTTCGGGTATTACCTACCCGTGAATAGTTTCACAAGTTATATTTTGTACCAGAAAATTTTATTACAGTCTTTATGATAATATATGTATGTATATTTTCTTCAGATGTAATATTGTTTTAATAAGTTAATATCATATTAAGCTCATTTGATTTTCGGCTGGATTAGAAATGAATAATCTCTAAAACATTAAAGATTTAATAATCTTCGCGGAATATTTCACTAATGTAATCAATACTTCGTTATTCAATTTTATTGATATTTCCTCAGTGAATCATGTTGGTGCTTATGGAACTCTTGCTAACTTCGCAAGGTACGAATGATGTTTTCTGGAAAGTTTCAAGTATATCAAAAATGAAAGTGCAAATCAAACATGTATTTGAATAATACACTTGATTTATTATGAAGTGGAATCTATTAAGCCAAAGCAGAGATTATAGTTAACGATTGTTAAGTCATTAAAGAAGGATGTACATTATAGCATATTAATAACATGAACTAATCGAGTAGTTAAGATTCATACGTAATAGCTTAGTACGAAAAGATTTATTTTGATCTCAAAATTCATATATATATAAAATATACATATAATTTCTTCAGAGGAAATGAGTTAATACTTCATAACTCGTTGATACAATATACACGTTGTTGATTAGTGATGATGTTTGCGGTGATTATGGATCTGGCGGTATGTTGGTCAATAAATGTCTAACATGCTAGGTCGGGTCATAGTGTATCACAATCCTAATGCTCGAGACCGACATGCAAAAGTTAACAAAAGTCATCTCAAAAGTCAACCTGATCCAATATGATCTTTAAATCTATACATGTTTATTATCATCGTATAAGTCTTGATAATTGAACGAATTTATAGTTTATCAAACTCAAAATATTATTTATTTCTGGAGCTATATTATATTTGAATTATCATGGCAATCGAAAATATTTTATTATTTCACATAGTTTTCCAATACTTGTAAAATAAGATTATAGTGTTTATAAAGCTTTAAACCATGATAAGACAGTCAACTTTGACAATTGCTCACCAAGACGAGACGTGCCTTATATAGAAATTCATTTACTTGATTAGTAATATTTGAAAATCCAATTTATAAATCTCATAGACAAGTTGTTTAAATATTAATTTACAGTTTCAAATACAATTTCAATTAACGTTAACCATAATTCAGTTGACCATATCTTTTAATCCGTTCATCGAAATCACGCGATTTCTAAATGAAAAGTTAATAATTTTTTGCCAGCTTTCCAAAAACATGCATATCATATACTTTATATCATTAGCATATGTATCAAATTCGTGATTCATCATAAACTATCTAACGACAAAATTAAAGCATACAAGCATGCATAAACATATATACTCAAGCACTAGACATGGATACACTATTAATATATAAGAGATAAGATATGAATGCTCACGTATCAATATTGTGATTCAATATTGTAGGAAAGTATGTAGACGCAACGGAGATGATAAACATTAGTTTGATCTCACGAGCAATACCCCCGAACCATACCCATCACCTCCTTAGTTATAACCCATAATTTCCTTAGCTTTGACTCACTCGAAAACCATTTTTGAAATCGTTTGAACATGACCTCGTCGTAGTATTTTATGAATAATACTAATTAAAATAATATTAATACTACTGATAATAATAATAAGATTAATAATATTATTAATCTTAATAATAATAATAATAATAATAATAATAATAATAATAATAATAATAATAATAATAATAATAACAATAACAATAACAATTATATATATATATATATATATATATATATATATATATATATATATATATATATATATATATATATATATATATATATATATATATATATATTATAGAGCAGAAGAAGAAATGAGAAGAGAAGTGAATGAATTCGGAGCAAAAACTGCGAGCTTTATAGATGTGGCCTGGAACTGAACCCCATGCAATCGCATGGGTTCCATTCCCATTTTCCATGCGATCGCATGGCCAGCCGGTACGCACCCACTTCGTTTTGTTTTCTTGTTTGTCGACATATTTTTATAATATATATAATATATATAATTTATATTAATTAATTATATATTATATTATATTCTCGTGCCTAATTAATTATAATTTTGGTTCCGATGTCTTGTACGTTTACATTCAACTTATGTCCCGGTTTCGGTTTTTTGAACATCCTTTCGTATACTTAGAAAACCTGTACTTTACGTTTCACGACGTGTACAATTATCAATAATTAGACTTAATCAATGATAAACTATATTACCTGAAGTATAACTTAATTATATGAGTGTTTTGGTCATTTACGTTTATAAATTAACGTCTTAATATATAATAATATTATTTTAAATCAAAACGTTTTATATCTAAGTTAAAATTATATTTTATAACATTTATAAAATATACATACATTTTCATTTTTAAATAGTATTTTACTGTAGCAAAATGATTTTTACTGTAGCAAATAGTGGTTTTCAAAAACACTGTAGCTTTTCAGGTACTGTAGCAATTGGAAAAATACTGTAGCAAATTTGTGTTTTACTTATTCATCTTAAACATTTTAGTTAACTTATCTAAATAGCAATCGAATCAATAATCGAATGTTACTATTGTTTACTAAATAACTTGAAATTATATATATGTATATATCTTTATTTAATATACATAAATCAGTTTTTAAATACACATTGCAAGTTATTTATAATTAATTTTAATATTCCAACTTATTGTATATATATATATATATATATATATATATATATATATATATATATATATATATTTACAAATAGATATTCGTGAATCGTCGGTCAATTGTCAAAGGTTAACTGAATATATAACATTAGTTCAAAAATTTTGAGAATTAATATTACAGACTTTGCTTATCTTGTCGGAATCATATAAAGATTAAATTTAAATTTGGTCAGAAATTTCCGGGTCATCATAGTACCTACCCGTTAAATAAATTTCGTCCCGAAATTTGATGAGGTCGTCATTGCTAACAATAAAAATGTTTTTATGATGAATATGAGTGGATAAATAGTGTTTTATCATTATTGACTAATATAGATAAAACGATTCGATTATGTGAAGCGTACGAGTGAAGTTATCGTAAAAGAATGAAATGAGATTATAAAGTTTTGTCATATCTTTTGACGTAGATAGGGTTGATTTTCGGAGTTCAAGGGATTTAGAGTAAATCTTTGTAATAAGATTTGATTCTTCGGTAATTTAGGAAATTAGAATCCTCTTTGGTTAAATGCGATGATCTGTCTCGATTGCTCTGTCTGATACTTCACTATAAATCCACCCTCTTTATCTTCTTATTTCCACAGCTCATACCTTCTATTCTATCTCCCTCAATTCATACTTTAAAGCATTCATCGATATGCTCCATCCCGTTCTGATTCTTGATATACTCCTAACTTTCATATCTATCATTCTTCTTTTTCATCTGCCGCTGGAAGAATCTATTTACTTCTACTATACTCTTGGTTTTATAGTGTTTTTAGTTCTCCCGTGTCTTTATATTGCTATATGCATCGATATACACGGTTTGCAATTTCTGAGTTGTTGTTGGGTTTTATATCTTCCCTTATATTTCGAAGTCCCTATTTCTGTCTTTCTATAATCATTGACATCCACAGTTAATGCTCTCTCCTATTTGCTGCGATTTATACTCCCATTTCTATTTCGGAGCTTCATGTTTTTGTTTTCTTCTTCCCGACTTCAAGTCAAGTGAATAATGGTCCAGAATTCGTAGGTATGGAGTTTCGAATGATCATAATATACAAAGCAGAAAGAAAAGGTAATAGCACGATTTGATTTGTCAAATTACCAGAATATCCGGAAAAGACTGAATCATCAAGAAAAATATTTTCTTGATATGTTTAGAGGTTAAATAGAATGAAAGAGTTATGTAACATGGTTCATGATGAGGGTATGATCTGTGAACCTTTATCAAGTTCCATTTGAAACTCAGCATGACTTACTGTAATATAATCACGTTGATCAAGTGTCATTATATTATACTAACTCATGCTTCAGTTCCCAACACTACTTCAATAACATTCATAATTTAAGTTCAAACTTTTCAGAATTTAGAAACTAAAACAGTTTCCTTTATGATGTAACACTGATATCGGGAAGAGATAAATGATTTCAGATAAGAATAGTTATGAAATATCTTCAGAAATATCGAGGATATTTATAATGAAAGATACGATGATATCCTAGAATTTCTAATATCAAAGGATGATGAAGAAGATTTGTCCACCAAGGTTTAGAGTCAGGAGCAAGGTATTCGTTAATGACTTCAGCAGACACTGAATCATTTAGATTCTTTAAAGGCAGGTTTAGTCTTTGTGATTTGTCTACAGCCTCCTTCATGGTTTGCTCTATCCGTTTTTCAGTACCAAATTTTCTCTTTTTCTGAGCTTTGCCAACACGTTATTCTTTATCGTGAAACTTTTGACTGTTAAGGTCGTTTACAGTTTTTGCTACTTCATAAGTTTTTTCAACATTCAGAGTATTGATTCGTAGACTGGTTGCTTTTCATATTTTCAGAATGAAAGCTCATAATTCCAAGAGATGAATGTTATATGTATACATATGATATTCTAGTACAGTTTTGAATTCAAAATATGACATTTGAAAGATGTAAGAATCAAAGAGTGATGTTTTCTGTTAAAACTTAGCTTAGATTCTAATTTTTCAAAATCAGAATATGTAATCAAATTTGGATGCGAATGGTTGTTTCGATTTCTAGGAAAGTATGTATATCGTTGTGAAAGTAGTGAGTATAGTTGATGATTTGCTGAATCAGAATCGAAGAATGTAACATATTAATTGTGAATTTATATATCTTTCGGGTATTACCTACCCGTTAAAAGTTTCACAAGTAATATTTTGTACCAGAAAATTTTATTATAGTCTTTATGAAAATATATGTATGTATATTTTCTTCAGATGTAATATAGATTTAATGAGTTAATATCATATTAAGCGCATTTGATTTTCGGCTGGATTAGAAATGAATAATCTCTAAAACATTAAAGATTTAATAATCTTCACGGAGTATTTCACTAATGTAATCAACACTTCATTATTCAGTTTTATTGATATTTCCTTAGTGAATAATGTTGGTGCTTATGGAACTCTTGCTAACTTCGCAAGGTACGAATGATGTTTTCTGGAAAGTTTCAAGCATATCGAAAATGAAAGTGCAAAATCAAACATGTATTTGAATAATACACTTGATTTATTATGAAGTGGAATCTATTAAGTCGAAGCAGAGATTATAGTTAACGATTGTTAAGTCATTAAAGAAGGATGTACATCATAGCATATTAATAACATGAACTAACCGAGTAGTTAAGATTAATACGTAATAGCTTAGTACGAAAAGATTTATTTTGATCTAAAAATTCATATATATATAAAATATACATATAATTTCTTCAGAGGGAATGAGTTAATACTTCATAACTCGTTGATACAATATACGCGTTGTTGATTAGTGATGATGTTTGCGGTGATTATGGATCTGGCGAAGCTTGTGATGTTGTAGATGCTGCTGATGCTGACGGTACTGGCGGTGCTGGTGATGCTGACAGTACTGTTGATGCTGCTGGTAAAACAGATCTAGCTTGTAAATCGTGCACCATTTCGATTAGGGTTTTATTTCATCATTTCTATTCGCTCACTCATCTGGTTTACAATTAGTACTAGAATAAGTAATCTCTAAAACTTTTAGAAACTACATATTCTTTGCAAAATATTTCTTCGATGAAGTTATCAATCAATACTTCATCGTTTGTTGTTGTTGGTATTCCTTGGTATCAATAATGCGTATGACGTTGATGTTCGAGGTACAGATTGTGATGTTGAGGTGTGAGAGGCGGATGTTGTTGTTGGTGGTGGTAATGTTACTGTTGGTGTTGATACTGGTGGTGCAGTTGGTGGTTGTGGGGCTTGTGATGCTTGTAAGTTCTGCATCATATTCTCCAAAGCCAATACTCGAGCGCGAAGCTCGTTGACTTCTTCCATTACACCGGGATGATTGGCGGTTGGAATGAGCGGATGAATAAGATCTAGAAGTTTAGATAATATATAATCGTGATGAGATACTCTGGAAATGAGAGAGAAAATGGTGTTTCGGACTGGTTCGCCGGTAAGTGCTTCAGGTTCTTCGCCAATAGGGCAATTTGGTGAGTAGAAAGGATCGCCTTCTTCTTGTCTCCATTAACTGAGTCGGCTATGAACCCATCCCCAATCCATCCAGAATAGATGATGGCTAATGGGTTGATCCATTCCGGTTACACTGCTTTCGGAGCTCAGGTGGATATCCATATCGGAATAGCTGTCGGAATCCGGTGAACTTGAACTAGTCGAGGGATCCATCTCGTACGATCAGGGAAAGAAAATTTTGATATGTAATAGATTATAGAATTTAGTTTGGTATTCTCCGATACATAATTTACATATGTATATATAATACCAAAATTCCATAAATTACGGAGAAATTTTCGGAAGATGTCAGGAAAAGTTTACAGTAGTAGATATGCTAAGATATGAATTAGTCTGTACACTATCTATGCAAAAAATGCAGGAAAACGTGTCTAGACTTAAATATGATAAGCAAGTAATTTTTGACAAGAAATGATAAGAAAAACTCGGTAAAAATAAATACGGTCATAGTTCAGACTCACTAATGCATCCTAACAATTATCAGTTAAACACACTAATGCAAATTCTGGTTCCCTATGACCTCAAGCTCTGATACCAAGTATGATGACCCATCCCCGTCCAAATCCACTTGGACGAATACATCATTCATTGATTTCATAGTGAGGTTTTGACCTCTATATGATACATTTTGTAAATATTGAATTCTTTTGAAAAGGCACACCATAAATGAATATATAAATCCAAGGTTTTCGACGTCTGATGATTTCTACGTATAGACAATCACCGTATATAATAGTTTTTAACAATACATCCGTTGACAATACAGTCAAATAAGATAGGTGGGGATGATTTTGTGAATTCAAAGTTTTCTCGAGTAAAGCATGTATGACTCCATGCACATAGCTTGTATAACGTATAAGCAAACAGTGGAAGACTTCTAGGAACCTGAAAATAAACATGCTTAAAAGAGTCAACACAAAGATTGGTGAGTTCATAGTTTTAATGTTGCGCATAATCTGTATATAAAGGTGGATCATAAGATTTCAGTTGTTTCATCCAGAAACGTTTATCAAAATATTCTACAAGATTGAGCACCCTGGTAACTAAACTTTAACGTCTATATAATAAGTACCCCTGTTTTAACATACATGCAACCAACATGTACAATACACGCAAACCAACGTGTACTAACCTCAAATAGCATACGTCTGTTTTACAGTTCAGGCTAGGGTTTCTATACCTGGAAAAGACGGGGATGTTGATATGGTCGAAACGGACGGTTTTTATTCGCGCGGTGTCGTCAGGCCGCGGTTCGCCCGGATCAGCCACTCGTGGGAGGAAGGTACTGTTTTAAATTTATATTTAGCGGGTCCTAAATCTTACTACTCCTTATAAGTAAGAGAAGTATGACCTAGAGTCATATTTTTGAGATATCAGTAGAATCGAACCTATATTTTAGCCTGAGATAGTTAGGGAGTAGTGAATATTTATTTGGGATTTTCTAATTTTTAAGATAGATAAAGTAAATGCGATAAAATTCGTAATTCATATAAGGTTAAAGTGAGTGCATACTATGACTTCATCAGTTATTTTGTCGAGATTATGGAATACTGGCTCATGAATAGGCAGAGGCCTTATATTCATTACACTGGTCCTAAACGCCCCTGTCATAAGACATGTCACTGGGTACTGCGTTAGGCTTAAAGATTCTGAATAGACAGCAACGTCCCTTACCCCCGACGCCCGTGCAGTTTGACTACAGGCATACACGTTCAGACGGCTCATCCAATTGAGCAACTCGGTTGGGTGACGTATTAACATTCAAAAATGGTCTAAACTTTCTTAAGCAAAATAGGATACATGGTTTACCATATCCGAGAGACGTGATGTGTTTCAATGCTTTCGTTAATGATTGGTAAAAGATAGTTAGGCCCTTAAAAAGAGTTCAACCATAAAGAACACCATGGCCAAGTCAAGCTGACTTCCATGAACACGTTCGGTTATCCTAACGGTCCAATCTTTTATGTGTCTAAACAAACAGTTCCTTAATTAACTAAGAATCCCTCAAGCGGGGTGCAATGCTTGAGACCGCGTTATGGTACAGTGTACTGGTCAACACTAACCGTGTTTCATGGCCTTACTTAGCAGAGGTACAGCTTACAACAACCGTCGTGCTTCAGCGTACACGTACGAAGTTTATATGCTTGGTGACTACACTGGCATGGTCTAGGACCGACAATGTACTAATTGTCTAGTTAGATGTTTCACTACGAAAGAGTCCTCAGTCGGAATCCAAAGCTTGATAGACTTACTACAACCGGTGTGCCTCAGTTGATCTTACGTTATATCCGATAGACTTCTCTTACCAAGGGGTGACATAGATAGTGTACTCTGAATTGGGGTTTGCGACTTCCCAATAACAGAGCCTATAACTACGTTCTATTAGTTGGAAAAGCGATTGAGTTTAAAGCATAATCGGAAAGCATTTCAACAGCATACACAAACCATAATATTATTTCGGCATTATAACTGCTTACATCATAGCATACACTAAAGATAACTACTCGCTAATCATGGCAACAATATCATAAAACATTATATAAGATAAAGGATAGAAGTACCAGTAGATTAAATGAGTTCCGAATACAAAAGTGACAACTTCAAGACTCCAGACCGCTCCTAATACAATCTTCAGCGTTCTTCTCCGGGTACTAGGTTTCCCGCACGGAGTCGAAGGCCTTGAGAGTATGACTAATATTGTACGAGAGAGAAAGAAGTGAATTAAAGTGTGTGTTGGAATGAATGACAAAGACCCTTTAAATAGACTTGGAATTTGCCAAAATACGTTCAGCAGGCCGTTTGGCAGGCCGTATGGTGGCCCGTATTTGGCAGGCCGTATGGTTGGCAGCCCGTTTTTTGAGGGAGTTTGCTGGGCCGTGTGGCAGGCCGTATCACATACAGGCAGGCTGTATGGCAGCCTTTATGGCAGGCCGGTTCTGATGCTGGTCAACCTTGATTCCCTAGATCGTAACTTGATTTCTTGTCTTTCACCGTTTTTGCTCTAGAATCTTCGTTTTAGCTCCGATTCTCTTGATTCTTTTTGCACCACCTTCGTAATTACTTATTCTTCAATTCTAACCGATGAAGTGGGTATTTTTCTAACAAAGTTTGAATCTTTCTTTTTTTGGGGCCTTAATACCGGGGTAAAAACGTGACTTTTTTAGCCGATATCAAATATCCCACACTTAGACTTTGCTTATCCTCAAGCAAACTCTTATTCTTAAGAATCTTTTCGGCATTTCTTTTCTAATAGACTAAGCGGTTTGCTTTTATTATAAGAGTAAAAGATAAGGTCAGTCATCTATGTTAGGATTGAAATTATCTCTGCAAGCATGTGAGGAGGTTACATGACATAGGCTAGCTTTCACGGGTCAGTCAAATCACTCTAGTGTTTAGGGTTCCCTATAGATCTAAGAAATGAATACACTCATAGCCAGTCATGCTGCACCCATCGTCATAGGCTTGATAAAGACTCAAATCCTTGCTGCTAATGCAAGAACGGTAGTAATCTCAGCTTTACAGGTCATTTGTCAAAATGGGAAAGGAATTTTTGGAGTGGTAGTGAAGTTGTTTTTGAGGGGTGAGATAAAAGGGTAATGTAGTCTTTATACAGACTTTTATTCAGATAGATAGGAGTGCTAAAGTATTTTGAGAAGCACTTTTGAACTTTTATTCATTTGATAATCATTTTCGGTCGAGTTCTCTTCGGCATTTCTCTTATTTAGTTCTCCACTTTTTTTTTTTTTTTTTTTTTGAGACTTCATCTCGAGAAACTTTTAGCCGGTAAACTTTTTCAAGACCTTTGCCATGATACTTGAGAGGTTTATAACATCGGGTTTTCGGAAGGAATCTCATTTTCTGAATTTTTCAAGAAATAGTAAAGGTGATATGGATGTGGTGGTGGAGTAGAAGTAGTGGATGTGCGGAAGGTTTATATTTGACAAATGGCTAGCTATTTTGATTATAACCGAATCACGCTTCTGCTGCTTGGAGATGTAGATCTAAAGCAAGTTCTGATTCTAGGTACAGACATCGGCACTCTCAACGAAAAATAGTGAAGCATTAAAGATGAATGCTGGTCTTATTTGGGGTGCCTCACCATAATCAATTTAGGTCGATAATGCCTTAGTCATGCAATGCTCTATTAGAGATTTCAATCTAACAAGAATTCCACCTTACTTAAGCCTTATTTTTATTGACAAACATTTTAGGTTTTCAAAAATACTCTTTCGAAAAGGGTTTCTTTTGCAAAAATTTTGAAATTTGGCTTAAGGACTTGGAATCTTCGTAATGGGTTATTATAATACAGTATAAAAAGATACCAACATCCCACACTTAGACGAACATTGTCCTTAATGTTCCTAGTGTATCCCACACTTAGGAGTTTTAGTTGAAGATTTGGGAGTATTTGTCTAGTGTTTATATTAGGTGTTATCCCACACTTAGTGATAAGCTAGGATGTGGCATAGTTTGAATCTTGAGCTAGTAAAGAAAAGAAAGAAATACCCCTAGCAGATGCGGCTGGTTCCTTGCTTCTTTATCGGCTCATTTATCATCCTTTATTCTTCTACTCTACTTTATTGCACGGGTTGCCTCCCGAGAAGCGCTTTTGTTTAAGGTCGTTGGCTCGACCGTATTGATGCTTCAAAAAGCAAACATTCCTCGCTGATGGTTGTGATCTTGGTCTTCTCGAGGAAATGTGAGTCTTGGTGGATAAATCCCGAGAAAGTGTCAGACCAATAGTGGTAATAGATCCGTTACTTCTCTTGAAGATCTTCTGAAAGATAAGTAGTGCGCAGTTTCGGCTCTTGATAAGTCCTGAAGTCCGATGAGGATATGATCTACAGCTCTGTTGGTTGACCCATGAATGTCAATCATAGAATCAGTGTTGGTGTTGATCATTTCTCTAACTGGATGCTCATTTCGGAGGTCTTCAAATAGTGTTAGAAACTGTATTTTTAGAATCTCGGAGTCTTCAGAACGATGATCTCCACAGTAAGAGTCAGTAGCTTTGCACAGATTTACTAAGAGGCAAAGCTGAAAAGAAGTGAACAGCAATCCTGATCCGAGTATTAATTTCACCGTCTTTGAGTATATCTCCCGACATCCAGCTTTAAATGTGAACTAGGATCCGTGGATTCTTGGAAGATACGTGATAGCTGTTTCGTAACATAGGTGGCAATATTGACTCTATCTGGTTCAAGATGAGAGAACGGATTGTTTCGCCTTGCTTCCTCCATAACAGCGTCTTGTAACTCTTTGATAATCAGATCAGCGTGGTGATCAATTGTTACGTAAATCACTAGTCTGTCTTGTGTGCTTTCGAAATTATCTCTATCCAAGAGAGCGAAAAGACTATGAATATCCTCGATCATTTGCAAATCAGAATGATAAGTCGGGCGGCCGGTGGAGAGATCCATATGCTTCCGGATGAGAGTCAGTAGTGCTCGTTGGTTTCGTGAGAACGGAAGTGCAGATCCGGCTAAGGCATTATAAACCTTAGAGTAAATGATCTTCTGATCTCGACATAATCTTGTTTCGAGAATAGTGCGAAACACTGAATTATGCTCTCATTGCCTTTCTTCGTGATAGATATGATCGTGAAGAGAATTGATAAAGTCTTGAATGCGTTCTTCTAGGATTTCAACATCATTGTCTTCTCTTCGGAGATAGAGGTGGTGTTATTCTCTGATAGCCATGATTCGTTCTGTTAAGCGTAGCGAAAAGTTAATGGTTGACTTTCGAATGGCTTCGAGAATGTCTTCAAATTCATCGGTATCATTGATGAAGGTGATCATGTATGTGTGTGTGGATATAACCGAAATTCGATCTAAAGAAGAGTCCGACTCCCCTTGATCTGGTTCGGTTGGAGAGTGTGAGTTATTCAGAATGTCTTCATGATGCTCTTCCTCATCATCATCGGTATCTTGTTCGTCTGAGGATGCGTCTGATGAACGGGTTTCTTTAGTATTCTGATTCTCCACTTTGATACTTGCAGGATCAATTTCTATATCCTTAACCTCAACCTTGTCGGTCTTCTTCTTGAAGCGAATGATTAAACTGTGATCTATCGTCTCAAGCCTCATTATTTCTTCGTGACGCTCAGCGCTTGGAACGGGTATTGTCGCAGTTTCTTTTACGTCTTCCATTTCCTCTTCCTCCTCAGATTCCTCTATTTCTTCGCTGGGATCCTCTTCTTCCATTTCTGGGTCGTCTATAGACTGTGATTCGACACCCATCTCGACATCATTGGCTAGTGGTGAAGACTCATCATCAGAAGTGATCCGTCTGGTGAAAATAGCAAACATCTCTGCCTGTCCAGAAAGATCAGTTGGTCGGTTAATTTTGAAGGTAACGCACTCCCCATGTGATCGTAAGATCAAGGTTTGATTGTACACATCAATGACAGTCCTAGCCGTATTCATGAAAGGTCTTCCTAACACTACTGATGTGTGTAGGTCTTCCTTGATATCCATTACTACGAAATCCGTAGGGTACACGAATTTTTCGACTTTCACCAAGACATTCTCAACTATGCCCTTAGGATATCGAATTGTATGATCGGCGAGTTGGATTGTCATTTTGGTTGGTGACAAGTCTCCTAACTCTAGTCTCTTGTAGAGAGAGTAGGGGATTAGGTTGATACTTGCTCCTAAATCTGCTAGCGCATGAATGGTTCCAGATTGGTAGATTGAACACGAGAAAACGAATCGACCCGTATCTCCTAGCTTTGGTGGTAGAGAGTTTCTGAGTAATGCAGAGCATTCTTCATTCAATGGAATTTTTTTAGAATCTGATATCCTCTCCTTTGTAGAAAGAAGCCTTCAGATGTATCTCTTCTGGTTGGGAACTTTGGACATGGTGTCCAGGAATCTTCCATCAAGTTTGAAGAAATAAAGCTTGGATGGTTCTTCTTGTAGCCTTCTAGGATAAGGTACGCGAATTGAAGTTTCAGGGGTCAGCTTCTGAGTATATGTCGATTTGTTCTTGAGACTAGCTGATATTCTCCTTGCTTCTTCCTCTGGGATTACGGAATCCATTTGCTTAGCTTCTTCTATATGGGGATTTTGGATAGTATTACTTGGCAATCTTCCCTGCAGTCGGGTTTCAAGGTGTTGTGATAATTGTCCGAGCTGCGTTTCCAAACTTTTGAGCAGAGCCAATTGATTTCTCATTAGTATCTCTGTCTGATCTTGTCTGGCAGCAGTTCTCTGATTTAACTGTTGTTGTCCTTGAATGAACTGAGTTAACTTATCATCAGCTCCGAGAGTGGGGTTAGCTGCTTTTGTAATCTGGGTGGTAGGGGAATTCTCCTCAGCTGGGGGACCAGTGAGTGGAAGTGGTTGATCGTAGGTCAATTGAGATTGTTGGGCTGGATAAGGTGGATAGCGGTAGCGGAAAGGTTGATTGCTTCGCTGAAATTGATTAATCCTAGGTGGTTGATTGAATCCAGGGTTTGGTGGATGAGCTGGGTATTGAACGTAACAGACTGAATCGTCAGGGTTTTCGTACTCAACTTGATATTCTTTAGTGGGCTGCGGGTTGGTACAATTAACACAAGCCTGAGCTTGGTTAACCTGCTGCGGCTGCGTCTTCAATTCTCCGAGTTGTTTAGCAAGAGATTCCATCTTATCCGTGAGGGACTTCATGGCCTCCGTTTGATTGTTAAGTGCAGAGAGTGGGGCAGATGATGAAGTTGT
The DNA here is from genome assembly GCF_046630445.1 of Rutidosis leptorrhynchoides. Lineage (NCBI taxonomy): Eukaryota > Viridiplantae > Streptophyta > Magnoliopsida > Asterales > Asteraceae > Rutidosis > Rutidosis leptorrhynchoides. Next base: position 148,922,266 of record NC_092337.1, read on the forward strand.
TTCACCACTGTTCCAGTCATGATGATGCATCGTCATATTTTTGAGCAATTCCCATGCTTCGTCTGCGGTTTGGTTCATCAGATTCCCTTGAGCTGCTGCATCGATCGTCGTCCTATGATTTACCGTAAGACCATTGTAGAAGGTGCATATTTGGGCTGATCTTTCTAACTGGTTATTAGGGCATTTCTTCAGCAGGGTTTTGAAACGCTCCCATGCAGTGTAAAGAGATTCATCATAACTTTGTTTGAAGTTAATGATGTCATTCTTCAGTTTGGTTTGTTTAGAAGGAGGGAAATATTTGGTTAGGAATTTAGTAGCCATCTCCGTCCATGACGTGATGGAATCTTTTTCTAGTCCTTCAAACCAGGTTTGAGCATGATGAGTGAGAGAATGGGGGAACAAGTATAGCCGGACTATATTTTATCCTATCCCTGGCTATTTGTAGGAGTTCGAAAGAGATATGAATTTATCAAGGTGAGAATTAGGATCATCATTCGGTAATCTATGAAACTGACAGCTATTCTGAATGAGCTGGATGATGTGATGTTTTAACTCGAACGAGTGTCCTTGAATCTCTGGAAATCTGATTGGTCCTTCTCGACCTTCAATCGAGGGTTTGGTATTTTTTGCTAAAGTAACGCGTAACGCCATTTGATTTCTGATTCGTGCTTCCTTGTGTGCTTTAGAGATTATTGCGTCTGGATCAGGTACGAATAACAACGGCCCTGGTCTAGATCGGGTTTGGGTCATATACTAGGTATGCCTTTTTGTTTTTAATTTTTCGCAAATAAGCTAAGCTAAACTAATTTATTCTAGGATAATCTAATTTAATCTAATTGTAACGTAAGTTAATCTAAGGTAATCTAATCTAAGGTAGTCTAAGGTAATCTAAAGTAATCTAATCTAATTAACTAACTATCCTACGGTGGAATATTTTTTTGGTTCTGGCTACTGATTCCCTGGTATTTCGGTAACAGAGCTCCGCACGAACTATTTAACAAACCAAGTGGCCAGGCCAACTACGGAGAGGCAGGATCCTTTTGGTCCCAATATAATTGGCGACTGTCCGAAAATCCAATAACCAAGTTCGTGTATAATTGTCTTTCTTAGACACCACTAAATGCTTGTGAATAAGTTTGACAGAGAGCAATATTGCCTGATACCAGTTCCCCGGCAGCGGCGCCGAAAACTAGTATCCTCCTGTCATATGGCCGAAACGGACTGTTTTTATTCGCGCGGTGTCGTCAGGCCGCGGCTCGCCAGGATCAGCCACTCGTGGGAGGAAGGTACTATTTTAAATTTATATTTAGCGGGGCCTAAATCTTACTACTCCTTATAAGTAAGGGAAGTATGACCTAGAGTCATATTTTTGAGATATCAGTAGAATCGAACCTATATTTTAGCCTAAGATAGTAGGGAGTAGTGAATATTTATTTGGGATTTTCTAATTTATAAGACAGATAAAGTAAATGCGATAAAATTGGTAATTCATATAAGGTTAAAGTGAGTGCATACTATGACTTCATCAGTTATTTTGCCGAGATTATGGAATGCTGGCTCATGAATAGGCAGAGGCCTTGTATTCATTACACTGGTCCTAAACGCCCCTGTCATAAGACATGTCACTGGGTACTGCATTAGGCTTGAAGATTCTGTAACGTCCCTTACCCCCGACGCCCGTGCAGTCTGACTACAAGCATATACGTTCAGACGGCTCATCCAATTGAGCGACTCGGTTGGGTGACGTATTAACATTCCAAAATTGTCTAAACTTTCTTAAGCATAATAGGATACATGGTTTACCATATCCGAGAGACGTGATGTGTTTCAATGCTTTCGTTAATGATTGGTAAAAGATAGTTAGGCCCTTAAAAAGAGTTCAACCATAAAGAACACCATGGCCAAGTCAAGCTGACTTCCGTGAACACGTTCGGTTATCCTAACGGTCCAATCCTTTATGTGTCTAAACAAATAGTTCCTTAATTAACTAAAAATCCCTCAAGCGGGGTGCAATGCTTGAGACCGCGTTATGGTGCAGTGTACTGGTCAACACTAACCGTGTTACATGGCCTTACTTAGCAGAGGTACAGCTTACAACAACCGCTGTGCTGCGTGCACGTACGAAGTTTATATGCTTGGTGACTATACTAGCATGGTCTAGCACCGACAATGTACTAAGGGTCTAGTCAGATGTTTCACTACGAAAGAGTCCTCAGTCGGAATCCAAAGCTTGATAGACTTACTACAACCGGTGTGCCTCAGTCGATCTTACATTGTATCCGATAGACTTCTCTTACCAAGGGGTGACACAGATAGTGTACTCTGAATCGGGGTTCGCGACTTCCCAATAATAGAGCCTATAACTACGTTCTATTAGTTGGAAAAGCGATTGAGTTTAAATCATAATCAGAAAGCATTTCGACAGCATACACAAACCATAATATTATTTCGGCATTATAACTGCTTACATCATAGCATACACTAAAGATAACTACTAGCTAATCATGGCAACAATATCAAAAAACATTATATAAGATAAAGGATAGAAGTACCAGTAGATTAAACGAGTTCCGAATACAAAAGTGACAACTTCAAGACTCCAGACCGCTCCTAATACAATCTTCAGCGTTCTTCTCCGGGTACTAGGTTTCCCGCATGGAGTCGAAGGCCTTGAGAGTATGAATAATATTGTACAAGAGAGAGAAAGAAGTGAATTGAAGTGTGTGTTGGAATGAATGACAAAGACCCTTTAAATAGACTTGGAATTTGCCAAAATACGGCCGGCAGGCCGTTTGGCAGGCCGTATGGTGGCCCGTATTTGGCAGGCCGTATGGCTGGCAGCCCGTTTTCTGAGGGCGTTTGCTGGGCCGTGTGGCAGGCCGTATCCCATACAGGTAGGCTGTATGGCAGCCCGTATCGCAGGCCAGTTCTGATGCTGGTCAGACTTGATTCCCTGGATCGTAACTTGATTTCTTGTCTTTCACCGTTTTTGCTCTAGAATCTTCGTTTTAGCTCCGATTCTCTTGATTGTTTTTGCACCGCCTTCGTAATTACTTGTTCTTCAATTCTAACTGACGAAGTGGGTATTTTTATGATAAAGTTTGAATCTTTCTTGTTTTTGGGCCTTAATACCGGGGTGAAAACGTGACTTTTTAGCCGATATCAGATGTCAAGCCCTATGGATCCATATACAACTATTCGCGCCCATCAGTTCTTATAATCGGTAGTTACTAGTTGCCAAAGCTAAGGGAATTTCAGTTTAAACTCAGTGTAGAATTAAGTATGTACTTGTGTCCATTGCGTTTAAAATAAAGTGCATCTATTCTCAGCCCAAAAATATAGATTGCAAAAGCAATTAAAAAGGGAGCATATGAAACTCACCTTAGCAGCACATAAGTTCATTCATCGAAATGTGATCGAAACTCGGAATGCAAAGTAATCATAGATATCAACCTAGAGAACATATGTTGGTTGATGTGCGTAGAGGTGTATACGAAATAGTTATATTTTTATTTCAAAATACTATTAAATACGATACAATTTTACACAAGTTATTTATTTATTTATAGAGTGGATATACCTAAACCTTGCTACGACACTTATAGGCAGTGTACCTAATCGTACAGTAGTGTAGTTTTTAGTAAGTCATGTTCGTCCACAGGGAACTAGCCAAGTTTAACGCTATATTTTTAAAACTATATTTGTATAAATATATATATATATATATATATATATATATATATATATATATATATATATATATATATATATATATATATATATATATATATATATATATATATATATATAAGTAATATTATTATAAAAGGGGTTTTTTACCGTTTAATGACCGGTTTGTCGATTTTATGTCTTAAGTAGCAGTTAAAACCTAATGTAAAATATTAAAAATAAATATAACTTAATTTAAAGCGTAAAGTAAATGACGAGAATTAAAGTGCGATAAATAAAATTGCGATAATTAAAAAGTACGATAAATAAAATGACATTAAATAAAAATGCGATTAAATATAAAAAAAAGGAATTATGCTTATTTAAACTTCCATAATCATGATGTTGGACATGTTGATTTTAGTTTATTACCATGGGTTAATTGTCCTTTGTCCTGGATTATTCAATATGTCCATCTGGTTTTTGTCCATAATAGTCCATCAGTCATAAATACAAAGTGCGAGTGTCCTCGTCAAATTATCCTTATATCCGAAGTCAAATATTCCAACTAATTGGGGGCTTAAACTGTAATAAGGTTTTAATACTTTATTATCAATTACACCAAGTGTCCTTGCATGTAATCCACCCCTATTTTAATGAGTCCATTAACTATTAATCAATTCCCGTGTCCGGTTAAATGAACGATTATTAGTACTTATAAATATCCCGCCCATCGTGTCCGATCGATTATATATGGTTATTTATAGGTACGTCCAATTGTAAATCTTTATATTAAATTAACAAACTATCATTCAATTAAATAAATATAAAGCCCATTAATAACCCATAGTCTAATTTCCACAAGTGTCGTTCTTTTGTTCAAACCCCAATTATGGTACAAAGCCCAATTACCTCGTCTTTAATATTTAGCCCAACATCATGATTACTTTGATTTAAATAAGCATAATAATAACTTAGCTACGAGACATTAATTTAAAAAGGTTGAACATAACTTACAATGATTAATAATAGCGTAGTGTTACACGGACAGAATTTCGACTTACACACTTACAGCATTCGCTAACATACCCTTATTATTATTAATCTTAAATTAAAATTAAAATTATAAATTATATATATATATATATATATATATATATATATATATATATATATATATATATATATATATATATCGTGAGAGATAGAGAGGATAGAAAAAGATGTGTGAATTTCGGCCAAAACACGCGAACTTTATAGGACCTGAGCTGATACTGTGCACCATGAGATCGCATGGTTTTTGGTCTTCCTGGCCATGAGATCGCATGGCCTTCTTTTACAGCTCACATGCTTTTGTTTTTTATTTACCGACGGTTTTAATAAATAAATATAATATATATATAATTTTAAGAATTATTTATATATTATATTATATTTATGTGCATAGTTGACTTGTAATTTTTAGTCTGTTGCGTTGCGCGTTGAGAGTTGCCTCTGGTCCCGGTTCCGGATTTTCGAACGTCCTTTCGTACTATTTAATATCTTGTACTTTGCATTTTGCGGCTCGTAGTCTTGTAACTTTTAGACGTTTCTCATCAACAATTTGAACAACTTTGATTGTACTTTGTACTTTTGAGCTTTTTGGTCGTTTGCGTCTTCAATTCGTCGAATCTGTCTTTTGTCTTCACCTTTTATTATTTAAACGAATATCACTTGTAAATAGAACAATTGTAACTAAAAGCTTGTCTTTTTTGAGGGATAATGCTATGAAATATATGTTCGTTTTTAGCATTATCAAATATTCCCACACTTGAGCGTTGCTTGTCCTCAAGCAATATAGTCTTGAAATAAAAATACTAGAATCACTTCTTTATTCTTCACACTTTGTACATCAGTGATTTTGATTTGGCGGTATAAACAATGATAGAAACGTTGTGGTTTACAGTCCCACATGATTATGAAAATTTAGATCCTTAAGGAAATTGGATCTTTATGAAAACATTTGATCTTTTGAAAATTAAATCTAGCTTTTACCCGAGATAAGTTTTCCGGAATAACCCTTCACCGGTGTTTGAAAATTGTTTTTTTGGGTTTGGTGGGTTTCAGATTTGAAAATTTTCGCTCAAAACTTATGGTTTTGTGTCACCCACTTGCTAACCTTGTATTAGGAAAGCAACATGTCCAGTATACTTGCTCCGTATATTACCTTTCGGTAAACTACCGTCCGGTTGTAAAGGAAAGCGTTGAACAAGCAACTGTTGAGGCAATGTCCCGTGACATGCTTTTGATTATGGTCTATAACGTGTCGGATGCAATTACTATCCTTGGTAGGAGCAATAGTAAAGATCACCTTATAGTTTTTCGATCTGGCACAAGGTCCTGTATTTGACCATGCTATGCAACCACCGTTCTTACAGTTGACACCCGATTTGGTTCAGGTGACCTAATGAATTCCAGGTGAATTCTTAGGATTTTACGTTCAATGGTAATGAACGCATTGAAAATGGTTTTTTAGAAAACAAATCGGTTTTAATTTGATCAAAATATTTTCTCGTTCAAGCTTGAATTTAGATATCATCGAATTCCATGAGTTTGTAATTCTCAATCTTTAAAAGTCAATCTCAAGGATTGAATAATATCAGTCTTAAAAGCTGATTTTTGATCTTTAAGGAGATTATCCTTTCTGGGGATCTGATTCATTAGTCTTATAAGCTAATTTGCACGGTGCCCCCCATTGTACGAGACAGATCCTCTCATGGTTAGGATAAGTCTGACCACTTGGCGACCCTGTTTGATGCTGAGGTCCGTGGATTTCCAGCTGATTTTCGAGAAAACTTTTCAAGGTTTTTCATAGACTCTACAACTGGTCTGGACGACAACTTCCTGACCTAAATCAAGAAGCGCGTGTCTTTTTTGGAAGACTTTACTTCCTTTTAATGATGGAATTGATTCATTGTGTAGATCCATCATTCTTTCAAATATATTACAATTTACCGGGTAAAACAGTTAATTTTGTCCAAAACAAAAGTATCTTCAATTATTTGTACAAAAATATGTGACATATGTTCTAAATAACTTGGTAAATTTTTCCCACACTTGGCTTTTATTTTCCTATCTTTGCCTTCTAATTTTCCTCTATTCCATTTTAAATGAATTCTAACATTTTAGGTTATTTCTCAATTTATGTCCTTTCCGAGGTAACAATAATTTCGGTGTTAACACCTAGTTTTATCGTTCATAAATATGTATAAACATGATTTTGAGTTCATTTAGTTGAAAATTTTGAAAATTTTTACTAGAATTGGGTAGTCAGTATATAAGACTAGGGCTGTTCTTTATTATCATAGGGCACTAGATTCTAATACAACTACTGCGTTACTAGTATTTTTAATGGTAACCAAGTGTTTAAATTTAAAATTTTAAAAATTCGAAAGAATTTAACCCCTTCCCACACTTAAGATCTTGCAATGCCCTCATTTGCAAGAAATCAGTAACAACTTAAATTATTGAGGGTGATTAGCGTAGAAAAATGATTAAATTTTACCAAAGTTTTCAAACATATTGGCGTTTGTTTGTTGAATGATAAATGGTGCACATCATTTGTTCATTCCGTCTTGTTGTTACATCACATTTGTTTTTCGTTTTGTCGTCAAAATTAGTAGCTTTTGCTAAACTTAATGCCAGTCTTTGAAAGTTCGCTGTTTTACCCAGTTGTGTACATAAGATAAAATATATACAATACAAATATAAACATGCATGGTAATTTGAAATGGGACTTAATATCCCACTTTCAAATTACAAAAATGAAATATTAGTACAAAATAATAAAAATATTAAAAATTACATTAAAAGTATCACAATATTATATGTTTTAAACAAAAAAATAAATAAAGATAATAAAAGATAAAAATCACCAACGGGAACTATATCAATCTGGATAGGGGTTCCAGTTCATGTCATCGGGCGGGTTCCACGGTTGGTTATAGGTGTACTGATAGGCCTGGTTAGGGTCGTAGAGAGTAAATGGTGGTCGCATATCGGGCTAGTGTGGAGGATAGTAAGCAGGTCGGGTTGGTACGTAGTTATTTGGTACCTGAGGTGATAGCTGGCTCATGATCTGATGCTGATGATAGTGCCATCTATCATGCTATCGTTGCCTGGAATGCTCGTACACATTCTCGGCGTGCCACTGCTCGAACTGACTAAATCTAGCCTCGTTTGTCATTTCTACCTCATCTATACGCTGATAAACGTCAGTAGCAGCCTCCCTAATGACATCCCTAATGTCATCCGGTTCCTCCATTTCCTCATCTGAACCTCTCTCTACATGTGGATGACGACCATCATATGGTACTGCCTGATTGCGTCTGCTCTTTAATATCTTTGCACCCTGATAGACCTTCAATCCTAAAGTATCAACCTGTTCCCTACACACCATCAGTGGACCCCTTTGATCCCTATCTACACCCAAATACTCTCCAATGAGAGTAACAAAAATACCTCCTCCTATTATTCCCCCGTCCTGTATTCCTGCCACCATTTTGGACAGATAAAAACCAACACAGTAGGGGATATTAACAAAGCTTCTAGTATTTCGAATACACTTAAGGTAAAATAAATCATGTAAGGTCATCTTCTCCTTGTTTTTACCTCTTTGTGTAATCGAATTAACTAAAAATCTATGTATAATATGAAGCTCTGCTTTGTTAATATCTAAATAGGAGTGTCTTCCTCCCAGCGTAAAAACATTATAATTTGACATACGCCTCCAGACGGCGTCCGCGTCAAAATTCCTATCTACCCTTTCACCATGATAAATCAGATTTGTACAATCACGTAGTAATAATTCACCAGGAGTGTAAATCCGTAAAGCCTTGGCCATGTCCAGCATGGACATCCTATACATCCTACGGCCAAGAAAAAATCTAAGAAAATTTCTATCATCTAACCTAACTACATCCGTATTTAACGCTATAGTACTCATAAGCTCAACACACCATTCTTTATATACATGCCTACGAATGGTGAATAAACGTTCCCAATCGAGAAAAGAGGAGTTCCCATACCTTTGAATCAGATGCTGCCTAATTGAGTTAACTAGTTGGACCCTTTCCAAAGGCTCCCAATCAATTACCCTCGGTACTTCTACATTTTTCGTTACCAGTTTAAATTTGTTACTTTGGTACGTCGGGTAATCTCTCCAGCTTCGATCAAATCTCAAATTAGGATGTAACTGTTCTTCATGAATCGTTGGGTGTTCTATTATTGGATGAATCGGAAATTGTACGTAGGCATTAACATATTCTTGCTGCGGATCATAATATGGTATGTGTTAATCATTATGATATTGTTGTTCCTGTTGTTGTTCCTGTTCAGGTTCTGGTTCATATTGCATTTCTGGTTCAGGTTCTGGAGCAGGTTGCCTAGATGATGATGATGATGCACCATCAGTATTGGTATATCTCTGCAAAATACATTAAACACAAAATTTGTGCATCCAAATATGCATTAGTGTTAACAAAATAACAACTTGAAACAATTACAATAACATGTTCAATTAAAATTAAACTTATACACATTTTCACAATTTTTACAATTATACACTTTTTCAAATAAGCATATATGAAAATGTATACAAAGTTCATAAGCATTCAACTCAAATAACATGTTAAAATAATCATTACTAGCAATTAAACAAGTTTCAAATGACATTTACATCAATTTAATCAAGTTCATGAATTTTAGACTTAAAAAGTCCACTTTAATTCTCAAAAATCATGTATAGGATCAAAGTTTGGATCATTTAGCTACCTAAACATGTTACACTACTTAATTTAGCAATAATTCATGACAAAAATCGGCCATAACCTGTTTATATCAAAAAGCCCCAAATTGCTCAAGAACACAAACCCTAGATTTCTAAAAAATTTAAAGTTTTTGGCTTCAAATCATGTTAAATAGCATCAATCTAGGTTATACATGCATAATATACTAACAATTTAACTCTAATTACACTAGAAATTAACAAAATCAAATTAGGTATAAATTAGCTCAAGAACACTAAAATTCAAATTTAAAGAGTTTTAGAGATGTAATTGTTACCTTTCTTGAAAAACTTCTTAACAAATTCATGATTAGAACGGATTATAGCAAGAGATTTGGTTGATTTTGATGAAACATTGATGATTATAGGTGATGTTTGGGAGTATTTTACGTATGTGTGTATGTTGTTTGTGAAGAGCAGAAAGCTCGCTGGGTTTCTTATTCTGTCCAGTTTTTTATCACCATGCGACCGCATGGATTTAGTGAAGGAACCCCATGCGATCGCATGGGGTCTGATTTTTTTTTTACTAAAAAAAAACCTTATACTTTTAAAACAAATAATTAAGTAAAAATTAAAATTTTGTTCTTTTTAAGATGAGGGCGTTTTGGATCGTTGTCCTAGTCCGACTCTCGACAAAATTTTAAAATTTGTTACTTTTTAAGCATCGTTTTAAAAGCAAAGATTTTTTTGGGTTTTTTAATGTTTTTGGCATACTTTAATTCAATAAGATTAAAAATAATGATAATAAAATTTCTCGTCCCTCCCTTGGGTAAAACAATTTCGGTTCAACGACCTAGTCTTCAACTCACGACAAATTTTTAGAAATCATATTTTTAACTCAATGAAATAAAGTAAAATTTTTTTTTTTTAAATTTACACCAAACTTAAATTTAAAATGCATAAAATTAAAAATTCAAATTAATATCATTAATATTTATATATATTAAATTTACAAACTTATATTAAAAATATTAATTTTTAAAAATACTTAAAAACTTAAATATATTGGTTTTAGAAATTTACAATAATAATTTAATATTTATATATTAGTTTTAAAAACATGGTAAAAATTAAAATTAAAAATCTTTTTGGTCTTTTATCTCACTTTAATCAATCAAATATTATCAAAAATATACGCCCCTCTTTTCGGTAAAGTAATTTCAGTTCCATAACCTAGTTTTACTCCTGACGAATTTTTGAAATATTTTGGGTAGATTAATTAAAGATATTTATACCTTAAGAATAAAAGGTAAATTTCGCAGTGATGTAATAAATTTTTGTATGATATCAATAATTTCGGTTACGCATACCTAATTTTATTGAATACCAATTTAATACTTTATAGCGAACGATTCAGCGTTTATTGTCAAAAGGTTAAAAACAATAAAAATAAAAATAAATACTGTACATACTTACCTGTGAGATAGAATTCTCAGAGACCCGCTTTAGCTGACTCATAGGAGAGTCGTGTGATTTGGTTTTCCATAGCTACATAAGCGTAACCTCGATTCTTCAATATCTTTTCTTCTAAACACATGAACGGTCATTCTCTGCATAGAGTAACAAATTCGCTATTTGAGTATGTTTGATTGTTTGAACATTTACCTTCGTGTGACCATTTTCCGCATTTATAACATCTTTTAAGGTGTCGTGCTCTTCTTTTTATTGCGGATTTTGATTTTCCTTTACCAAAATGTATCTTATGATGATCTTTCCTGAGTTCTTTCCTCACTTCGTCACATCTGCCTCTTATTACTGACACCAGGTCACTCGGGAGTGTGTCATTATTACGTTTAGTAATCAAAGCGTGTAGCATTAGACCATGGTTTAGTTCAAAGGAATTCTTCATCTCGTAAAACCTAAAAAAAATTCAGAATTGAGGGAGAAGACTAGTTCTTTAGGGTCTACTAGGGAAAGACCATTCGGATTCCATTCTCGGAAACTACACGAAAACAGAATATCTAACTCTAACAGAAATATATATTATACTTAAAAAGACTTGATTCTCCCCACACTTAGTTAGTTGTGGTGTTGAAATTGTGATTAACTTCGTTGTCGACTTCCATCGGACCTTGTATGTAATGTTTAACTCTGTGACCATTAACTTTAAATTCAATTCCATTTGAATTTATTAATTCTACTGTTCCATATGGGAAAACTCTTTTGACTATGAATGGTTCAGACCATCTTGATTTTAATTTTCCAGGAAATAGCTTGAATCATGAATTGAAAAGAAGAACTATGTCTCCTTCTTTAAATTCTTTTGAACTTCTGATTCTTTTATCATGTCATTTCTTCGTTCTTTCTTTATAGATTAACGAATTTTCATATGCTTCATGTCTTAATTCTTCTAATTCATTTAATTGACTTAACCATAGACGTCCGGCTTCATGTAAATCAATATTACATGTCCAAAGCCCAAAATGCTTTGTGTTCAATTTCTACTGGAAGGTGACATGCTTTTTCGTAAACGAGTTTAAAAGGTGTGATTCCAATTGGAGTTTTGTAGGCTGTTCTAAAAGCCCATAGTTCATCCTCCAATTTCATGGACCATTCCTTTGGATTTGATCCTACGGTTTTCTCTAGAATACGTTTTAATGCTCGGTTGGTATTTTCAACTTGTCCACTTGTTTGTGGATGATAAGCGGTTTAGATTTTATAAGTTACGCCATATCTTTTGAGAACTTTATCAAGTTGATTATTACAAAAATGAGTACCCCGATCACTTATTAAAGCTTTCGGTGTTCCAAACCTTGCAAAAAGACGTTTTAAAAAGTTGACTACAACTCGTGCATTGTTAGTTGGAAGAGCTTGTGCTTCCGCCCATTTAGATAAATAATCAATGGCAACGAGAATGTAGAGATTATTATGAGATTTTGGAAATGGACCCATAAAGTCAATACCCCAAACGTCAAATACTTCACATACTTGAATGACATTTTGTGGCATTTCATCACGTTGACTTATTTTTCTGGCCCTTTGACAAGTATCACAGGATTTGCAATGAAGGTGTGCGTCTTTGAAAATTGTAGGCCAATAGAATCCAGCATCGTAAACTTTTCTTGCTGTAAGTTGAGGCCCATAATGCCCTCCTGTTGGTCCTGTGTGACAATGGTTTAGGATTTGACTAGTTTCATCTCTGAATACACATCGGCGTATTATTCCATCGGGACAACTTTTAAACAAATGTGGATCTTCCCAGAAATAGTGTTTTATATCACTAAAGAATATCTTTCGTTTTTGGTACGACAACCCTTTTTCAAGGAATCCACATACTAAGTAGTTTGCATAGTCTGCAAACCATGGAATTTCATTTTAATCTATCTTTAATAGATATTCATCAGGAAAGTTATCTTGTATTACCGATTCATTTAGAACTTCTAATTCAGGATTTTCAAGACGAGAAAGATGATCAGCGGCGAGATTTTCTGCTCCCTTTTTGTCTCGGATTTCAATATCGAACTCTTGTAGGAGTAAGATCCAACGGATTAATCGTGGTTTAGCATCTTGTTTTGAAAATAGGTATCTAAGAGAAGAATGGTCGGTATAGATCACCGTTTTAGCTAGAACGAGATATGAACGAAAGTTTTCAAAAGCAAAGACAATGGCAAGTAGTTCTTTTTCAGTAGTTGTGTAATTCGTTTGTGCACCTTGTAACGTCTTACTAGCGTAATAAATAGGTTGAAATCGTTTTTCAATCCTTTGTCCTAAAACGGCTCCCATCTTAAAATCACTTGCATCGCACATAAGTTCAAATGGTAGATTCCAATTTGGAGTTATCGTGAATGGCATTAGTGAGTTTTTCTTTAAGAATATTAAAAGATTTGATGCATTCATCTGAAAAGATGAATGGAGCATCTTTTTCAAGGAGTTTGTTCATAGGAGTGGCAATTTTAGAAAAATATTTTATGAAACGTCGGTAAAAACCGGTATGCCCAAGAAAACTCCTAACTCCTCTAACATTGGTGGGATGTGGAATTTTAGCAATTACATCTACTTTAGCTCTATCCACTTCAATTCCTTCCTTTGAAATTTTATGACCAAGAACGATGCCTTCTTTAACCATGAAATGACATTTCTCCCAATTAAGTACTAGATTTGATTGTTCGCATCTAATAAGCATTCGTTCAAGATTGACTAGACATGTTTCAAAAGTATCACCGAAGACTGAAAAGTTATCCATGAAAACTTCCATGCATTCTTCTATCATGTCATGAAAAATCGCCATCATGCACCTTTGAAAGGTTGCAGGGGCGTTGCAAAGTCCAAATGGCATGCGTTTGTAAGCAAAAGTACCATAAGGGTATGTGAATGTGGTTTTCTCTTGATCTTCAAGTGCTATTGGAATTTGAAAATATCTGGAGAAACCGTCAAGAAAACAATAGTAACTATTTCCGGCTAATCTTTCCAACATTTGATCAATGAAAGGTAAGGGAAAGTGATCTTTTCTGGTGGCGTCATTTAATTTTCTATAATCAATACAAACACGTCATCCTGTTACAGTCCTAGTAGGAATAAGCTAATTTTTTTCATTTGTGATGACAGTCATGCCACCCTTCTTAGGTACGCATTGAACTGGGCTTACCCATGGACTATCAGAGATTGGATAAATTAAACCTGCATCAAGCAGTTTAATAATTTCTTTCTTAACAACATCTTGCATATTTGGATTTAGTCTTCGTTGGCATTGCACATACGTTTTATGACCTTCTTCCATAAGGATTTTATGTGTGCAATACGAAGGACTTATTCCTCTAATGTCATGAATCTTCCATGCAATAGCTGGTTTATGAGCTTTTAGCACAAAAATGAGTTGAGATTTTTTATTTTCAGTAAGAGAAGACGATATTATTACAGGTAATTCAGATTCACCATGTAAATAAGCTTATTCCAAATAGTTTGGAAGTGGCTTTAACTCTAATGTCGGTGGTTCTTCTATTGATGATTTGTATCGATATCTGTCTTCTTCTTTTAGCATTTGAATTTCTTCTGTTGTTGGTTCATATCCATTAGCCATGAGTGTAGCTAACATTTCAGCTTCATTAATTGGTTCAGTTCCTTCTCCTAAAGAACATTCTCCTGTTCCTTGTAATTCTGGAAATTCTTCTAACAATTCTGCATGTAAATCTATAGTTTGAATATAATAACATGTATCATCTGCAGATTACGGTTGTTGCATGGCTCTATCAACAGAAAAGGTAACACTCTCGTCCTTTATACTTAGGGTCAGTTTCTTACCAAACACGTCTATTATTGCTTTAGCTGTGTTTAAGAATGGTCTTCCTAATATGAGAGGAACTCGAGAATCTTCTTCCATGTCCAGAATAACAAAATCTACTGGAAATACTAAAGTACCAACTTTAACTAGCATGTTCTCCATTATCCCTCTAGGATATTTTACTGATCGATCGACTAGTTGTATGCTTATTCGTGTTGGTTTCAATTCCCCCAAATCTAGTTTAGCGTATAGTGAATACGGCATTAAATTTATACTAGCACCTAAATCTGCCAATGCTTCTATTGAACTAAGACTACTCAGAAAACATGGAATTGTGAAACTTCCTGGATCTAATAATTTTTCTGGTATCTTATTCAACAGCACTGCAGAACAATTAGCATTCATAATAACAGCCGAGAGTTCTTCCATTTTCTTTCTATTTGTGATTAGATCTTTCAAGAATTTAGCATATCTAGGCATTCCTGAAATTACATCAATAAAAGGAAGATTTACATTTATTTATTTAAACATATCCAAGAATTTGGATTGCTCGGCTTCAAGTCTTTCTTTTCTCATTTTACTCGGGTAAGGAAGTGGTGGTTGGTATGGTTTAACATAAGGTTTAGCCTTAACTGTGTTATCTTCATTAACCTTTTCAACTACCGTTATGTTTCCTTATCTTGCTCAGGTTGTTGTTCTTGTGGAGTAGAAATAGAGTCATCAGAAATTACAGGTATTTCAGGTGGTTTAAATGTGATTACACTTCTTGTGGTAATGACTTTAGCTGTTTCATTTCGGCGGTTAGCATTTGTATCGCTAGGTAGACTTCCCGATTTTTTTCACCTATCAACCTTGCCAGGTTGCTTACTTCTTGTTCCAGATTTTGGATTGAAGCTTGTTGATTTCTAAATGCTTGAGCATTTTGTTCATTGATTTGTTTCTGAGATGTGAAAAATTGAGTTTGAGATTCAACTAGCTTCGACATCATATCTTCTAAATTTGGCTTTTTATCATCGGTTTGTGGTGGTTTATTTTGAAAAATAGGTCTTTGCTGATTGTAAGTATTATTAGATACTTGTTGATTGCTAGGACCTTGTTGATTTCTAGGACCTTGTTGGTTGTTGTATGAAAAATTTTGGTTATAATTCTGATTTTGATTGTAGATTGGTCTTGGCGATTGATAATTATTTTGATAATTATTTTCAGGCCTTTGGTTTATATATGAAATATTCTCTCTTTGTTCCATTGTTTGTTCAGTACTGAGACAATCTTTTGTCAAATGTGGTCCTCCACACTGCTCACAACTAATTCGTATTGAGTGAATATCTTTAGTCATCTTTTCCATTCGTCTCTCGACAGCATCTATCTTTGCGGACATGGAATCAAAGTCATGGCTAGAATCGGCTCTAGCCGCTTTAGATGATCTAACGATGTCTTTTTCTTGGTGCCACTCATGTGAGTGAGAAGCAGTGTTATCAATAATTTTGTAAGCTTCAGTTGCGGTTTTTTTCATAATGGAACCACCAGCTGCTATATCGATGTCTTTTCGTGTAGTGATGTCGCATCCTTGGTAGAATATTTGTACTATTTGATAAGTTTCTAAACCATGTTGCGGACATCCTCTTAACAACTTTCCAAATCTTGTCCATGCCTCATATAGAATTTCATTTGGCTTTTGTGTGAACGTAACAATTTCTCCTTGAAGTCTCACGGCCTTAGATGCTGGAAAGAATTGTTTAAGAAATTTTTCAACTAAAACATCCCATGTATCAATTGCCCTTTCAGGTAACGATTCTAACCAATCTTTGGCTTCTCCCTTTAAAGTCCAGGGAAATAACATGAGATAGATCTGTTCATCCTCCACTTCTCGGATTTTGAATAGAGTACAGATCCTATTAAAGGTACGACGATGTTCATTTGGATCTTCCTTCGGCGCACCACTAAATTGGCATTGATTAGTTACCATGTGTAGGATTTATCCTTTGATTTCATAATCTGGCGCATTAATGTCTGGTTGAGTAATTGTGTGACCTTGGCCAGTGCGTTTAGCCCTCATTCGGTCTTCCATACTTAGAGGTTCCAGATTTTCCATGATTGAATTTGTTGAATCTGAATCACTAGAGGATTCTGATTTAATGGTTTCTTCCTCGACAATCTCTGGATGAGTGAGTTGTGGTTTAGGAGGAATGATTAGTGGTTCAGGATCTCTGAATTGTCCTTGAATATCCTCCGGATTCTCAATTGTGAGGTCGGGTTCAAAAAATGGATTATCTGAAATTTGAATTGGTGTACTTGGTCGACTGGATGACGATTCTAAAGAAAAATCAACGGCGACAATATTGGCTAGATGTCTTGATCGAGTTACAGGTGGTGAACGTATGAAAGGTGGTGAATGTTTTGCTCGGTGCATTCACTGAATATCCTATTAGTTATAAAAATAAAAATTATATAAGCTATCAAATTAATAGACTTTTCTGATTTTGCCCACGTTTCGAATAGCCAATAGATGCAGCAGGTAGCCAGGACCCTTTAAATCGGAAGCCCACAACTCGCCACTAACAAATCCAACTATTACTACGAACCAGAAAATTTTGGATGTCTATCAATTTAACCGCTTAAAATAATTTTTCGTTTTAAAATTTTAGAGAAGAAATAGAAAAATCTATGTCCTAAAAACTAGAGCGTTGAGAAATAAGAAAGAAAAAGAGCGCGTCGAAAAATATCGAAAAATAAAAGGTCGAAAAATAAAAAATAAAAACGTAGCGCAGCGAAACTTAAAAGTCTAAAAACAAAGAATTAAAAGTTGCGTCTAAAAGTATTAAAGCTTAAAAGAAATACTATATTCAATAACTTAAAAAGTACTAAAATTTATAAACTTAAAACGGCGTCGCAAAATTCTAAAGCACCTAAATCTTAGTCTAAAGAAAAAGTACTTAAGGGATTTTACGGCAAAGCCTAAAAATCTAGAAATATAAAATAGCTACGGCAAAATACTATATTTAAAACTAATTACGAGCGGAAAAAAATACAATTATTACGAATAAACGATTAAAAAGATACAAAAATAAAAATAAGCTTAAAGTTATAAAAATATAATATTTATAAAAGTATTATTTTTATATTATTTATTTTATAAAAGTATTAACCTTATAAAGTATTACAACTAATTAAAACTTAAAAATACCACATTAATTAAAAACTAAACTTAAAAACTAATTATTAATTAAAAACCCTAATTACTAATTAATTAATTAATAATAATAATAATAACCGTAACCCTAATTGTTCAGCTAAGGTACCAGGCCAGTCAAATCACTCCATGCGATCGCATAGAGTGCTAGTTAAAATTTCATGCGGTCGCATGAATTAGGAAACCGGGTCAGATTGTTTGGGCTGCTACAGTGTAGCCCGTTTACAGTTTATTTTTATTTTTGATTTTTAATATTCTGTTTTATATTTATATAAAGTATTTATATAAAATAAATAAAAACTTATATTTTTACCAACTAAAATAGAAATAGAAATATTTTATAATTTTATATATTTTAAATAAATTCTTAAAAATATATATATATATTTTCTTTTTTTCTGATTTTTAATTTATAAAAATATTATTATTATTATTGTAATAAAGTATTAATTTTTTTTTAATTTATAAAACTAATTAACACTTAAAATTTAAAATACAAATTTAAATAATAAAACTAAAACTAAAAACTAATTAAATAACTAAAACCAAATTACAAATAATTAATAATAATAATTAATTTAAACTAAATCCCTAATCCGTACGTACCAGGTTCAGAACCTGTCAGACGGTCTCATACGATCGCATGAATTATGGCTTTGAATCCATGTGTTCGCATGGGGTGCAGATTCAGATTAAGTGCAGGCGAAAATAATACAGGTTCAGCGTATTTTTTTTTACTTTGTTTTTAATTTTTACCTTTTTTACTAAATTTAAAATAAGTAATTAAAATACACTTATATTTTTAAAATTAAAAAAATACTTTATACTTTATAAAATATATTTTTCTTTTTATACTCTTAAATAGATATATATTATTATTATTATTATATATTTTTTTATTTTTAGATTTTTATATTTAAAACTTAAAACTTATATAAATATATTTTTACAAAAAAAAACTTAAAAACTAAATTTTTTTAATAGCATTTCGCTTTCGGCGTTGATGAATTTCCCCGGCAGCGGCGCCAAAAATACTTGATGTGCGTAGAGGTGTATACGAAATAGTTATATTTTTATTCCAAAATACTATTAAATACGATATAATTTTACACAAGTTATTTATTTATTTATAGAGTGGATATACCTAAACCATGCTACAACACTTATAGGCAGTGTACCTAATTGTATAGTAGTGTAGTTTTTAGTAAGTCCGGTTCGTCCACAGGGAACTAGCCAAGTTTAACGCTATATTTTTAAAACTATATTTGTATAATATATATATATATATATATATATATATATATATATATATATATATATATATATATATATATATATATATATATATATATATATATATATATATATAAGTAATATTATTATTATAAAAGGGGTTTTTACCGTTTAATAACCGGTTTGTCGATTTTATGTCTTAAGTCGCAGTTAAAACCTAATTTAAAATATTAAAAATAAATATAACTTAATTTAAAGCGTAAAGTATACGACGATAATTAAAGTGCGATAAATAAAATTGCGATAATTAAAAAGTACGATAAATAAAATGACAGTAAATAAAAATGCGATGAAATATGAAATAAAGGAATTATGCTTATTTAAAGTTCCGTAATCATGATGTTTGACATGTTGATTTTAGTTTATTACCATGGGTTAATTGTCCTTTGTCCTGGATTATTCAATATGTCCATCTGGTTTTTGTCCATAATAGTCCATCAGTCATAAATAAAAGTGCGAGTGTTGTAAAGACCCGTCCTAATCCATCCGGACGAAGTCCATATCGATTACAAACGATTCACAACAGTTGATTACATCGCGAGGTAATTGACCTCTATATGATAAATTTTACAAACATTGCATTCGTTTTTAAAAGACAAACTTTCGTTACATCGACAGTTGACAGGCATGTAAAGCATTTCATAATATATCCAAATATAATTGACTTAATAATAATCTTGATGAACTCAACGACTCGAATGCAACATCTTTTGAAATATGTCATGAATGACTCCAAGTAATATCTCTAATATGAGCAAATGCACAGCGGAAGATTTCTTTCGTACCTGAGAATAAACATGCTTTAAAGTGTCAACCAAAAGGTTGGTGAGTTCATTAGTTTATCATAAAGAATCATTTCATAATTTTAATAGACCACAAGATTTCATACTTCCATTTCTCATAATCATACGTCCCGTGCATAGAGACAAAAATATCATTCATATGGATTGAACACCTGGTAACCGACATTCACAATATGCATATAAGAATATCCCCATCATTCCGGGATCCTCCTTCGGACATGATATAAATTTTGAAGTACTAAAGCATCCGGTACTTTGGATGGGGCTTGTTGGGCCCGATAGATCTATCTTTAGAGTTCGCGTCAATTAGGGTGTCTGTTCCCTAATTCTTAGATTACCAGACTTAATAAAAAGGGGCATATTCAGTTTCGATCATTCAACCATAGAACGTAATTTCGATTACTTGTGTCTATTTCGTAAAACAGTTATAAAAGTTGCGCATGTATTCTCAGCCCAAAAATATAAAGGGTAAAAAGGTAAATGAAACTCACAATACTGTATTTTGTAGTAAAAATACATATGACGACATTGAACAATGCAGGGTTGGCCTCGGATTCACGAACCTATATCAAGTATTAACACATTATAGTATAAATCAATTAAGTTTATATATTTGTTATGTATTAATTATTCTTATAATATATTATGATACTTATTTGATATTTAATTAATGTTATATCAATAATATTAGTTGAAACATAATTTTATGTAATATTAGTATATTTTATGTAATAATATATTTACATATATATCTTTTGTTTTGTAAAATTAATAATTGTAGAAATACCTAAGGATAATAATAATAATATTAATAATAATAATAATTTTTAAAAGTATAAAACTACCTTAGGAGTCAGTTTTAAAAAAATTGCACCAAGCCGGGCTCGAACCCGAGACCTCTCGCTCACTCATCAACACCCTTAACCATTCCTCCATTTCAGTTTTTCTGATTTATAATACAAACCCAAATACTTATCTATTACATGTTTCAACCCACTTCATCTTCTTCACCAAAATCTAAACAATCAAACAACTTCATTCTTAATAGTCAATCATCAAAATGGTTTTAGGACTTCTAAACAAACATGAAACAAAAAATAAAAATGTGTTCATGATATAAAAAAATGAGAAAAAAAAAACAAAAAAATCCTACTGCTTGCTCGTAGCCAAGAAAAAATAATAATTTTGTTTTCAATTTTGAGTTCGTTTTGGACAATCTTTACAACATGAAACATGTTTCAAATCATTCCTAAAAACTATTGAAATCGTCAATTGAACTTAAAACATCAAAACAAGCTCTAATTTCTCCAAGAACAAAACAGTTGACTTTTGACAATTTAACTTTGACTCGCAAATTCGAATTCGTTATCAAGAATTGGAACTTGAGATTTTGCAGGAAGTTTAAGTAAATGATTCCTAACAACTCTACATTTTTAGTTTTTGAAATTTGTTTCGAATTCACGTTAGTGTATATCACTGTGAAGAACTCAAGAACTCAAAAATTGATTTTTAGATTAAGAGTGTTATAGGTTATGATTACAACATGAATTGTGTTGCAAATCATTCCTATAATCTTTATGGATCATCAAATTAACTGGAGATATCAAAACAAACTCGAATTTGATTCAAGAACACTTAGTTGACTTTGAAAACCAAAACTTTGACTCTCAAATTAGAAATTAATAGAAAGAATTGAGGATTGAAAACTTACAGATAGTTTAGATAGACGATTCCTAACATGACTGCATTATTACATTTTGAAAATTTGTTCTAAATCAAAATATGGTGAAAAAGATGAATGTACAGAGTGTCGAGCTTATTTTATGGGTTTTCTTTATTTTCAACTCAAATTGCAGTTTGTAACTTATATAGAGTGATTAGGTACATGATTTAACAGTTAAATTGATTTCCAATTGATTTGTGAAGTAGACTTGTAACAAACTGGAGACATGAAGTACGTAAATTATTTTCATGTGAAGAAAAAGAAAAAAAATTGATAGTTACTTCTAACAGAATGGGATTCCCTATTTTTATTTTTAATAAATATTAATAGTAAATACCCTAATAATATTAATAATAATTCTAATAAAATAACTAAATAATATCATAAAAATGATAATAAATAAAAATAAGAATTCGTTTAAATCATAAATAAATTTTAATCTTAATTATCTTGTACATTATTTTACATTTTCAATTCAAATGATTATTTTGTATTTTATTAATACAACTTAATATGCACTCTTATATTTATATATGTATATATATTTACATATTTATTTACACACAATTGTTCGTGAATCGTCGGAAATAGTCACAGGTTAAATGAATCTATATAAATAGTTCAAACATTTCGAGACTCAACATTACAGGCTTTGCTTATTGTGTTGGAACATATAAAGATTAAGTTTTAATTTGGTCAGAAATTTCCGGTTCGTCACAAGTGTCCTCGTCAAATTATCCTTATATCCGAAGTCAAATATTCCAACTAATTGGGGACTTAAACTGTAATAAGGTTTTAATACTTTATTATCAATTACACCAAGTGTCCTTGCATGTAATCCACCCCTATTTTAATGAGTCCATTAACTGAACGATTATTAGTACTTATAAATATCCCGTCCATCTTGTCCGATCGAGTGTATATGGTTATTTATAGGTACGTCCAATTGTAAATCTTTATATTAAATTAACGAACTATCATTCAATTAAACAAATATAAAGCCCATTAATAACCCATAGTCTAATTTCCACAAGTGTCGTTCTTTTGTTCAAACCCCAATTATGGTACAAAGCCCAATTACCCCGTCTTTAATATTTAGCCCAACATCATAATTACTTTGATTTAAATAAGCATAATAATAACTTAGCTACGAGACATTAATTTAAAAAGGTTGAACATAACTTACAATGATTAATAATAGCGTAGCGTTACAAGGACATAATTTCGACTTACACACTTACAGCATTCGCTAACATACCCTTATTATTATTAATCTTAAATTAAAATTAAAATTATATATATCTTTATTAGGATTGTGATACACTATGACCCGACCTAGCCTGTTAGACATTTATTGACCAATGATAATGCTAAAAACGAACATATATTTCATAGCATTATCCCTCAAGAAAGACAAGCTTTTAGTTGCAATTGTTCTATTTACAAGTGATATTCGTTTAAATAATAAAAGGTGAAGACAAAAGACATATTCGACGAATTGAAGACGCAAACGACCAAAAAGCTGAAAAGTACAAAGTACAATCAAAGTGGTTCAAATTATTGATGAGAAACGTCTAAAAGTTACAAGAGTACGAGTCGCAAAACGCAAAGTACAAGATATTAAATAGTACGAAAGGACGTTCGAAAATCCGGAACCGGGACCAGAGTCAACTCTCAACGCGCGACGCAACGGACTAAAAATTACAAGTCAACTATGCATAAAAATATAATATAATATATAAATAATTCTTAAAATTATATATATATTATATTTATTTATTAAAACCGTCGGCAAATAAAAAACAAAAGCATGTGAGCTGTAAAAGAAGGCCATGCGATCGCATGGCCAGGAAGACCAAAAACCATGCGATCGCATGGTGCACTGTATCAGCTCAGGTCCTATAAAGTTCGCGTGTATAAAGTTTTCAAATATAGGAACTTCTCGAAATAGTAAGTTGACCAAAAGTCAAAGTCATCCAACATTTACAAAATGTAACAAAACCGAATGCAATAGTGTTCAAATGAAATAAGACTCAAAATGCAAACATCCCCGACTTCTACAGTGGAAGCAAACTTACGGACCTGAAAGTAAAATATTCTAAAAAAGTCAACATGAATGTTGATGAGTTATAGGTTGAAATACTGGAAACAATAAATAAAGTAGAACACAAGATTTTCATGTTCAAAAAAGTATAATAGATTCTACAAAATTTTAGCATGCGTAACCAAACTCAACGTAAATAATAAGTCACACTTTGTATTAAAATACACCGACACATGTGTACTACTCGAAGTACTATATGTCCGTTAAATTTTAACGCGGCCAACCCAGACGGAGTTTGTCAAACTCTATGGATCCATATATACACATTCACACCCACTAGTTCAAAAATCAGCAGTTAACAGTTACCAAGCTAAGGGATTTGTGTATCAAACTCAGTGAAGAATAAACTAAGTACTTGTATCTATTGCGTAAAATAAAATTCCATGTATTCTCGTCTCAATATATAAAGTTTAAAAGCGGGACTACAATTCACATTGAGTGCACACCAACAGTTATCACAATATGCGATATCTAACAAAAGCACCGTAGAGCAATGTACTCAACCTAGATACACAAGTTGGTTAACATACATCTAACAAACTAGGTCGGGTCTCAATTGTAATCATAGTCATAATTCTATGTTTGAGACTGACTCAAATGTCTTTGTCAAAATTTTCAAGATTAAATGTGTTTCGAAAAACATTTAATCAAATAATGCTACACATAAAATTCAACAATTCCTTTGACTCACAAGTGTTGACATAATTAGAAGTAAATTGACTTGGATGATCACTACTTAAGTTCACAATTCACGTATTAAACACATTTCAGTAAACAGTAGTGCTTAGTAGTATCAGTACTTAGCTAAAACCAAATACCAGTACTTAACACTACACCAGCTTATAAATTTGACCAAAGTTTAGTAATATAAAACACTTTGACTTCATAATACTGCTTGACTCAATAGTACCGATCTTTGACTTATTAAAAGTCAAACTCTAAACATTTCACAAACTATACGGTTTAATCGCGCAGTTTTACAAGAAAATACCATTAAATAATTAGAACACCAAATGACAGTAAGCCACCTGAAAAACGCTTGTTTTTAAGTACCAAAAATGTACAAAAATATTCAGGTCTAAAATCCGAACCATTATTTACAAACTCAATTAGTTTACAAACGTTACCAGTTTAAATTCAACATTTATTTTGTAACTTTAACAATGTACAGAAAAATAACCGCAACTCCAATTCAGTCAAGGCTAATCGGAGAAGCTTTATTTTTTAACTTGTAAACCTGCTGTAAAATTTTGAAGTCTTAACTCAATACAATATAATCGCAGCAACAGAATACGTTAACAGTGGTCAAATAAGTTTTTTCAGAAATCTTATTTTGATCATATGTTTTGAACCGCTTAACGAAATAGCGCATTTGTAACGACCCGAAAATTTCCGACCAAATTTAAACTTAATCTTCATATGATTTCGACAAGATAAGCAGAGTCTATTAAACTAAGACTCAAAATGTTGGAACTATTTACATGAATTTATTTAATCTAGACCTTTCCCGACGATTCAAGAACAATTTTTTGTAAATAAATAAATATAGAAAAATAAATATAAGCACATATTTATATATATATATATATATATATATATATATATATATATATATATATATATATATATAATGATAATTTGAAATAATATATAATTAATGGTAAGAGCTGAATTGAAAAAATAATAAATGATATAAGAATCAAGTTGTTATTAATCTATAAATATAACATACGGTTTATGTATATATATATCTATTATTAGCTGCATATGATAATATAAAAGGTACAAATATTCAATTTTATATATAATAATTATTAAACTATTACATAATTAATGAATTGTAATATTAATATGTGAAATTATAATCTGAAATATGGTTACGATATTATTATTAATACTTCCATTAAAATAAATATTAAGATTAATATTGATATCAGTAATTTTAATATATTGACATAAAAAGTTGATTACATGTAATGGGTTACATTATTATTTGTATTATTATGATTATTATTATCATTATTATTGATTAACAATATTCTCATATTATTATTACTTTTAACAATATTATTATTATTAATATCATTATTATTATTACTAGTAGAAAATAATACAATGTACTATTATTATTATCAATAATATAATTAGTATCATTCTTATATTTTATTATTATTATTATTATTATTACTAATTGTATATATATTTATTAATAATAACCTAATTATATAAAGTATAAATAATAAAGGATTCAGTACGATTCAGTTACATGTTAACATCAATCTGTATATGATTAGCTTTCGTGTCTCTAATCTTGCTACCAAATCGAATATAATCACAGAATGCAACCAAAATCAGTTAGCTATCCTAATCTGTTTTATTTTTATTTTCTTTTATTTACTGTTTTTGTTTGATAGGAGAAAAAAATCGATACCACAGGTTTTATATAATCGATCAATTCATGTGGATAATTCAGTCACTTCAATTTCTCTTCATTGTCAAATACACAACCCAATTGACAGCTTTTATTTAAATTAAATAGAAAACCCATCAAAAGCACGAAAACCTCTGTTTGTGTTCATTTTTATCAACAAGCTCAAAATCGAATCATATCCAAAATGTATAAACGTAGTGTTGTTAGGAAACTTGTATTCAAACTCTCTATAATTTTCCAATCCCAATTCTTTATATCCAACTTTAATTTACGAGTCAAACTTTAAAAATAAAAAGTCAAACATTTTGTTCACAGAGAAATTCGAAGTGGTTTTGATGTTTTAGGATCAATTGACGATTCTAAGTTAAGATATAATAAATATAAATAAAGTATATGTTTTTAATAGAATTTAGTATAAAAATTATGTAAATTACAAACACATATATAATATATAAATAATAAAGGAAATTACGTGATTTCCCTTATATGTTTTAATAGATATACAATTGATATAGGTTCGTGAATCCGAGGACAACCCTGCAAATTGTTCAATTCAGTCGAATGAATATTTTTACTACAAAATATTGTATTGTGAGTTTCATTTGCTCCCTTTTTAATTGCTTTTGCAATATATATTTTTGGGCTGAGAATACATGAGCTTCTTTTATGTTTAACGAAATAGACATAAGTACTTAATATATATATTCTACGTTGAGTTGTACCACCTTGCATATCTTCCCTAATAGCTTGGTAACTAATATTTACATGTTGGAAGAACATGTAAGCGCGAATCCTTTTGATAGATCTATCGGGTTTGACCACCCCAATCGGGCTAGTCGCTCTAGTATCGTAAACGGTTGCATAGTACTTCATTTTTACTACACTTGGTACAGTGCAGAGAGATTTCATAATAAAGGGAATATGCCACAATAATTGTTTAGTATGGTTACCGAAGCGCTCAACAACTTATAGAATACTTTTATACACTTGCGAGTGTACATATATATATAAACGGAAATCTTGTAGTCTGTTAATATGTTGAAATGATTGTTATGATAAACCTATGAACTCACCAACCTTTTGGTTGACACTTTTAAGCATGTTTATTCTCGGGTATGAAAGAAATCTTTCGCTGTGCATTTGCTCATTTTAAAGATATTACTTGGAGTCATTCATGGCATATTTAGGTCAGTACCTCGCAATGGGACCAGATGTTGATGACTTCGTCCAGGTGGATTAGGACGGGGTATGACAGATGGTATCAGAGCAGTGGTCTTAGCATACCAGGTCTTGCATTAGTGTGTCTAACTGATAGTTGTTAGGATGCATTAGTGAGTCTGGACTTCAACCTTAGCTGCATATTATAAGTATTGTTTATCATTCCTAGTGGAAAATTAACTGATTATCATTCCTAAGTCTAGACACGACTTCCTGCACTTATTTGATAGATAATGTATAGATAAATTCATATCCTAGCGTATCAGTTACTGTAAACTTTGCCTGACACATTGTAACAACCCGTCCTTATCCTCCTGGACGAAATCATCAACATCTGGTCCCATTGCGATGATCGACTCCAAGTAATGTCCTTAAAATGAGCAAATGCACAGCGGAAGACTTAATTCGTACCTGAGAATAACATGCTTTAAAATGTCAACATAAAGTTGGTGAGATATATAGGTTTGATGCTAGCAGCGTTATAACAATGGAACACAAGATTTCATATATAAACATTTTAATAAAAATATTCTAAGTGGTTGAGCACTTGGTAACCATACTTAACATTTAATCACGTCGCATATTCCCTTTATTATGAAATCTTACTACACCGTACCAAGGTGTAGTCACGAAACGAAGTACTGTGCAACCGTTGAATACTGGTCGTCCAGTCCGGTTGGGGTTGTCAGGCCCGATAGATCTATCAACAGGATTCGCGTTTACAATACCGCTGTAAATAACAGTTACCAAGCTACAGGGAAGTATGCCAGTGGTACAACTCAACGTAGAATATATTTTTCAGTTACTTGTGTCCATAACGTAAAACATAAAATACATGTATTCTCATCCCGAAATATTTAGAGTTTAAAAGTGGGACTATATACTCACCATACTGTATTTTGTAGTAAAAATACATATAACACCATTGATCACTTATAAGGTTGGCCTCGGATTCACGAACCTATATCAGTTATATATATTAAAACATATAATTAACATGTACTAATAATCAAACTAATTTATATTTATATATTATTTATTTAATTTAGTCATATATTTGTTATTTTTAAAGTTATATATATTTATTTTGTATTTTAATATTTATATCTATAGTTATATTAGTAATAAAGATAATACTACTAAAATAAATAAAAATCATATGTTAATAATAATAATAATAATAATAATAATAATAATAATAATAATAATAATATTTGTGGTAATAATATTGTTAACGTCATTAATAATAATAATAATATATTTTTTTTATAATACTAGTAATAATAATAATAGTAGTAGTAATAATAATAATGATAATAATAACAAGTAAACTACCTCAAGAAGTATTCCCTAAAAAAAATGCCCAGATTCGGGTTTGAGCCCACAACATCCCGCTAACCCGATGATATCCTTAACCATTGAGCTATTAGTTAGATCTTAGTTTAAACCCCATATTTATTTTATCTAACTCATCTTTCCAGCCTTAACTATATCTCTAAAAAAAAACATATAAAAGCCGCCCCCAAGTCTCGAACCCGCAACCTCTTATAAATCAATACAACACCAAACCAACTGCTCTGCTTAACATTTTCTGAAATCAGTTCCTAATCACCATTAATATCGTAACCGTCGTCCTCTATAATCATCATTAAATTTTATTAACTAGATTTTGAGACAAGTATGAGATGGGTTCGGCCCATGAACTAAATTAAGCAAGCCCAAAATTAATAAGTCCACCTCATAGCGGGGCATGTTATTTGATCGTGAAGCCCAAACTTCATTTGATTAAAACGAGAATTTGAAAATGCGATGGTTTGTGTCGTGTACAGCCAGAAACCCAACATATCATAAATATAGCATCATTCATCATCATCTTAGTTATATTATAATCTTAATTATCTCATCAACTTTATAATTAACCCATGTATCATTAAAGTCACTCAACTCATAACCATACCCGTACATCAACAATAATATCATACTATCACTTTAATCATCACCATCCTAATCATGTAGGCTCCCCTTCTTTCTTTCTTTTCGTGACACAGCAAACACCAAAACAAGACAATTATATTTATTTACATGTGTTTATTATTATATGCTCATCCTTCTTTATTTTCTTCTTTTGTGTTGACCAACCAAGAGCCAAGAGTTCCACGGGCTGCTGTACAGCTAAACCTCATGTTACCGGAACAGAAAGGATAAGAGAAAAAATGTAGTAGCAGTGGTACCAGTTTGTAACGAATTAAATTGTAACAAATAGTGACGGTGGTGATTGTTGTTTGAGATAGTTCGTTTGGTTTATAAACAGAAACTATATATGGTGACTCACGATCGTGATTTGGAGAGGGAGATGATGAAAGATGGAAGATTATGGAGAAGCTTTGTTCAATTGAAGTTTATAAAAGTAGAAATTCGTGCAGCAGCAAGTTAAAAAGTTGTGGATCCTCACAATGGTTTCTTGATCAAGGATTTTAGAGAGAGAGATAAACGAGATGGTTGGTGGTCGACAGTTTGAGGAGAGTGATGGTGGGTTTGCTGGGTTTAGGGTGGTGTTCAAATGAGTTCTCGATAACAAAAGGGAATAGATGGAGACGGTGACGATTTTGGTGGTTGATCATAGGGTTTACAAGGTGGTGAAAGGGTGAGTTTGGGGTGTAGGAAGGTGGTTTAACTAAGAACATATACATCGAGCATCATGGAGCTATAACCGTATAACATAGTGATTGTTTAGGTGTTTCTAAACAGAAACATAAAATAACAAAAGTAACGGCCGTTTAGTTTCGATGGTTAGTATCAACATCCTTTAACAGACACCACAACAGACCATTACTTAACAACATAATGGATAGATAGGAGAGTGTTCAGCAGATCGTACATAATAGTTTGTGTGATGGTTGTTTAGGTTCACATCACTAACAGAAAAGAAAATGAAAAGTAAGAGGAGAGAGAGAAGAGATGGATGCAGATTAGGGTGGCCGGTGGTGGTGATGGGTGTTGGAGGATGGCCGGTTGATCGAATGAAGAAGGTGGAATGGGTTTTTAAGTTATGTGTTGTTATAGTATATCCTTATATAGATATATTATATAGATATATTTATGTTGTTAGTATGAAAAAGAGACAACAAGTACCAATTAATTACAGTACCTCTCAATCTATATACCTTTTTCAGTTATGGGTTCAATCAATCTAAAAGCAAAAATTAATAATTTTAATTATAATATTGTAATGTAATTTAAATTATAAACGAATTTGTTAGCTATTGTCGAGACTGAACTTGGTATTTCGTTGATGATCAATGGCGGATGAAAGTCAATTGAATATATGAAACAGTTCAAAATTTTTGAGATTCAAACTAACAGATTTCTCTTACCGTGTCAAGAATATAATATCCTATCGAGAGTTTGGTTTAAAATTAGTCGAAATTTTCCGGGTCGTGACAGTACCTACCCGTTAAATAAATTTTGTCCCCGAAATTTGAGTGAGGTTGTCATGGCTAACAATAAAATTGTTTTCATGACGAATAGGAGTTGATAAATAGAGTTTTATCATTATTGATTAATATAGATAGAATGATTCGATTATGTGAAGCGTACTAGTGAAGCTGTCACAAAAGAGTGAAATGAAGTGATTAGAGGTTCGTCTTAACTTCTGACATAGCCAAGGTTGATTTTTAGCATTCAAAGAATTTAAAGAAATCTTTTAATCAGAAAGAAAATGTAATCACACGATTTATTAGCAAGCTGTTGGAATTACGGAAGAACATGAATATCAAGGAAATATTTCCGTGATATGCTTAGAGATTAAGTAGAATGAAAGAGTCGCGTAACATGGTTCATGATGACGGTACTGTGAATCATCACGTTCCATTAGAAACTCAGCATGAATTACTGTAATATAATCACGTTGGCCAAGCGCATTATATTATACTAACTCATGCTTCAGTTCCCAACACTTCTCCACAATTCATTCATAATTTATACTTAGACTTTACAGAATTTTCCAATATAATGGAATACAGAAAACACGAAGAGGTAGATAATTTTGGACAGGAATATTTATGAAAATATATTCAGAAATATCGAAGATATTTATGATGATATTTTGGAATTGCAAATTTCGAAAGTTGATGAAGAAAATGTTTCCGCAAGATGACTTTGGAGCAAGATATTCATTGAAGGTTTCATTGGATTCAGAATTACCTGGATTCATGAATATAGGGTTTAGTCATTGTATTTATCCTTGGTCTCCTTCATGGTGTGCTCAATCCGATTTTCAGTACCAAATTTTCTATCAAGCGTTCCTAACACTTCCTTCTTTATCATCAACTTTTGGCCATTAAGACCATCTACAACATGCTGCTTCGTCAGCATTTTCAAAGTTAGCAGATATAAATCATCAGTTATCAAACTGAGGGTTTTCAAGATAATTGTGTTTTTAGATGATTAAACGCTGATGGTAATATGGTGGAATATAAAAGGTTCGCTGGTAACAATAAATGATCACGCATTTGTATCAAGGTTATAATAAGGTTGTTTCGAATGAAAAGTCAGAATTGACTTGCTGGAGCTGTGATATAATTGACTACTTTAAAGAGGAATTGTAGAGTTATTTTCGATAATAACAACGCTAAAAGAGCTAGCACGGATATGGATTAAACCTTTACTCAGGTTCCAAGAGTTTTTCAGGTGCATAACTATATGCATCAATCTTTTCTTCCGTAGATGATGTGCGGTTGGTTCATCCTCTCGATTGAGGTATTTTCAAGAATCATGATAGGTTTGAACACGGATTATAACTGTCGAGGTACAAATGAGGTTTAAGATGAAATCAAGTGGCAAACTTGAAGAATTGTTTAGTTTCATATGTTATAATCAACATTTTAATTCATTTTAATTGTCCAAAGTTAGTAGTCCAATAGTCCGATTGTCCAATGGTCCAATGATTCATATACAGTTATATATATAATATTTGAATTAATTAATACGTATCGTGACCCGTGTACCGGTCTCAGTATTGATCACAACTCAAACCATATATATATTTTGGAATCCACCTCAACCCTGTATAGCCAACTATAGAGTGTCTATGGTCGTTCCGAAATATTTATATAGATGGGTCGATATGATAAGTCGAAACCTTGTATACGTGTCCCGTTATTTATAGTGCGTAAAATAAATAAATATATATCATGACCCATTATACAACGTGTTGTCTCAGAATTAATCCGACGTATTGTTGTACATGTGTCCCGATGGTAT